>NC_061509.1:78539757-78657093 GCF_022539505.1 Lolium rigidum | reverse complement strand
TTTTAACACATTTAAGACTTCCTCTTGATCCTAATGATGTGCCATTAACCCCTAGGAGGCTTGATATTGCTGCTATGAAAAGCCATCATTTTGTTACCACTGATTCCACTATAGATAACATGGTCTATAGAATGATGTTTGCTTGACGGGGATGAGAAGGAAATCCCTCTTCCCCAACCGGGTTTGTTCGGTATTGACGGGGAACCATGGTCGCGCACCAAGGAGGAGGTGGAGGAACATATGAAGATACAAGACTTCCACCAGCAGCATGACTCCGAGGACGCCGATCCCTCCTACGACTACACCGTCACGTATCCGGGTGCTTCTTCTAGCACATACCCGGAATATGATCCATCTTCGTCGTACTACGGAGATACTACCTCATGGGCTCGGTGGGATTGAACTCCACTTAGGCCAAAAGCCTAAGCTTGGGGGGAGGTATACCGGCATCACTCATTCTTTGCATATTATGGTTGCTGGATACTTGTACATACTTGTTTAGTCTCTTTGAGTGGTTTTCTAATGAGAGGGAGCTGATATTTGGGGAAGTGCTGCCTGAAAACAGATTCTGGACTGTTACTAGAAAAATTCGTGCCCACAGCCAGAACGTTATTTTGAGCTGCCAATTTTTTTGCAGGTTGCCCAGGTTGTTATCTAACTTTCATTAGTTGAACACTTTTCGAGCTGAGCAACGTAAGATTTTTGTAAAATCGATTTACATCTTCTGTCGGGTTTTGGCAGATTTCTGCCATCTTGCTTTTCGTGTTTCTTTTAGTTTTCATTTTCTTGTTCTTGCTTTGTTTCTTTCTTAAAACACAAAAAGACCAAAAATATTTCTGTTGTTCCTCTTCATCATTTGTTTATCTTGGTTTCTTGCATTTGTTTCGCTTTATTTGCTATTGCTAGTTTGCTATAAGAAAATCCAAAAAGATTTTGCTTTGTTTGCTTGTTTCCTTTTGTTTTTGTTCTCACATCCGAAAACACCAAAAACATTTCCTGTTCTTCTTCGGTTTTGTAAAGTTCTTTATGAGTTCAATGGTCTTCGGTGGCTGGAGCGTGGTTTTCATTTCATATTATCCAAGCTACACAAGTGAAAAGGCAATAATGACGATCTACGACAATCTGATTGTGGTGAGAGGCTGGTATGAACTCTATTTGTTTTCATTTTTGTACATATACTCATCCATGTGAGCATTCTTAGTTGGTTCATGTGAGGTATATGTTATTTAAGGAAGTCTAGTAGTTCATGATCTCTCATGTTAGCTCCAATTTATTAATATGAGTAGCATGTCATGGATGTTAGCTTGCATTGTTTTATTTATAGATAGGTATGATATTGTGGTATCCTCCTCTGAATAATTCGTTTGAATCAACTTGGCACATGCTCACGCATGCATATGACTGAACAAAAGTCAATTAAGCCTCGATGATTTACATTGCTTCAGAGTTCTTGTATCACTTTTATGCCTCAGTTAATTTATTTTGCCGCAAGCATGATTATGTCGATTATTGCTCTCTTGATTTGTCGCTCCCTAGTCTTTTGCTAGCCTTCACTTGTACTGAGCGGGAACGCTGCTCGTGCCTCCAAACACATGAAAACCAAGTTATTCCGAGTGTCCACCATAAATACCTATGCATGGCATTTCAAACCATTCCAAGTAAATTCTCATGTGCTACCTTTAAAACCTTCAAAATGCTTCTAAATTTGTGTTAATGTTTCATAGCTCATGAGGAAGTATGTGGTGTTTAACTTTCAACCTTGTCATTTACTCTTGACGGACTTTCATATGGACTAGTGGCACATCCGCTTATCCAATAATCTTGCAAAAAGAGCTGGCAATGGGGTTCCCAGCCCGATTAATCAACTTCCACTAATAATTCTCTTCACATGTTTTGCTCTGATTCATCAGTAAGCAACTTAATTTTGCAAATAGACACTCCTCCATGGTATGTGATTGATGGAAGGCACCCGAGGATTCGGTTAGCCATGGCTTGTGTAGCAAAGGTTGGGGGAGTGTCACCCATAATAAAACTAAAATACGTGTGTAAACAAAAGAGAAGAGGGATGATCTACCTTGTTGGTAGAGATAACGTCCTTCATGGGAGCCGCTCTTGAAAGTCCGGTTGGCGAGGTAGTTGGTGTACCCATTACCATTCGTTGACAACAACAAACACCTCTCAAAATAATTTTACTCCTGTTTTACAAATGAAAAGCTCTAGCGCATGTTAATCCCTGCTTCCCTCTGCGATGGGTCAATCTTTTACTTTTATGTTGTGTCTCCATCCTTTCTTTGAGCACTTTCTTGAGAGCACATCTGTCATTCTTAGTGTAATATGCTTGTCTCAAAATATGATTGATTGTGGTATAACTTTGATGCTTTTATCTTTGACAATCACTATTTCTAGTCTTTCTATGAACTTCGGAGGTGCCCGAGCATTTATGTTTCTTTGATCAAATATGGGCAAGCGAGATACCACTCTATCATACCCTTTTATGAACATTGCAATCCTGCTTATATACATGATTCATGATGCCTATTATTAATTGTTGGTACCTCTCCATGATTGATATAGCTATTAGATGATCTTATTTGCATGTATCTTACTATGAAGCTGCCTAAGTGTTAGCCATAGCATGAGAATATTTACATCATATGAACAAATGTGTTCGTGAAAGTTCTTTTATCGCTCGGTTGTTAACCGAATTGCTTGAGGACAAGCAATAAGCTAAGCTTGGGGGAGTTGATACGTCCAAAACGTATCTACTTTCCCGAACACTTTTGCTATTGTTTTGCCTCTAATTTGTGTATTTTGGATACAACTAACGCGGACTAACGCTGTTTTCGACGAAGCTGTTACAGTGTCTCGGTTTTGTGCGAAATCCAACTTTCGGGAAAAACCTCGGAATTTATGCGAAGGCCCTATTTTCCCGGAATGCGACGGAGCCAGAAGGACAAATCAAGTGGAGGCCCGAGGGCCCCACACCATAAGGCGGCGCGGCCCAGTGGGGCCCGCGCGACCCTATGGTGTGGCCCCCTCGGCCGGCCTCCGACGCCCTCCTTCGGACTACATATTGCCTTCGACCTAAAAACGCACGGAGGAAAGTCGAAGTCGCCAGAAACCCTCCAGAACGCCGCCACATCGCGAAACTCCGTCTCGGGAGCCAGAAGTCTCCGTTCTGGCACTCCGCCGGGACGGGGAATTGGAGGAGATCATCGCCATCATCACCACCGACGCCTCTCCATCGACCAGCCATGTTTCCCCCATCCATGTGTGAGTAATTCCCCCGTTGTAGGCTGAAGGGGATGGTAGGGATTGGATGAGATTGGTCATGTAATAGTCATAAGATTGTTAGGGCATAGTGCCTAGTATCCGTAGATGTTACTTTTATGATATTGTTGCAACTTGTTATGCTTAATGCTTGTCACTAGGGCCCGAGTGCCATGATCTCAGATCTGAACATGTCATTGATTCATGAAGATATTCATTGTTTATGATCCTACCTGCAAGTTGTATACACATGTTGCTATCCGGAACCAATGGCCCCGAAGTGACAGAAATCGGGACAACCGGAGGGAATGGTAGTGATGTGAGGATCACATGTGTTCACGGAGTGTTAATGCTTTGCACCGGTACTCTATTAAAAGGAGTACCTTAATATCCGAGTAGTTTCCCTAGAGGCCCGGCACCTACCAGTGGTAGGACAAAAGATGTTGTGCAAGTTTCTCATTGCGAGCACATACGACTATATATGGAACACATGCCTATTGATTGATTAGTACTTGGATACCGTTTTATTATTATCTGCAAATGCCCCTGCTTTGATTGTTACATGAGTTTCTCTCATCCATGCAACGCCCGTTAATCCGTCCCCGTGCCTACAGTATTTTAATCCTGCTGTTTACTATAATCACTACTGCTGTCTTTGTTACTCTGCTGCTATTATTTCGCTACTGCTACTGCTATAAAACTGTTACTACTGATAAACTCTTGCGAGCAAGTCTGTTTCCAGGTGCAATGAGTGTATTATTTCATGTTGAATCCCTTACCCCGATATGATTATGAAGATTTAGGTTAGAATTAAATATTTATGCCTTTGGCAATAATTTATAATTACTTTAAATCCTTAAACATTGTTTTCAAAAAAAGAAAAGAATTTAAAAGTAATAGATTTTTCCTTTTGGAAAATATTTATTTCAAATAAAGAATTTGAAATAATAGAGTTTTCCTCCTTTTTGGGAATACAAGAAATTGGATTAATAGAATATTTTCCTTTTGGAAAATATTTTTCCTTAAAAGAAATGACTTGGAATAATAGATTTTCTTTTGAAAATATTTGATAAACAAATATTTGAATTCATTTGGAATTTGCTTTGATTTTTAAATCTAAGGAAAATTGCAAATCTAAAATTCCAAGATTATATTAAAATTCAAAAATTCCAAAGTTTGAATTTGTGTTGGTAATTCCATTTCTTATTTTATCTTTGTTAAGAATAATTTTTAATTCACTAATCCATTTTTATTGGATTTTGAGAGGTATTTATTATTATTTATAATTTGGTAGATCGCAAGGGTTATTTCTAAAAAGAAAAAGACCAAAATACCCCTCTGGCCCAATTGGGCTAGCCCACCAAGATAGCCCACTTGGCCAGCCCACTTGGGCTCGGCCAAAACGGTTCGGTGGGAACCGACCGAGTCGGCCCACCTCACTCGCTCACCCCTCGTCTCTCTCGCGTAACCCTAACCCTAACTAGCGATCCCGTGGCGACCGTTGATGAACTGCTTATGCAGTGTTGATTAAATACATTGTTGTGCATGATTTGATATTTCTATGATCAATTTGGAAATAAATAAAGTCTAAATCCATTTCTGGATGATCGACGCAGCGCTCGACGGCGCACCTTCTCACCCGCGTCGATCTGACCTATCCTTCCTCGACGGCTCTCGCGCGTGCTCGACGCTCGCAGACGCCGATGGATCCGTGGCGATTTCCGTCGATCTGCGCCACCTCGCGCACGCCTGGACGTTCGCCGCCTCCCACGCTGGCGGTGCGTGGTCTGGCACGGGCCAGACCGCGGTCTGGCGCCGCCGTGGCTGGTCGTGCCACCGTGCCGCCATGACCGCCTCCACGATCTTCGCCAGGTAACCTCCTATTCCTCCTCTGCTTCTGCTACCTCTTCTACTCCATCCTCCTCATCTATTCGAGCTGTGCCTACTGTCCCGCTGATGTGCTTGCTGTGCTCTTCTCCTAATCCTATTGATGCCATGATCTAGCCTATCCCTTTACTGGTGCCTGTGTAAATCTTGTTGGTTCCCTGTGCAAGGCTCATCCTATTGGTTCATGTCGTGTGCTGTACAGTTGCTTACTGGTCCTTGTTCATATGCTTACCGGGCTTGTTCATATGCTTACTGTTCCTTGATCATCCTATTCTATCCAGTTGTGCTCCTCAGCTATGCAATTGCTTGCTAATGGCCTTATTATTGGTCTAGATTAGCACTACTGACACGGTTCATGAATTCCAGAAAGGATTGAGGCGGTTTGAGGGGGATTAAATCCCATCTAAATCAAAATTCTTTCCACTACCTCCCAATCTACTCTACATTTGAGAAATGTATTAGCCAAAGAAGCCTTTACCCGGATGGCCGGATTTGTGGAGAATGCATTCTAGAAACATGCTAGAGTTGCTCAACAGCCAACGGTTCACACGCAAGCGCTGGTTTTCACCTACGGACTTCGGACGCCAATGCCAACATCGAACGGCTATCGTTGCTCCGAGACAAGAACACAATGAGCAAAGTCGAAGACGCCCCAGAGGTCGCAGCGCACACCTCGCCGCCATTCCGCCCCACCACTCCTCCCCACATCGCCAATGGCGGACCAAACCCTCGCGGCCTCCCCCGCCTCGTCACCAAAACCCTAAACCCTATCCCACCGCCCGAATCCAGACCTCCGGCGCGGCGGCCTCGCTTCCTCCGCCGCCATGGGCCCCCGTCGAGACGTCCGCTTCGTCTCCTCCGGCATCAAGCTCCCCCGCGCCTCCCCGGCCCCTTCCCCCGCCCCGGCGCACGCCCTTCTATCCGCCGCGCTCCCCTTCGCGCACATCGGCCGCGCCATCGACGCCGCCGCCCGCCACGTCGCCGCGTCGTTCCCCCGCCTCCCGGCCGCGCGGGCCGAGACGGCGGCCGCGCCCTTGCCGCGGAGGCTCGGGAAGGACGGTGGCGAGGAGCGGGTGCTGATCAGCGAGGTGGCGGTGCGCGGGAAGGACGGGGAGCCCCTGGAGCGGCCCGAGCTGGAGGAGGCCGCCGCGGCGGCGCTGCGCGCGTGCCGCCCCAACGCGGCGCTCACGGTGCGGGAGGTGCAGGAGGATGTGCACCGCGTCGTCGAGAGCGGCCTCTTCCGTTCCTGCATGCCTGTGGCGGTCGACACCCGTGATGGCATCCGCCTTGTCTTCGAGGTCAGGGTTTTTCGCTTGTTCCCCAATCCCCTTTCCATGGCATTTCTGGAACTGAAGGTTGCAGCATTTGGGATATTTTGTGGTTTAGGTCGAGCCGAACCAGGACTTCCAAGGGCTGGTCTGTGAGGGTGCCAACATGCTGCCTTCCAAGTTCCTAGATGACTCATTCCGTGACCGCCATGGTAGGCATTTGAGCTGTTCTCATGCTAAAGAGTCCGTTATGTTTATTACATGAGAGTTGTTTGGTTGACTCACTTTGGGTGATGTTTCATGAACTGTTAATACATGTTTGATTTAAGCAATTTAAGTTTATAAATTTGTTTGGGCAAAGAGCTATACTGGAGTACATTGCATTGATCAATATCTGACATATTTGACCCAATGCAACATCGATCTAGATAAGGCCAGCATTAAGTCTCTCGGTAGTCTCACGATGATTTTGATTTCTCTGAAGGAAGAGAAATGATGTTCAACTCATTTCCAAGTCTAATTAACTTGTAATTACCTTCTGAGATTTGTCCTTTAGATCTAATTTACTGCTTTTTTATTACATTATGCAGGGAAAATAATCAACATAAGACATCTAGATCAAGTGATCAAGTCCGTTAACGGGTGGTATCAGGAGCGTGGTCTTACTGGCATGGTAGGTTGGGAAAATAATTAATACCGCTCATGTTCTATCAGTGCATTATTTTAGACTTTCTGTTATCGTTGCAACTTAATTGAGAACATCACTGAACAAGAGGCATCTGCTACCCATGTCTTAAGGAACAATTGAACACAATTTGTAACTTCTTGGGATCTTCACCTTCTAGAGGCCCGCTACCACAGGACTCGAGTTGTTAATCTTCTATTTCTGCAATGCACTAACCAAACTGCCATTGTTCACACCTCACCAGTATCACATTGGAGAGCATGCAACATATTGTCTTCTACTTTGCCGTTTGTTACTTCTTGCTTTGTATATAGAACTTCATTATCAATCTATGTTTTTCATCCTACATGCTCTTAATCATGACAAAACTAGAAACATGACGTGGAAAATGTGAATATGTGGTAGTTGCTCTAGTTGAGTTTACCGAAAGTTTTGGTGCCTACCATTATAGACCAAAAGATATTCTATTGCTAATGATAAGTCAACAAATGTTCTTTATTTGGCGTCAGGTTTCTTATGCCGAGATCCTTTCTGGAGGAATTCTGAGGTTACAAGTTTCTGAAGCCGAGGTTAATAATATCAATATTCGCTTTCTGGATAGAAAAACGTGAGTATCATAGCTTGGCTTAGAGTTTATCTTCACTAGTTAATGTTAATGTTTTATAGCCATGAAATATTGTGATCGTTCTTATCTTCTTTCTCTTTCCATTTCTTTCTATCACTAGTGGTGAACCAACTATTGGAAAGACACAACCAGATACCATACTTCGGCAACTTACCACCAAGAAGGGTCAGGTCAGAGCAATTTTAAAAGTTCCCTTCATATTTCTTTTTTATCCCCTTGGTTGCATTAGTGATGATTTAGTCGAACAATTTTGCATGACATGATTCACTTCACACTTGGTGATACTATGTTGTGCATTGAATCATTGATTTAGAGTGGTTTTGAAGTTTCTATGCAAACACTATAACCAAAATCACAAGAACTGTTGTTACAGCAAATGTCAACAATTGTGGTTGGATCATTCTTGTATTGTTTTTTTGTATGTCGACTTTGTTTGATGTCAATTTGACACCCTTGTCCTGTAGCCTTGATACTGTGATGGACTTATCTGCATTAACTTTTAATGATGAAGTAGGCTTACAACAGAGCACAAGTGAAAAGAGATGTTGAAACAATACTCACTATGGGAATTATGGAGGATGTAACAATAATTCCGCAGCCAGTCGGAGGTGAAGCTAATTTGTTTAGTTCCCGTTATATTAATGTTGGTCTTTCTTTTCTCAAGTACCGGTGTTCTTACTTATGGTCCTGTGCAGATTCTAATAAAGTTGATCTGGTCATGAATCTTGTTGAACGCCCTTCTGGTGGCTTCTCTGCGGGTGGTGGCATTTCGAGTGGGTTAGTACAAGTAGACAAGTAGTACTGCTTGCTTAGTGAACCGAATTCAGCGAATTGTGTGCTTTAATAAAATTTGTTTCTTAGCCTGTAAGGTGCTGAGGTTGTTTATTGTGTGCTGGATTTGAATACCATATGTGCATATGCAAATTGCAGTTGAATTTTTGTTCTAACATATATTATGCCATAATGACATGCTGTTTTTCTGCAGGATAACAAATGGTCCTCTTTCTGGACTAATTGGCAGGTCAGTTGGTTATTTGATCTTTCAGTCATTGTAATCTTATTTCCTCTGTAGTGTAGTGTTTTGTGTAATATTTTAAAGATCACGTTTGTTAAGCTCCACCCTGGGGTTTGGGCCTTTCTGAAATAAAAAAATTCAAGAAGCAACCTAAGCTATAAGCTGTCGAGAATTAAATTTTGTCTTCAAATTTTATGTCACATAGTCGCTCATGCTTATGATAGGAGTTACCTCAAGCCCCATCATCATATCATGTTTGATCTTTTGAGTGCGTAAGTTAAGATAACAGTCCCAAACCCAAGCAGGCTTCTAGGAACTGGCAATTGTAAACACTGTTTTTAGTTTTCTATTTTATCTTAAACCTATTGACATACCTGCCTGGGTAAACAAAAGCTCTGCATCTACTTTTTTTTCTTAACTGGACAGAAGCTCTACATCTACTTTTTTTTTTTTCTTAACTGGAGTTTTTTTAACAGCTTTGCATATTCTCATCGGAATGTTTTTGGGAGGAACAAGAAGTTGAATCTCTCACTAGAGAGGGGCCAAATAGATTCTATATTTCGTTTAAACTACACTGACCCTTGGATCGACGGTGACAACAAGAGGACCTCCAGAACTGTCATGGTTCAGGTACTTAACCTTTAATATCATATCATCTTCGCTCTACCATGCGCCATCAGTTGAGAATCATGTATATTCTTACTCTTATTTTCTTTTCCAGAACTCTAGGACTCCTGGAACACTTATCCATAGTGGGGACCGTCCTGACCATGGGGCTATTACAATTGGACGAGTAACTGCTGGCATTGAATATAGTCGACCATTCCGGCCTAAATGGAGCGGTACACTTGGATTGATATTTCAGGTAAACATGGGATTCATATTTTGGATTAAGCGGTTAGTGCTTTTTCTCTGCGTGACAAAAGTCGAAAATATACATGTGCATAGTTATGTACTGGTTTAGGAAACAAGTGAAATGAATAATTGATTTGGCTTTATTGTTTTATTTTCTTACCTCTCCATTCATATCTTAATTGCGTTGTATTGACACTTTCTATGCAGCATGCTGGTGCTCGTGATGACCAAGGCAACCCTGTGATCAGAGATTCGTATAACAGCCAATTAACAGCTAGGTCTTAAATTTTGATACCTCATTCACCTTTTTGTACCATCAGTATATACATAATCGGGTACACGACAAATAGGACTGTTGAATTAAGTTACTTTGAAAGCTGATAATCCTGTCATGACAATGCAGTGGAAATCCTTATGATGACACAGTACTTGCTAAGCTTGAAAGTGTTTATACAGATTCTGGAGATCGTAGCTCTACAATGGTTAGTATTGATCGTACTGCGTTCTACCGCTTTCTAATTCTGTTGTGATGCTTTATACCCAACCATTGTTGCTTCTTCCAGTTCGTTTTCAACGTTGAGCAAGGTCTGCCCATTCTTCCAGAGTGGCTTAGCTTCAACAGAGTGACAGCACGTTTGAGGCAGGGGTATGAAATTGGGCCTGCTCGACTTCTTCTAAGGTATGATTTAGTGCATATTGTGCAATTGATGGACCTAGAATGAAAAATTGTGTGTTACCTGGTGGTTTTGCATAGCACTGGTACTTACATTTCATGTATCACTTAAACTGTGATCTAGTGCTTCCGGAGGTCATGTAGAAGGAAACTTTTCGCCTCATGAAGCATTTGCAATTGGTGGGACAAATAGTGTAAGAGGATACGAAGAAGGTGCTGTTGGTTCTGGCCGTTCATATGCCGTTGGTAGTGGAGAAGTCTCTTGCCGCATGGTAGGCTTTTTCTCGATTTTCTGCAACATTTAGCTATTTGTCTTCAAGAAAACCTTGACATGAACTACATGTAGATAAAATACATATACAGACCTATGCCATGTTCTCATATATATCTGGTCGATTACATATACATATATCAAAATATTATCTTTTGCAATTTGAAGATGAAGTTTTCTTTTAGATGGATTGCATATATTAAAAAATATAGTTGAACAGGTAAAGGAAATTATCAAACGTACAAGTTATGAAATATAGTTCTGATATATTGTATATAGTGCCAAATATGAAACATGTCAAGGTTGAATCAGGTGATTAATTACTTTATTCAAGGGAAACAACTCAACACATGGTTCAGATCAGTTGAAACACTGAATATATGGACACTGATTAATATTAACTAAAGGGATTTTTTTCCATAACTCCCAACACTAGTCGCCTGTATTTTCAGTTCTCGTCTCTTACTATTGTTCATGGACCCCACCCACACACACACACCCGCACCTGATGCATGTGAGAACTACTTATTATGGTGTTTGGGATGTTCTGATGTTTGTTTCCGTGATTGACTATTTTAAGAAATTTCTATACTTGTGTTAATGATTCGAGTGATTTTATTGATGGCCATATATGTTTTCATTCTGATAAATCACGCACTATTGATGTTTGCTGCCTGTAATGACACCGAATGGAGTTCACTAGTTCCTGTTGTACTCTAATGCACATCATACTTGCTGTATGAATCACACTAAGAAGTTAAATCAATTTTCTAAGCCGTTATTTTGATTACTCGCAGTTTGGTCCGTTGGAAGGCGTTTTGTTTGGTGATTATGGTAGTGATCTTGGCTCTGGTCCAAAGGTTCCTGGTAAGTCATGCTGTACCTACAACTTTTCCTAAGCCCTGGTTTCATTTTTTACAATCTCTGGTGGTTTTGTTCTTTAGGTGACCCAGCGGGAGCCCGTGGAAAGCCAGGAAGTGGTTACGGATATGGTGTTGGCATCCGTGTGGACTCCCCACTGGGACCTTTGAGACTTGAATATGCTTTCAACGATAAGCAAGCAAGACGCTTTCACTTTGGGGTTGGTCACAGAAATTAACCTACCCAAGCGGCTGTTTATAATGTGTGTGATCCACCACTTGATCTTCTGAGCATATGTGTTGCTAGAGATAGTGCCAGTTCTTTGCAATGTCGGTGCAAATTCTTGCAAAGCAAATTTTTGTCTACCCCAGGTTGCCTTGCTTGTAACATATAGGTTTTTTGCCCATTTTCTGTTGTAAACATTCCTGGCCAGTTGGTTACTGAGAGAAAAGAGCCTCCAGCGAGTTATGTAGGTGTGAAATTTGAGCTAAGGAGTCAAAATTGATGGAAACTGCAGCTCGCAACTAGCTGGGACTACTTTGATACAGCTTGGTATGAGTACTGTTCCCTGGGGACTATGCCTTCAATCACAACTTCAGCTCACTGCAAATCCTATGCTCGTGTGGGAAATATTAAACCAAGAACAAGGAACACTCTGAAATAATCGTATTAATCGAGCTAATGTATGAAAAGGGCAAATTACGATTTCGGAACATGTTCAGTTAGAAACCATGATGCTAGTGGCATAACAATTGAACTGATCTGTTAAGTGCAGACAGGTTTAACACTGACGACGCAGATGATTGTAAAGATTAGCGTCATAATTGCAGTCTACGCTAGCTTCAAACTAGTGATTGCACATTTACATATTGTGAAAAAACAAAGTTCACCATTGTTCAGATAACATTCGAAAAAGTTCATAGTCCACAGAGTAACACAATTGACGAACAGAAATTTCTGCATAAACAAAATGCAAAGGACGCCAAAAACCAATTATCCAGCAACGCCAAATCCATCCATCCATATATGTAACAAATTATTCCAAAAAAATGTAAAAAATTCCATTATGTGATCGAATAAAATTCGCATTCGCAGCCCAAGAAAAAAAAACCCCCTACTCCGATGGAAACCCTAACCGCTATAAAGGAACCGCCCAGCACAGCCCCAAACCCCCACCCCATTCCCCATCCCGCTCCGTCCGGCTTTAAACCCTAGCTGCTACCAGCGCCGCCTCTCTTCCTCCACGGTCGCCGCCACCCGCCGCCGCCGCCGTTCCGATGGAGTTCTGGGGTAACGCTCACACATCTCTCCCCCGTTTATCTCGCATGGCCCGTTTCGTTTTCGATTTACGACCTCGTCCGTGTTTAGTTTATGGGATCACGGCGGAATCGTCAAATCATAGGCTGCCGCTGCTGTGTATGATGATAAAATTGCATGCCTTCAACTGTTCTGCCTGCGATCTAACCAGCAGACCGTTAGATTCAACTCGTCGTTCGTAGCTGTGGTTCCGTTCTTATCTCAGTGATATTGTTCTTCTCTGTGCGGCTACCGTTCATGTTATTCCTCTAGTATTCTCTGCGAATCTATAGCAAACCTTATTATTACTGCTGCCCAACAAGCCGAAACATATCCCGTGACTTATATTTGCGATCTATTTTCCCTTTTATGTAAACTAGCAAAAGTGCCCGTGCATTGCTACGGGATAAATTTTGTTGAATATATTTTCATCCTTGGAGAATTTCACGACTGAATTTTTATTTACGGGACAAAATGTTTTTGATGGGGAGGCTTCATCTTCCTACGTGAACCGTCAAACCTCACACTTATCGATCGCACCGTTGGTGGCCAATTTGCTAGATACTGGCGCATGTTGACTGGATAGTCCGTTGCATCTAAACTTATGGTTAACTATAATTTTCTATTAAGGTGACAGTAAACTGTGTTTCTCAAATTTAAGAGTGTCTTTTGTTGAGACAAAGATTTAACGTCAATTAACCTTCACAAAATTAGCATGAAACACTTTGAAAAAATGGCTGAGAGGTCATAAACTAATACTGAATGCAAATAAATCTACGCTTATAGTTCTATGCCAATTCTGCTAGAATTTTAGTTGAATTGACCTATCATTTCAAAGAGCATGGTAAAGCTAAATATTTTAATTTAAAATTTTAGGTTTCACCCCAATTATACAAGAATCCTTTGGAAATGAAACTTGCTTCAATGCAGCAGAGTTATCAAATTCAGAGATTATGCATGCTTTTTTTTACCAAGAATGCACGCCTTCAATTTAGTTTCAGGCTCATCCGGGTACTTGATCCCGTTAGCACTGTGAGCCCCATAGAACCGTCCTAGTTTGTTCTCTTCACAGTTTCACCTCACGAGGTAAAAAAAACGTCAGACCGCAATAGTTTGTTTGCATTGCAATAAAACTCAACCAAAACATTGGCGAAATTAATCTGAATTGTAGAATATGACATAATATGGTATCCCTAACTCTTTTTGGCAATTCAACAAATAATTACCAAAAAAAAGTACGGTTAAAATGGCAGATCCATTATTACTACGATAGATTTTTGTTGTTGTGGAGCTGCACATTCGTGAACAAACTCACCGGTAGCATTCAGAATCACCTCTGGTCGTCCAAGTCCCCAATCTCTACCGACATCGCGCTCAACCTTGTAGAATACCTCTGATTTCTGTATACAAGCAAGCATCAATGCACGCTGCACTGGCGCACTGCTATAGAACGGACGGACTCGCAGTCACAGGATTCAGCGCGAGCGAATCACCAAAGGGGCATCATCGACATCATGTTGTGTTCGTAGTATGTTGGCGTTGGCAGAGCCTGACATTTACATAATCTTGGTTGGAAGCCTAGCCTAGCCAAGTAGCCATGGAGATGTCGTTGCCCTCATCGGGGTCGAGCCAGACATTTGCCCTTGCCGCAGTTGAGCACGCTCCAGGTGAGACGCTTCACGCTTCGGCAGCTCTAGGCAAACCATCTCAACCCCCTCCTCTCGGCTTCCTTCTCTCCTCCCCTCCCTACCTGCGTGGTGTGACTGTGGTGTAGGCGCAGGGGTCCATGGAATCACACAAACTCTTCTTGACAAAATTCAGTAACCAATTTTCTTTGGCAATAACTTAGTAACCAAATTAATCATGGATAAATTTAATGAACAACCATCCATCATCACGAAACTATTCGGATCAGATAACAAAGGGGAAAACCACCATGTATTTTATAGCTCTGTAGCATGAGAATGAAATTGAAGGGAAAAAATCACCATGGAGAATAAGTGGAAAAATCACGATGGGAGAAAAAAAGGGAAAAATCACGGAGACTGTGATTGTTTGCCGGCATACCATCGCGCAGGAATACGGTCGCCGCCTTGCCGGCAGCCACGAACACACGAATCGGCTTGGCGGACTTCAGCAGCTTCTGCTGCATCGGTCGGGGCAAATACCTATTGGATGTGGCGAGCTCTTGCCGCAGCAGCATGTGGCTAGCTTCACCTGAGCAGGAAGAAGGCGAGCAATCACCGAGATCTATAGCGCCAACACGATGCCCGGTCGAGCAGAGAGGAGTTGAAGCGGACCATGGAGGGCGAGGAGTTCTGGATCGGGAGGTCGACCGTCTGAGCAGAGGAGGCAACGCTCGGACGAAACGGTACGGTGGCAGGTGCCGTATTAAGGGATTTGGTGGGAGGGCAAAATCGTCCATAAAAAAGTTGGACGAAAATTTTGGCAGAAACCTTAGCTCCTTTATTATTAGGTATAGATTTCCCCCTCTATCTGTACAGGTTGTTCACCCCTAAAATATTTTCCATGAAATCCTGTCTGGTCAAACATAATCACCTGAGACCTAACTATGTTCCGTTTCTGCAATTTTCGTACTTCTATAAAAGCTGTAATGTGTACATGTAGCTCGGCCTCCTAACTAACTTCTGCGCAGGCATCGAGGTTAAGCCTGGACAGTCGGTCAAGGTCTCACCTGAAGATGACCACTTCCTGCACATCTCTCAGGTTTGCTCGACATCCCTCATTTCTTCTCTCTGTGACGAGAATGCAATTTATTGGGTCACTGAGATGCACATCGCTAGTTTCTTCTTGCAACTCCCAAGCTGTGTACATGTGTTTTAATCGTGCCTTATGTTAGCTGATCATTGAGATGTTCCTCTCTGTTTGTTTCTCTTGGTAGGGTGCCTTTGGTGAGGTCAAGAAAGACGACAAGGCGACCATGTTCGTGAAGGTGGACGACCAGAAGCTGTCCATTGGGACCCTGTCTACTGACAAGTTCCCCCAGATCCCGTTCGACCTGGTCTTCGAGAAGGAGTTTGAGCTCTCGCACACCTCCAAGTCCTCCAGTGTCTTCTTCTCTGGGTACATGGTTTTCCAGCCGGCTGAAGGAGACGAGATGGATTTTGACTCTGAAGAAGAATCTGAAGGTATACATATCATAGTAGTGCTCTTGTGTTCAGTGTATACCCTGTGTGCGATGATTTAACCGGTGGGGTCTGTTTTAATTTCAGATGAACAGGTGGAGGAGAAACTCGTTCCAGCCACCAAGGAAAATGGTATTCAGACTTCTCCCTTGTTTCTATTTTTATTCATTGGCATTTCTTTTGCACACATGTCTTCGAACTTTGCTGTAACCATTTCCAATGCATATGAAGCCAAAGCTGAAGCAAAGGACAAGAAGCCAAAGCAAGTCAAGATTGAGCCTGCTGCTGCGAAACCAATCTTTGGAAAGAGTAAGAAGGATGAAGACAGTGATGATGATGAGAGTGATGATGAGAGCGATGATGATTCCGAGGGACAGTTGATTCCTATTGGAAGCGATGATTCTGTGAGTGTTTATGTTATCGTATTGTATAGATTTTGTGAGATCGGTGCTTGACTGGGAACTGTTGTGATGGTCCATGATAGGATGATGATAGCTCCGAAGAGGATGATGAGAGTGATGATGAGGAGGAAGAAGAAACGCCCAAGGTTTGTTGCAGCTTGATGTGCATTTTCATTCCCTGTTACACTCTTTTACCCTTGATGTTACATGACTCCCGACACAAATGCTACTTGCAGAAGCCAGAGACTGGGAAGAAGAGGGCAGCTGAAAGTGTGTTGAAGACGCCTGCTTCTGACAAGAAGGCAAAGGTCGCAACACCGTCTGGCCAGAAGACAGGTGAGAAATGATAAAGCTTGCAGGCAATGTGTCCATTGTAACCCTTGTTGATGATATACTTATTACGCCCTTGGTTGCTGCAGGTGACAAGAAGGGGGCTGTCCATGTGGCCACTCCGCACCCTGCAAAGAAAGCAGGCAAGACCCCTGCAACAAATGAGAAGTCACCCAAATCTGGTGGGTCTGTCGCGTGCAAGTCCTGCCCCAAGTAAGTTCTCCCATGCTGTTCATTTTTTCTGGACAGTAGGCATGCCAGTTTTTGAATTCCAGTTCTAAGGCAATCAATCTCTTGGTGATGCTGCTTTCTCAGGACCTTCAACAGTGAGAATGCTCTGCAAGCCCACTCGAACGCCAAGCACAAGGCCGCCGCCTAATGAGAGAGGATGGCTCCAGATCCTGTTATCTACTGCGTTAGGTTTATCTTGTCTTGTCCCCCCTTAGAAAGAAACCGTTGAGTGACAAACCGTTTAGTAGCCATGTGGTGAAATGAACCAAGAAGAAAAAGACAATTCTGTTATGCTGTTGGAATTCGAATTGGATGTGGTTGGTGGTAATGGTTATTTGAATGGAACCTCATGGTGGTTTTATGGTGTTTGTGTTGCTCCTGTTTGGATTGTATTTTGTGTTCAGCTTGGTGTCGGTCTACTTGGTTCTGACTAATGGCTTGCAGATACCGGTTGCCTACTATGAAATGCATTTGATGGTCTGTATATGTGAATCTTGTTCCCTGCGAATCCATCTGGATGCATTTTGATAGTTAGGACTTTAGAGTGATGCAAGTCTTTTGATGTGTGTGCGCGCTGAATTTTGTTGGTTTTTCTGTGTAAATCTTTTATCATGGGAATATGTGTTCGTTAAGATCTCTGTTGCATTAGTAGATTCTTTTCCATCTGCAGGTAGATTCTTTTGTTCTGTAGTAGTAGCAAAATTAGGCCCTGTCTCTGTAGAAAAGGCAATGACGGTTTGTGAACTCGGAACTTGCCTCTACTGACTACAAGATCGGAGTGATAGGTAACTTTACAACATAGGGTTGATTTTGAAGAATAAGATGATCTTTGACATGAATGTGTCTATATTAGTTGATGCTAAAATGGATGTATCTCAATTTAAGTATTTTTTTGAAACAGAGGCAAAAACTTTACCTCCAGTTGTTACGAGAAAACCGGATGAAAACCTACAACGACAGGACCAAGCCCACACAAAGAACACATGCCCACAAACAAGACACTCCAACACCGAGCCGTCAAGGACAGCTACAACATTGGGGGCACCCGTCAACCAACCGCAGGTTCAGGGTAGGCAATAGCCAAGGTGGCGAGAAAATTGCAAACTTCCCTAGCGACGATAGCTCCGGGGATGGCAGATGACCGTCCAGACTTAGGTACCCATCATCAATAGGAACCATTTGCTTGTCGGGACTGCAGCGTCAATAGCATTGCATTTTTCAAAACCAAGACACGTCGGAGAAGCCACATCCGAGGAATCGTGTGAGCCGGGCCTCACTTCCTAGGCGTAAGCACACCACTTCACAACTCTAGGACCTCAGGCATGATCTTCATGACCGAAGCCGTGATCACCGAGCTCGCCCTAGCACGAGGAGAGAAACAACCATGAAGGCTTGCTCCGGTCGCACCCACTTTGCCTACAATAGGTAGAACCAAAGGATTGGCCAGCATTTGGGAGAGCCTATTTAACACAGCTTCCGCCCGCTCCAGAAAGCCCCCAATCGCAAGCATACAACCGTGTAAGGAGATAACAACCTCGTGAAGAGGACGGACGGCCTCTTGAATCAACTCAGCTTGCACCTCCAAGGCAGATCGCATATCCACTGAGGCCAAAGAGCTAACAGGAGCAGCAACAACTGACGCCCGGGATCGACGACGATGCACAATGGACGGGAGCGAGACCTCAACCTGGGCCTGCCGAGGAGCATTCGCCTAGCGGGGCGACGACACGACATGGCCTTCCAAGAAGCGAAGAGGATGCCAAGCGTTGCGGCAATCACGTGCCCGATGACCATTCTCAAGGCATCGAGAGCACCTGAAGGGGTGACAGCAAACCGCAGCGCGGTGACCAGGAGCTAGGCACCTGCAACATCTACCCTTGAGCCAAGCAGGAACATGACGACGAGCAATTGTCGGAGCTGGCAGAGTCAGGCGGCGCGGGCCACGCCGCGGCAACACCTCATGCCATCCATCTTGCTCGCCCGCAACACAATCCACCTCCATGATATCAGCAAGGTTGAAGGTCTTGGTGGCCGGTGGCGTCCGGGGGACCAGCTCCTCTTCGTCGTCTTCGTCGATGTTGTCCGCACCGGACGCCCAAGATGGAGGCCACGGTATGGCAGCGAGGGGGCAGCGCCCCATTTCCCGCCACGCCGTCACCAACATCAGAACACTGTACATCAGCCCCGCAGCAGGTCTTGGTGACATCCGGCGGCGTCTGTGGGGCCAGCACTTCATCTCTATACACATCGTTGTCCTCATCATCATCAGCAAAGGAGACCCACAACGCAGGCCGTGGCAGGGCGGAGAGGTTAGGCCGCGGCGGGGCGGAAAGGTCTGGCAGAGATGGAGCAGGCGACGACACAGTGGAGAGGGTAGGCGCAGGATGAACAACCAAGTCGAGATGTTGGACAGCTGCGGGTGCGACCGTCGCGGCCTCCAGCAGCTTCACGACTGCTCCAACACCCAGAACAGCGCTAGCCAGCGGTACGGTAGGCAAACCTCCAGGAGGCAGGGATGCTGACGACGGCGGCAGCAGGCTGGAGACGGCGCTAGCAGAAGAGCCGAGCGGCCGACAAGGCGCCGCAGGCGCGCGGACGTCCGCAGGTGAGACCAACGCGCCGGAGTTCTCCACCCGAAACCGTCCAGTCGGGGGCAGCCGCGACGACCGGCGAGGGGCAGCAGCAGGCATGGATGCCTAGGATCGAGGAGGGGCAGCCGGTGGAGGGAGGTCCCGGCGATGAGCTTGTGCAGGCGGAGCCGGCGACATGGCGGCCAAGGCGTCCGCTGCGGCCCGGCGACGGATGCAACAAACATTGGGATGGGCGGGGAGAGGATGCCGAGAAGGATCCGGATCCGGCCGCGGCGGCGACGGAGCTCGACGGAGACGGGAGATCAAGGCGGCGGCAGTGAGGGAGGAGGGAGATACATCTGTATTAACATCAAGTAATACGGATTGAAGGGAGTAGTATATTTGAAGCAAATCTGTGATTGGATTTGCACATGTGACTGAGTTGGCACGGAAACAGGTTTTCAACCCACCCAGTCCATCCCAAGGTGTCAGTCTGACTATGCAACGCATGTAGGGCTGAAATGAGTCCGAGCGAGCAAGCATAGACTGAGTCGAATTAAATGGCAAGCTGTAAAATAGGCTCATTCTCACCTTGTAACAATCTCGAGCGAGTTTCGAACTAGCTAAGCAAGATAATAAAATTCTTATTTCAAGGTACTCTTTCATATAGTTTTAAATACAACAACATCGTAACAAAATATAATAAGATAATTTTCAATAACAACCATGGTAATATAAGTTTCTTCAGAAGTAAGTGAATGTAATATAACCCAAAGACTCACAAAATATATCTAGCTGGGGTGATAAATTAGAGGGAAAAGTCCATAAAAGTTCTAGTGTTGTGAAAAAATAGTAGGTGTTTTTGGAGCGGCCATCGACCTCGAAGTAGTTCATAAAACTAGGTACGTAGTTCTTTTACAGAAAAATCTTACGGACTCACACGGCAGCGTTAGAAATCCAGAGTCTGGCCCGATTTTTCAGGAGGGGATCACACAGCAACCAACCATAGCAGACCATGTTCGTCCGTAACGTTTCCGTAAACCAATCCGTCCGTAAGTCTAGTATTACCGGTACGTAGTACAATTAATGTCTGATTTTTCTCTTTTAATTCATCTTTTGGTTTTGGTTGCACGTGCAAGAAAATAAAAAACCTAGTGATCACATATAGGGTAACAAATCATCACATTTTATTCTTTTACTGGTAAATTGTCACATTTCCTATTGATATATAACCGTATAGGTATTACATAATAATGATATTTTGAGCTACCGAGCTAAAATCGAAACGAGCCAAGTACTCTCTCAAGATCAGCTTGTTTTCAAGCCGAGCTTAATAAGACGTTTATACTCAACTTGTTTATTTTCGAGTTGATCTTAAGTCGAGCTAAAAAAATAAACGAGCATCGACCTTTTTTCTTGCGGCCCTAGAGCCCAGAGGGCTAGAGGTGTAAATTACACAAATCTACCACAATTAGCGCACTTGTTATCATTCTCGGATTATTTTTTTGCTAAAAGCTACAACTTCTGGAGTGACCAACAACATATCGTGCGAATAGTCGTCTAATAGCAGTTAGGGGCCATTACCCCACCGTCAGGCCAAACGGCCATTTTTCTCCCGTTAGGCACTCGTGCTGAACTCCTTCGCTCGACATCGATCTCCACCGTCACGTATGTGACCGTCGGAGGAGCTCGTCGGAGATAAAGGCCTCTCTAAAGCCACGACTAGCAACTCAGGGACCTCCCCGCGCTCGAGACACCGCAGCAGCTCGCCGGCGACGGCCTCCCCGCGCTCGATTCGCCGCGGCAGCTCGTCGACGACGACCTCCCCGCGCTCGAGTCGCCCACGACCACGGGGTTGGTCATCCTCCCCGAGCTTCCGCACCATCACCTCCAGGACCGCCCTCACGACCGGTCGGTCGATGGGGAAGGGCGGCGATGCGCCATGAGCGAATGCGTCGACGAAGGGGATACTGGAGTGAGTGCGAGCTGTGTCGCGGTTCCGCTGACGCGCGGTGTTCTCCTCACGGGACAAGAAGAGAACAATGCTAGAATATGGGAATAAAGTGATTCAAGTTGCGAGAACCAATGTGTGGTTGGATGGTTAGGAGGGCACTTACACCTCTAGCCCGCCAGAGTTTAAATCCCAGATTTGACGCTTTGGTGTCTCATTAAAAAATGTGTAATATTCTTCAGTGGGAGCGACGTTCCAGTCAATAGCAAGACGTCCGTGGTGATTTCGTCAATCTTAAGATCCGTCGGATCAGTTCTTAGACTCATTCTCTCAGAGGTGTTCATAAGAATAGGGTGTGGGTACGGGCGTTTATAGGGTTGAGTATATATACATATGTATGAACATCTACGTGTATAATGTGTTTCGCAAAAGAAAAAGTGATTCACGTTGCAAGGTGTCAGCCTCCGGGGGTGTCAAGGTGGGATCCCGGTGGGATGTCATTTTGTACTATTTAGTTCGAATTTTGATATCAAAATTTGTACTAAAAAAGTCAAATTATACTACAAGTGGGACAAAAGTGGGATCCTACTTGACACTCTTACTCCGGATTGGTCCAGCCATCGATTTCTTTTCCTAACGGGAGAAAACGGCCGTTCGGCCTAGTCGACAGTGGGCCCTCATCTATTAAAAGACAACAATTTGCACGAGTATGGTACAACGTTGCAAGGTGGCTCACAAGTTGTAGCTTTTAGAAAAAAAAAGATCAAGAATGGTATATGTAATTAGGACATATCTAACGGGGCGACGCAAAAGGACGTTAAGCGACTGTTTACGTTCGCACGGACAAAAAGTGCGTCTAGGACCAAATTCAGCGGCTCGACGCATAGTGTTCGGGCTGTCCGCGGCGATGCAAACATGGCCCAAATATGCGTCGACTTTGCATCTCGACGGACGCTGCACTGACACACCGAGTGGCCGCCGAAACTTACATAGGACCCGCGCGTCAGTGACAGGGACACCGATAACATTCCCGTCAGTGGTCATTCCCCGCGCGAAAAATCAAAGTAGACCGGCGCCAGCAGTCCAGGCCATAACGATGGATGTCCTTGTCGCCGCAGTCACCATGGATTCCGAGGGAACCCTCGTAGCCGCCGCCCCGGACTCCCCCATAGCCACCACCATAGCCCCAATGGAGGCCACATCTCTGGGCGAAGCAAAGCGTGCCGCCACCGGCGGCCGGGAAGCTAAGCTGAAGGCGGCAAATAAGTTGTTGTCCGAGGAGGAAAAAGGCGTCGCGGCCGGCGCAAGAATCTGAAGAAGGGGAATGCAGCGGCCGCCGCAATCCAGCACGTGGAGGCCACCCAACACATGGTGTGGCAGATGCAGCTGAAAGACGGCGTCGCGCAAGTAGGCCTCCATCCGAGCATAGCGGAGGCCATGCTCCTCGTCAAGCGAGATGGGATCATCGGCGTCGCTCCCCCGGCCTCGTTGGTGAGCTCGGTAAGTTCCCAGTTGCGTCCTGGAACGCCTGCTCCCTTACAGGTCCACGCGGCGTCGCGGTTCGCCTCCGGCGTCGCGTCGGTGCGGTTCAACGGGGCGCCGGTTCCCAACCTGAACCGGACGCCAAGGAGCGGTGACTCGTGCCCGGGCGCGACACAGAAGACGCGTGAGGTCCCGGAGGAGAGCAAGCCAATGCCCCGCACCCTGTTTGACGAAATGACACCATCTGCCCCGACAATGGACGGCCCGATACGTTATGTCTCAGTGTGTGGGTATGCAATGTGTCATTCGTCTGACGTCCGGTGATTCGTAGGCCTATTGGAGGGGATGCAATGACAGCGACATCGAGGCCATGATCTACGACAGCGGTTTCGTTGGCGACGTCGACGCCAGGATAGTGTCGCTGATCAGTGGCCACAGACGTAGGATGGGGTGGACATCGATGGCGCACGACTGTTCTCCACCCATCCCACGCATGCAACAACCGTCTGCGTCGACGACTATGAGGAGGCGCCAACAGGGCCTGTCCTCACCACGGATGATGGTACCAAGAAGAAGGGGAGAGGCACAGGACCTGCAGCTTCAACAACGACGAGGACAAGTGTTTGTGCGACGCGTGTCTAGCGACCAGCCATGACTGTATTAATGCCATCCAACAAAAGGGCAAGGTGTACTGGGCCAAGGTGGTACATGAGTACCATGAGGGAAAGCGTCACGCGCCCTACGAGATGAAAAGCTCTCCCACGGAAGAGTCCATCAGAAAAAGATGGAACTACATCAAACAAGAGACCAGCAAGTTATGCTCCGTCATCGAACATGTTGTGAACAACCCCCTGAGCGGTGTTGGCGTGATTTCAGTGGTAAAAATGAACATAATCATTCTATTCTATGTACATCATTCGCAAACAATGATCCGGGCTTTAACAAATTGCAGTTATCCAGGGCCTTGTAGAGGTTCAAGGCAACACATAAGAAGGGCTTCCATATGGTCAGTTGCTCGGACAAGCTGGAAGACGCGCAAAAGTGGAAGGTAAGCTTTGCGACCTACGATGAAGCTGTCAAGAATAGGACATCAACGGTTGGCGTCGACGGCGAAGACGACGATATATCATGGGCAGAAAGCCCTCTTCCACCTCGTCCCGGAGCCATAAGGGTACCAAGGCTGATCTAGCCCGGGAGGCAGCAACCCTTGCGTTCACGCATACCTTGGAGAAGATGATGGCCGAGAATCAAGCCGCCATGGATAAAAGGGATGAGAAGAAACGTCTGAAAAAAGAGGCCGCAACTGCCATCTACCTCAACCTCACCAAAGAGATCACTAAGGTCCAAAGGATGGACGTCGAGACCAAAAAGGCAAACGCTAAGGCCAAATTGTGTGACGTCGAGACCGGAAGGATTGACATCGAGGCCAAGATCCGTGCAGAGGACACAAGGATCATGATGGCCGACTTGACTAACTGATGACCCACAAGTATAGGGGTGTATCGTAGTACTTTCGATAAATAAGAGTGTCGAACCCAACGAGTAGCAGAAGGCGTTGATGAGCAGTTTCAATGAAGGATTCTCTGTAAACACTAGCAAACGGGTTTTCAGGGGTATTTGATATTGCAAATAAGTAAAATGCGAGTAAATAAAAGGCGGCAATAATAATTGCAGCAAGTGGCCCAATCCTTTTTAGCACAAAGGACAAGCCGGTTGTTCTACTTATATCAACCAAATGTTCCTGAGGACACACGAGAGGTTTTATATCAAGTGCTTTCGCGTCGCATCCGTGAATAATCTCTATTGGTATGGTAAGTATTGTGTGGGTGAACCTATGCTAATGCACTACCCTTACTAGAATAATACATACTTGTGATTAAACCCCTTGCAAGCATCCGCAACTACAAGAAGGTAATTAAGATAAAATCTAACCACAGCCTTAAACTCGGAGATCCTACGCTCCCTCATGCAATGGTTTCCTAACGGGGTTCAGGTTTCTGTCGCTCCGACAACCCCACAATTAGTAGCCAAATACACGATGCATTCCCCTAGGTCCATAAAGGCGAAGTATTATGTAGTCGACGTTCACATGATACCACTAGAAGAATAACACCACAACTTAAATATCATATCAATACATATTACTCACATAGCTCCACTACTAACACAAGACTTCTCCCATGTCCTCAAGAACTAAACGAACTACTCACGAGACAACATATGGAACATGATCAGTGGGTATATAATGGTGAATAACAATCTGGACATAAACCTTAATCCGATGGTTTCACTCAATAGCATCAAATACAACAAGTAATCAATACCGGTAGAGTTTCCCCTTCGAAATATGCGAGGTACAACCCAAATAATTACAGCGGGACGAGGTGGAGACGGCGGTGATGATGGTGCTGATGGTGGAGATGATGAGGATGATGATCACGATGAAGTCCAGCTCGATGGCGGTGGTGATGGCGACGATTTCCCCCTCCGGGAGGGAATTTCCCCCGGCAGATTCCTATCTGCCGGAGAGCTTTTCTCTCTCTGGTGTTTTCCGCCTCGTAGCGGTGGCGGAATATTTCTGCGAGCTGCCCCCCGATCTTAGGTTTTCGTGGGGATGGTATACGCGAAAGGGAGGCGTCAGATGTGGACCAGGGGGGCCATACATGCCCCAGGCGCGGCCAGGATAGGGCCCGCGCCTGGGCATTCTATTGCCCAATGGTGGCCCCCCTCAGGTCCTCCTTCTGGCTATCTCCGTCATCCGGGAAAATAAGATCTTCGTGAAAGTTTTTGGAATTTTCTGATCTTCCAAAGTATGGTACCACGATGACCACTTTTCTAGCGAAATTCCAGCTCCGACGACAAATCCCGTGAAAATCATCAAACATGCAAAAATAGATAAAATAACATAAGTATCATGTCTAAATATGAAATATATCAATAAATAACAGTAGATTATAATACAAAATAGTGATGCAAATTGGACGTATCAACTCCCCCAAGCTTAGACCTCGCTTGTCCCCAAGCGAAAGCTGAGCTCAGTAAACCGGACCACATATTTATGGAGTGGAGTGTCGATAACAAAATACGAACAAGAAGCATCACACTCATCAACACAAAAGCTATCATGGACAGCAACATCCTCAAATATGATCCACTTGCAATGAATAAGGAATCAACACATAGGAGTATGTAAAGGAAATCATAATTGGCATGGCAAACCTTTTGTTCTTGTTCAGAGAACAATTAACAACTAATAAATTTTCACATACCGTAATGCTCAATTATTGCATCCTCTTTTCATTCATAGATGGCTTTCAACATTGTATTCATTTGGGTAGAAACATTGTGCTGCACAAGTAAGAGTTAAAAAACAATTGCATACATAAACATTCATAGATGATTGAATCACAACGGTTCACATGCTTGCTTTGAGATAGAAGGAATTGGTGCACTGACTCAACAAGAAAGTAAAAGAATAGCCCTTCGCAGAGGGAAGCAGAGATTAAACATGTGCTAGAGCTTTTTGTTTGCAAAACTGAATAAAAGATTGCTTTGAGAGGTGTTTGATTTTGTCAACGAATAGGTACAAGTGATTTTGTCATCTTCCATACTAAACAAGTTTGAGAGCGGTTCCGAAATATTTGGGCGAAGCCTCTTTTTATTCATGCTATTTATAAAACCGTGGCACTCCTCCCATCCATTGCTTACACATACCATGGCTAGCCGAATCCTCGGGTGCCGACCAACAATCACAAACCATGGAGGAGTGCCACTTTCTTATACTTTCCTATTTTCTTCCCCTTTTGGAAGTTGTGGTCAAACCAGCTCTTCTTCTTTTTTATATCTATCATTTTTTTATTGACAAGCGAGATGAAGCTCACGAGTCTTGTGTACTTAGTAAAGTATGGAAGATGACAATAATAACTTTCACATCCTCATGAGCTACAAACATAAACACAAAATGAGATGTAGTTGAAGGTTTTAAAGGTAGCACACAAAAATTTACTTGGAGTGGCGGTGAAATACCACATATAGGTAGATATGGTGGACACAAATGGCATGAGTATTTTGGTTGGTATTTGGATGCATGAGAAGTATTTCCTCTCAATACAGGCTTTTGGCTAGCAAGGCTGGGTAGCAAGCATATGAATATAAGTGAAAGAAGCAAATATACATGTATCAAAAAGCAATTCAAATAACTCATCTTGAAAGTACAAACGATCTTGATTTGAGAATACCAAGTTTTTGAGCCAATCAAGAAATAAAGAATATGAATAATATATCTGCATGTACCTTTTTCTTTTTTCTCTTCGATCTTCAAAATAATGTTGCTACTAACCAATAATAGATTTGCCAAAGCCAATAAGATGTATTCAATACTCCGAAATGATACCAACACCAATTAGCAAGAATGATCACATCGCTGAAATTGCAAACTAAAATAAAGTGTGCATAAAGTAAATAAGAAGACTTCTCTTTAATAATTCATATAGGCGACTCACACCAAGGGATACAATGAGACAAAATAAAAGAGCGATACCTCCAATCCGCAAACTATCCTATATGACAACCACTTTATTCATGATATGACTCGACTAAAAATAAAGATAAAGGTGATAGTGATACCGCGGCACTCCCCCGAGCTTGGAACAAGCCAAGGTGGTGGCCCGTTCCTGCGATTCTTAAAGATCTCCTTCAGCTTCAGCTTCTCAGTTTGGCAGTTCTGCACTAAGACTCAAAGAGATTCATTGTTATTTGAAGATGGCGGTGGTAGCCTTGTGATGGGAATTGAGTTATATTCCAACATTCTGTGAAGTCTGGTGTTATCCTCAAGGAGTCTATCCACCTCCTTCCTCAGAGCTCGATAATTATCACAAAATTCATCAACAACACGGACGACTTCTTCAGCTGAAGGGACATAGCTTAGGTTCAGAATCGGCGGCGTTGGTCCCTGCAAGTTATGAGAAAAGACACGTCCAATGTTAGTTGCCCTTGCAACAATATGTCCCTCCTTCTTGATCTCGGCAACAAGCTCGGCATGGATCTTTTGAATAATGTGCACTTCACGCTCCGCCATCTTCCTGTACTCAAAGACTTCCTGCTCCAGCTTTTCCACCCTGGCTTCAAGATCACCCACTCCTTTAGGTCCGCGGACATCTTCTGTTTGCACCTTCCCATCCTTGAACAGCAACTCCTTGGGATGCGTCATCAACTCGTTCAGGTACGGGTTGATGCCACCCATGAAGGGGCTGTCTCCAGTTGATCTGGACGAAGACATGGCGGCACAAAACAACGAATATTCATGGCAGAAACAGGTCGAAACAAAACGCGACGAGAACTCGAGATACAGACCTCGGAACTTCCTCGGGATTAAATAGCGAAAAGTTTCGCAATATAAGGGAAACACAGGACGAAAACGGGGCGGAAACGGACTCCGGGGTGACAATACACACCCCAGGCGCGGCCAAGGGTGGGCCCACGCCTGGGCCATGTATGGCCACTCCATGCGTCACCTCGACTCCGTTTTCATCTCGTAAATTCTTAAATATTCCAAAAAAACAGAAACTTACTTGGAAAAGCAAAACTCGAACTTTATCTTACCAGAACTGTTACCTATTCGAAACCGGACTCTGCATACTGCTGCATTTGATCTTTAATGAATTCCTCCGGAGTCTTTACTTCAATAACATCAACGTCTTCATCAAAAGAATCTCCAGAAATGTAATGTTTGAGTCTTTGTCCATTCACCACTTGTGTTTTGTCATCCTTCAACGAAGAAATTTTATTGCGCCGGAGTGATATACCTCCACAATGACATATGGACCTTCCCATTTCGAGAGTAATTTCCCTGCAAAAAATCTTAGACGAGATTTTTATAATAAACCTTTTCACCTACATGGAATTCTCTCTTGAGAATCCTCCTATCATGCCACTGCTTCACTTTCTCTTTGAAAAGCCTAGCATTTTCATAAGCCTCGGTTCTCCATTCATCAAGAGAACTCAAATTAAGCAACCTTTTCTCACCGGCTAATTTAAAATATCTATTCAACTCTTTCACTGCCCAATAAGCTCTGTGTTCTAATTCTAAGGGCAAATGACAAGCTTTCCCATAAACCATCTTGTAAGGAGACATACCCATAGGATTTTTATAAGCGGTCCTATAGGCCCATAAAGCATCATTCAGCTTATCAGCCCAATTCTTCCTAGATCTGTTGACAGTCTTTTGCAAAATAGACTTGATCTCTCTATTAGATAATTCTACATGTCCACTAGTTTGGGGGTGATAAGCTGAAGCGATTCTATGGTTAACATCGTACTTAGAAAGAGTTTTTCTAAAACCACTGTGAATAAAATGAGAACCGCCATCGGTCATAAGATATCTAGGCACTTTGAATCTAGGAAAAATAATATCTTTAAGCATTTTTAACGAAGTCTCACCGTCGGTGCTACTTGTCGGTATGGCTTCTACCCATTTAGTAACATAATCAACAGCAACTAGAATATGAGTGTAACCTTTTGATAGGGCAAAGGTGGTCGATCTTTCGATGAGAGTATGATAGCGTCGATTTGTTGGTGGAGTTCGTGCTTGACGATCCGACTACACGTGCAAAGCTCGTGCGCCAATGCAATCGCTAGGACAATCTCCGGGAGTTACTGATCTTGCGGATGCACGATCAGCCGACCGACGAGGGTCTTAATTCCTACCCGAATTCGAGAACAAGTAAGAACTAATATTGCAATCAGAATATTGCGGATGAAGATGAAAGCTTTATTGAATAAGGTGGGATTCCGAATAGTCGGTCTTGTTCTGGGCGTTGGCCTCAAAAGAAGTACACGAGAGTTGCAGCGATGGCTAACTTTTAATCTAATCAAAATCCGAGTCTAAACGTGACGGCTATGGGGGTATTTAAAGGAGGAAAAGGTGGAGTTTCGGCCAGCCATGCATATGGTGGCCGAACCAAACCCTAGAAGGCCTTTCCCCCTTCAATACGGACTCTAAAAAGTGGCTGACTTAAATCCTGCGAAAATTACATGGGCCTAGCCCAAAACTAAAGGTGTCGCAGCACCAAGACCTCATGTGGACGAAATTATGAAGTGGAGAACTCTATATTTCGTCCATGTCTTCATCTCCAATTATGGTGGCTTCAAAGTTCTGAAATCTCCACTCGCAGCGTCTTCTTCAATCCTCATATGTTTGCTGCCATCTCCTCCATGTGTGATCATGCTCCAATGCTTGTCCCTCTCATCCATGCTAGGTCCATCATTCCTAAGAGTAACAAACACATCTGATTTAGGCAGCATCATATTCTCACGTATGTGAGGAATAGTTCCAAGGAACGAAAGTACCTGATAGTTAAGTTGTTTGGCACGAGCTCGAGTGATCGGTCCTTGAATTTGTGTGGCTGTAGGTACAGCGGTTGTATCAATAGATGGGATGTCCTCATCATGCTCCCCTTCTTGAATTGAAGTCGTCCTCGACGCGATCTCATCTTCTTCACCAAAGTAAGGCTTCAAATCTGCAATGTTAAATGTAGGACTAACCGGACCCAATTCTGCAGGAAGCTCAAGTTTATATGCATTATCATTTATTTTCTCTAACACCTTAAAAGGACCAGCGGCACGAGGCATTAATTTAGACTTGCGCAATGCAGGAAAACGATCTTTGCGCAAATGCAACCAAACAAGATCACCAACATCAAACACAACATGCTTTCTTCCTCTATCCCCAGCAATTTTATACTTAGCATTCATGCGTTGTATGTTGTCTTTAGTAGTCTCATGCAATTTTAATATCAATTCAGCACGTTGTGTAGCATCCAAATCATTTTGCACCGAAGATGGTAAAGGCAACAAATCAATAGGTGCACGTGGTACAAAACCATACACAATCTCAAAAGGACACATCTTAGTGGTAGAATGCAGCGAACGATTGTAAGCAAATTCAATATGAGGCAAACACTCTTCCCACAATTTTAAGTTCTGCTTCAAAACAGCCCGCAACATAGTAGACAATGTTCTATTTACTACTTCAGTTTGTCCATCAGTTTGGGGATGACATGTAGTACTAAACAGCAATTTAGTCCCCAACTTAGCCCATAAACATCTCCAAAAGTGGCTAAGAAACTTAGTATCACGATCAGAAACAATAGTATTTGGCACACCATGTAAACGCACAATTTCACGAAAGAACAAATCAGCAACATGTGTAGCATCATCAGTTTTGTGACATGGAATAAAGTGTGCCATCTTAGAAAATCTATCCACAACAACAAAGATACTATCCCTCCCCTTCTGTGTACGAGGCAATCCCAAAACGAAATCCATAGAAATATCCTCCCAAGGTACACTAGGAACAGGAAGAGGCATATATAAACCATGTGGATTAAGTCGAGACTTAGCTTTTTGACATGTAGTGCAGCGTGCCACAAATCTCTCAACATCTCGACGCATACGTGGCCAAAAGAAGTGTGCAGCAAGTACATCCTCCGTCTTCTTCACACCAAAGTGACCCATCAATCCTCCTCCATGCGCCTCCCGCAACAACAAAAGACGAACGGAACTATCTGGGATGCATAGCTTGTTAGCACGGAACACAAATCCATCATTGAGGACGAATTTGTTCCATGTTCTACCATCTTTACAATTCAGCAACACATCTTTAAAATCAGCATCATGCAAGTATTGTTCCTTTATGGTTTCTAATCCAAAAATCTTGAAGTCAAGTTGAGATAGCATAGTATAACGGCGCGACAAAGCATCATCAATAACATTATCTTTACCCTTTTTGTGTTTGATAACATAAGGAAAAGACTCAATAAACTCAACCCACTTTGCATGGCGGCGATTCAACTTAGCTTGACTACGAATATGCTTCAAAGATTCATGATCCGAATGTATAACAAATTCTTTAGGCCATAAGTAATGTTGCCAAGTTTCTAATGTCCGAACCAGCGCATATAATTCTTTATCATAAGTAGAATAGTTCAGACTAGGCCCACTCAATTTTTCACTAAAATATGCAACAGGTTTGCCCTCTTGTAATAACACACATCCCAAACCAATTCCACTAGCATCACATTCAAGCTCAAAAGTCTTATTGAAATCAGGAAGTTGGAGTAATGGAGCATGTGTTAACTTATCTTTCAGAATCATGAAGGCTTCTTGTTGTGCATCGCCCCACACAAAGGGCACATCCTTCTTTGTAAGCTCATTCAGCGGCGCAGCAATGGATCCAAAATCTTTCACAAAGCGCCTATAGAAACCAACAAGGCCAAGAAAACTCCTCACTTGTGTGACCGTCTTTGGCTGCGGCCAACTCTCAATTGCCTCAATCTTGGCTGGATCAACTTCAATTCCCTGCGCAGTAACAACATAGCCAAGAAATGCAACTCGATTGGTGCAAAAGGTGCACTTCTCAAGATTACCATACAAACGTGCATCACGTAAAGCATTGAAAACAGCACGTAAATGATCCAAATGTTCCTCCAAAGATTTGCTATAAATCAGAATATCATCAAAGTATACCACCACAAAACGTCCAATAAAAGCACGTAAAACTTCATTCATCAGTCTCATGAAAGTACTAGGTGCATTAGTTAAACCAAAAGGCATTATTAACCACTCATATAAACCGAACTTAGTTTTAAACGCTGTTTTCCATTCATCTCCTAATTTCATACGAATCTGGTGGTAACCACTACGCAAATCAACTTTAGAGAACATAACAGAACCACTCAATTTATCAAGCATATCATCTAAACGAGGTATTGGATGACGGTATCGAATGGTAATATTATTAATAGTTCTACAATCAGTACACATGCGTGAAGAACCATCCTTCTTAGGTACCAAGATAATAGGAACAAGCACATGGGCTAAGAGACTCACGAATGTAACCTTTATCTTGGAGAACCTGAATTTGTCGCTGAATCTCTTTCGTCTCTTCAGGATTGGTACGGTATGGTGCACGGTTGGGCAGCGACGCTCCTGGAATCAAGTCAATCTGGTGTTCTATGCCACGGATAGGTGGTAGTCCAGGGGGAACATCTTGTGGGAACACATCAATGAATTCCTGCAAAAGGTTAGCAACCGCAGGTGGAAAAGAAGGAGGCATATCCTCAAATGAAAACATAACTTCTTTGCAAATGATAGCATAGCATTGAGTAGTGTCCACATCAAGTTCAGCAATATCAGATTTGCTAGCAAGCAAACAAGGATTTTTCAAACGAATTTCAGTAGCATGGTTCGAATCAGATTTAGTATTAGTCTTATGTGGAACAAAATCTGCAGCAACAATCTGATTCTCACTCTTAAGTTTCTCCTCGTTTTTTACTCTACTAGCTCTAGCAAGATCATCTTTTAGTATTTGTTCGAGAGTCATAGGTTTGAGACCAATTTTCTTTCCATCATGCATAAGAGAATACCGATTAGTTTTACCATTATGAACAGATTCTCTATCAAATTGCCAAGGTCTACCAAGTAACAAAGAACAAGCTTGCATAGGTACAACATCACAATCCACAAAATCAGAATATGTACCAATGGTAAAATGCACGCGTGTAGTTCTTGTTACCTTGAGCTTCCGAGAGCTCTCAAACCATTGTATGTAGTATGGATGTGTGCGCTGTCTTGTAGGGAGAGAAAGCTTCTCCACCATGTCAACGCTAGCCAGATTATTGCAGCTCCCTCCATCAATGATGATCCTTATAGCTCGCTCTTTTACAACGCCTCTTGTTTGGAACAGATTGTGGCGTTGATCATGCTCAGCTTTGCTCAATTGCACGCTCAACACACGCTGTGCAACTAAGCTCCTGTACCGATCAGCAGTGCCGCCTTCCATTACCTCCATCTCTCTCTCGGAATCGAGTTGGCACCATCACGTGCAGCAATAAGGGCCAATGTATCTTCATCAAAGTCACTTGCAGAATCATATTCTCCATCTTCACGCACCAACATCACACGCTTGGTTCTGCATTCTCTCTCTATGTGACCAAATCCCAAGCATTTGCGACATTGAATGTCGCGTGTCTTCCCCGTGGAGGCCATAGAAGATGAACTCCGAGGAGGACCAGCCGATGGTGTTGGTGTAGTGGCAGGAGGTGCTCGTGATGCAGGCGCGGTGTACTTGGAGGTAGTAGGTGCTGGTGCAGTACCACGAGGTTGTGGCGCTGATTGTCGCGGAGACCATGACGATGTACGACCTGCGAAACATTAGTTCTTCTCCATGGTGGTTGGCGATCCCGCACTTCACGTTCAGCTTTGCAAGCAAGATGAAACAAGCGAGTAATAGTGTTGTACTCCTTATAATCTAAAATATGCTGAATCTCTTTATTCAAACCACCAAAGAAACGTGCAAGCATAGCCTCATTATCCTCTACAATACCACAACGAATCATGCCAGTTTACAATTCTTGATAATAGTCTTCTACAGAATTTTTCCCTTGTTCTAAGCGAGACAATTTTTTTAGCAAATCACGTTGATAATGTGGAGGAACAAAACGAGTACGCATAGCAAGTTTTAACCCAGTCCAAGTAGCAGGAATATTTGCTGCATGTGTTCTACAATATTCAGACCACCAAATAGATGCAAAATCTGTGAACTCACAAGTAGCAGCGCTAACACGCAAGTGATCGGGGTATTTTAAACATGCAAAGCGTTGTTCTACTTCCAATTCCCATGTAAGATATGCATCAGGATTATATCTACCCTCAAATGGTGGAATATTCAGTTTCAGTTTAGCAACATGATCATCATCATTACGTACCGGGCGTGGAGGTGGTCGAGCGTGGCGGTTCAGCTGCCGTGGGCGACCAGGTGCAGGTTGTTGGACTTCCTCGCCGTCCAGTATGTTCTCATCTACCTGCTCGTCCGCGTCCCCTTCATAGTCTTCGTATCCCTCATCAGAAGGCGCGTCATGTGCGGCTGCTGCAGCAGGAGCGGTACCCGCAGGAACGTCCGCACGAGGAACGCGGCGTGCACGGCGTTGCACGTTGGCGCGAGGCGGCGGGAACCGAGTCAGAAGCTCCTGGAACTTGGCGTCGAGCTTGGAGGTGAAAGCTGCCTCGAGGCCATCCAGCTTGTCCAGCGCGTCGGTGAGTTTGGCATCCACGTCACCAATGCGCGCATCGGTGTCACGTGCATGTCCGCCCAAAAGGTGGGTGAAGTGAGCATGCAACTCCTCACTCGTCATCTTGGCCGGGTCAACAGCGGCCGGTGTAGGTCCTGACATGGTTAGTACTCAAAAAACACAAATGTATATGCCTAGAAACTACGGAATATGGTGGTTCACGCGCAATTCGTCAAGCAAAATACAAAGCTCTTACAAGTTCTTACCAAACAGGAGGAAGGTGATACGGCAACCAACAAAGATCAGCTTCTCCAAAGATTGCCAAAGCGATTACTCGGGGTCGACACGAGTGCACGTGGAGACAATATGTGGAGCTGTAGGATGGATTATATATGGTAGCAAAAACAGCAATTGTCAAAACAGCGATGCAGTATTGAAAGTATGCTCAACAACGGTACCGTGTCTGGTCCTAGGCTAGACCGTACTAGAGACGCGAGCCTAGAACACTAGCGAGGTCACGGCGCGGCACACAAGCAACTAGCAGCGATGAGGTGGCGATGAGGTGGCGACGCGAGGTGCGAAAAATCACTATGATGGCAAGTGTCTCAAACTGACCCCCAAGGTCTAAAAACAGTATAGCCTCAGAAAATTTTTTGTCGAAATTTCGGGGGTGCTCCGGAAAGCGCGCAGGCGCCAAAAAAATGTCGCTATAACGACCAGTGGCGAAAAGTGATCGCCAAAGTGAAAAACCAATGTAGCCAGAAAATTTTTTCGGAGGCGTTTCCAGACTTTTTTTTTTTTTTTTTGCTCTCCTTCCAATTCTTTACTGGCGGCCGAAACTTATCTCACGGAAATTTTTCTGCAGCGCAAAGATGATATTAGAAGGTAACAGCTGAGTAGGAAAACAATAAAACCTAATTCTACACGGGCTCTGTCGCGGCAGAGAAACAACACGAATCCGTGTCGCGGTAGGACACAGGGTATATGGTGGATACGGATGTATGTGGCAGGGTGTATATGGCAGTGGCGGAAGTATATGGCAGGGTGTATATGGCAGTGGCGGAAGTATATGGTGGTGGTGGTGGCGGTGATCTGCGTATGGTGCGAGTGGCGGCGGCGGCGTGACTAATATGACCAGAACTCGAAACTCTAAAGGAACTAGACGCTAAGACCAGCAACTCGACACGAAGATGCAGACACAAATTCAACTATGCAAAACTGAAAAGACAATGCAAGACGTGGCAGGGGTTTATGGGAACTATGATCTAAAAACCCTAACAGTATTTTTGGCTTTTTCGTGGTTTATGGGTATGATGGCAGATGCAATCTACACTACGAAAACAGTAAGATCTCACCGAGCAACCTGAAATCTGATACCACTTGATAGGGCAAAGGTGGTCGATCTTTCGATGAGAGTATGATAGCGTCGATTTGTTGGTGGAGTTCGTGCTTGACGATCCGACTACACGTGCAAAGCTCGTGCGCCAATGCAATCGCTAGGACAATCTCCGGGAGTTACTGATCTTGCGGATGCACGATCAGCCTGACCAGCGAGGGTCTTAATTCCTACCTGAATTCGAGAACAAGTAAGAACTAATATTGCAATCAGAATATTGCGGATGAAGATGAAAGCTTTATTGAATAAGGTGGGATTCCGAATAGTCGGTCTTGTTCTGGGCGTTGGCCTCAAAAGAAGTACACGAGAGTTGCAGCGATGGCTAACTTTTAATCTAATCAAAATCCGAGTCTAAACGTGACGGCTATGGGGGTATTTAAAGGAGGAAAAGGTGGAGTTTCGGCCAGCCATGCATATGGTGGCCGAACCAAACCCTAGAAGGCCTTTCCCCCTTCAATACGGACTCTAAAAAGTGGCTGACTTAAATCTCATGAAAATTACATGGGCCTAGCCCAAAACTAAAGGTGTCGCAGCACCAAGACCTCATGTGGACGAAATTATGAAGTGGAGAACTCTATATTTCGTCCATGTCTTCATCTCCAATTATGGTGGCTTCAAAGTTCTGAAATCTCCACTCGCAGCCGTCTTCTTCAATCCTCATATGTTTGCTGCCATCTCCTCCATGTGTGATCATGCTCCAATGCTTGTCCCTCTCATCCATGCTAGGTCCATCATTCCTAAGAGTAACAAACACATCTGATTTAGGCAGCATCATATTCTCACGTATGTGAGGAATAGTTCCAAGGAACGAAAGTACCTGATAGTTAAGTTGTTTGGCACGAGCTCGAGTGATCGGTCCTTGAATTTGTGTGGCTGTAGGTACAGCGGTTGTATCAATAGATGGGATGTCCTCATCACCTTTTGACGGGGGAAAAGAACCCATAAAGTCAAACCCCCAACAATCAAATGGTTCAATAACAAGCGAATAATTCATAGGCATTTCATTGCGTCGAGAAATATTACCAACTCTTTGACATTCATCACAAGATATAATAAATTTCCTTGCATCTTTAAAAAGAGTAGGCCGATAAAAACCTGATTGTACAACCTTTTGCGCGGTCCTATCTCCAGCGTGGTGCCCTCCATAAGCACTACTATGGCATTTCTTCAATATCTCTTGTTGTTCAAATTCCGGAACACACCTTCTCATAATGCCATCAACTCCTTCTTTATATAAATGTGGGTCATCCCAAAAATAATGCCTCAAGTCATAAAAGAATTTCCTTCTCTGTTGAGCTGAAAATGTAGGAGGCAAATACTTCAAAACAATAAAGTTAGCATTATCAGCATACCAAGGGCTTTGTGAAACTACCTTTATTGCAGCCAACTATTCATTTGGAAAACTATCATTAACAGGAATAAGATCATTAGAAATATTTTCCAACCTAGAAAAATTATTTGCAATAGGATTGTCAGCACCTTTTCTATCAACAATATGCAAATCAAACTCTTGTAAAAGAAACACCCATCTAATAAGTCTCGGCTGCGCGTCTTTGTTTCCCATAAGGTACTTGATAGCCGCGTGATCCATATGAATAGTAACTTTAGAATCAACAATATAAGGCCTAAATTTATCACAAGCAAAAAACAACAGCTAAAAATTCTTTCTCAGTAGTAGCATAATTATTTTGCGCGGCATCAAGAGTTTACTATCATAATGAATAACATTCAACTTCTTATCTACATGCTGTCCAAGAACAACACCTACTGCAAAATCACTAGCATCACACATATTTTTGAAAGGTAAATTCCAATCAGATGGTTGAACAATAGGAGCAGTTGTTAAAGCTGTCTTTAAAGTTTCAAAGGCTTCCTTACAATCATCATCGAAAACAAAAGGGACATCCTTTTGCAGAAGATTAGTAAGAGGCTTGAAATTTTAGAGAAATCTTTAATAAATCTTCTATAAAAACCAGCATGACCAAGAATACTACGAATACCTTTAACATCCCTGGGATAGGGCATCTTCTCAATTTCCTCCACTTTGGCTCGATCAACTTCAATACCTCTTTCAGAAATTTTATGCCCAAGAACAATTCCTTCATTAACCATAAAGTGGCACTTCTTCCAATTAAGAACAAGATTAGTTTCTTCACATCTCTCATTTCTTACTACTTCCTTCATCTTAGGAATTAAACGGCGTTGATGTTCCACCACTGGCTTTGCATCGGGCTCCAAATTAATAGCATGCTGACATATAGTTGGAGAAACTCCCTTCAAGTCATCAAGAGTATATCCCATAGCTGCACGATGCTTCCTTAATACTTTCAATAATCTTTCTTCTTCATATCCTGAAAGTTTAGACCTAATAATAACATGATATATTTTCTTATGATCTATATAAGCATATTTAAGATCCTCAGGTAAAGGCTTTAAATCAAAAAATAGATCCTCTCTAGGAGGCATAGTGGTACCCAAATCCTCCACAGGTAGATCGTGTTTAAGTATCTCCGGTTGACGAAGAAATATATCATCGATCTCATTTCTTTCCTGCATAAAAACATCACTCACGTGCTCCTCCATATATTGCTGCAAGGCATTGTTAGGAGAAAGAGCAATAGAAGCAAGCTGTTCAACTTTAAAATCTTCATTATGTAAATCGACTTCCAAAGGAACTTTAGAAAACTTGGAAAAATTAAACTCATAAGACTCTCCATTAAATCTAGTATAAATTTTCTCTTTCCTGCAGTCTATAATAGCACCGCAAGTGTTCAAGAAAGGTCTACCAAATATAATAGGGCAATACTTACTAGAAACCTTCCCAAGCACAAGAAAATCAACGAGATATTTAACCTTACCATATAAGACTTCCACATCTCCCACAATACCAATTGGATAAACAATTTCCCTGTTGGCGAGCTGAATAGCCACATCAATATCTTCCAGTTCACACGGTCCAATTTCATGCCTAATCTCCTTGTAAAGATCATAAGGGATAGCACTGGAGCTCGCTCCAATATCACATAATCCATAATAGCAATGATCACCTATATTGATAGAAAGCATAGGAACACTAGCCTTTCGAGGCTTATTAGGATGCGAAACAATATTAGAAGCATCTTCACAAAAAACAATATGTTCATCTTCTACATTTTTAGTAACAAGTTCTTTTACTATTGCTACTGCAGGTTCAACATTAATTTGCTCATCGGGTTCTGAAACTTTCTTTTTATTTTTACTAACCATAGTAGACAAAATAGAATGCTCCTTTACCTTAGCAGGGAAAGGCATCTTTTCAATATAAGGTTCAGGTAGAACGCCATCAGTGGTACTGACCTCGACAACATTAGAAGGAACACTACTAACAATGTCTTTATAAGGCGCATGATAATTACTCCATTCCCCTTTTGGAATATCATAATGAGAAGCAAACACTTTATATGGATTTGCAACAGTTTGGGAATCAACTCCATAAACAGCAGTAGCATCATGGAAGTAATCAGTTTTCATAAGAGTTTTAATGCATTCATAATCATAATTAATACCTGACTTTCTTCCTTTATCATTTTCCCATCCTTCAGTATTTTCTTGAATACGGTCGAGAATATCCCATTTAGATTCTTCCTTCATCTTGGTAAATGATCCAGAACAAGAAGCATCCAATAAATCTTTATCATTTAGAGAAAGCCTCGCATAGAAGTTATTAGTAATAATTTTACTTGGGAGCTCATGAATGGGGCATTTGAGCATTAGTGACTTCAATCTCCCCCACGCTTGGGCAATACTTTCTCCATCTTGAGGCTAGAAATTATATATTTGATTCCGATCTTTATGTATCTCACTTGGAGGATAAAACTTGGAGTAAAAGAGAGGGACAATTTCCTCCCATCGAATAGATCGGCCATTCCGCAGCAGCTTATACCACTCTGCAGCTCTTCCACAAAGCGATAATGAGAATAATTTCCTCTTCACTTTTACCATAGTAATACCTGCACACTTGAAAAACTCGCATAATTCATGTATAAAAAGCAAATGATCGCCCGGATGGACAGTTCCATCTCCTGGATAGCAGTTATTCATAACACGTTCCACAATTTTCATAGGTATTTTAAAAGGATCAACTTGAGCTTGCAGCGATTTGTCCACTACCATAGCAGTGGTAGGAAAAAAACCAAATAAGGAGTCCAAAGAAGAAGACTCCATCGCTGAAATAAATCAGCAAGCAGAAAAAACAGCACTTACAGTAAAATTACCTTTACCGATTCCGCTCTTCAATAGCGATTCACTCCGCGACAACGACGCCAGAAAATAGTCTTGATGACCCAGAAGTATAGGGGGTGTATCGTATTACTTTCGATAAATAAGAGTGTCGAACCCAACGAGGAGCAGAAGGTGTTGATGAGAAATTTCAATGAAGGATTCTCTGTAAACACTAGCAAACGGGTTTTTAGGGGTATTTGATATTGCAAATAAATAAAATGCGACTAAATAAAAGGTGGCAATAATAATTGCAGCAAGTGGCCCAATCCTTTTTAGCACAAAGGACAAGCCGGTTGTTCTACTTATATCGACCAAATGTTCCTGAGGACACACGGGAGGTTTTATGTCAAGTGCTTTCGCGTCGCATCCGTGAATAATCTCTATTGGTATGGTAAGTGTTGTGTGGGTGAACCTATGCTAATGAACTACCCTTACTAGGATAATACATACTTGTGATTAAACCCCTTGCAAGCATCCGCAACTATAAGAATGTAATTAAGATAAAATCTAACCACAGAGAGATCCTACGCTCCCTCATGCAATGGTTTCCTAACGGGGGTTCAGGTTTCTGCCGCTCCGGCAACCCCGCAATTAGTAGCCAAATACACGATGCATTCCCCTAGGTCCATATAGGCGAAGTATCATATAGTCGACGTTCACATGATACCACTAGAAGAATAACACCACAATTTAAATATCATATCAATACATATTACTCACATAGCTCCACTACTAGCACAAGACTTCTCCCATGTCCTCAAGAACTGAACGAACTACTCACGGGACAACATATGGAACATGATCAGTGGGTATATAATGATAAATAACAATCTTGACATAAACCTTAATCCGATGGTTTCACCCAGTAGCATGAAATACAACAAGTAATCAATACCAGGAGAGTTTCCCCTTCGAAATATGCGAGGTACAACCCAAATAGTTACAGCGGGATGAGGTGGAGGCGGCGGTGATGATGGTGCTGATGGTGGAGATGATGAGGATGATGATCATGCTGAAGTCCAGCTCGATGGCGGTGGCCATGGCGACGATTTCCCCTCCAGGAGGGAATTTCCCCCGGTAGATTCCTATCTGCCGGAGAGCTTTTCTCTCTCTGGTGTTTTCCGCCTCGTAGCGGCGGCGGAACATTTCTGCGAGCTGCCCCCCGATCTTAGGTTTGGGGATGATATACGCGAAAGGGCGGCGTTAGATGTGGGTCAAGGCGGCCAAAAATGCCCCAGGCGCGGCCAGGGTAGGGCCCGCTGAAAGAACATGGAGCCCCCATGTGTGGTTTTGGTAATTGATGACAATCCCTATGGACTAACGGTTGCATTGAGAATCTATCTTAGGTCCATAGCCATGTGTTGGTCTCAAGGTTGTAAGATGGAGAAGATCGAGTACGATGAAGAAGACCGATGAAGATGGTGTCGAAGAGAGACGAAGACGGTGTTGAAGATGAAGAGAGAGGACGACGTAGAAGATGAATGAAGACGGTGGCGTGCGTACAAGATCGATGAAGATGGTGGCGTGTATGTTGGAGGAAGACGGAGGCATGTACAATGATGAAGAGGGTGAAGACGGAGCTAGCCGACTCAAGAGGGACACACAAGGATAAGGTTTGTGCTCGATAGGATAGTGAGTCGCATCTTCGGAGAGAGCTCAAACCGTGCATGCATTGCATCGTGTTTCTTGGTTCTTCTTGTTCTTATCCTTGAAACGGATTCCGGTTGCATCACATGTTGCATGTGCGAGGGTGATGATTTTCCCGATATACCATATTGAGAGGTTACACCTCTATGACCATGAGAAAATCATCATCCACTCTTTTCCATGATTTCATCATGTGAGAAGGTAGCTCTTGTCGCCCTCTTTCCAACAAAATTGGTTTCATATCATTCCGATTTTCCTAGCCCGAGTTATCGCTCTTTCCATTTTGCAGAAAAAAGAAAAAGAAAAAGTGGTCGGTAGTACCGCTTGGGCTTCCGGCCCAAGTACCGCAGCTGCCTCTCTGCCTTACTGGACCCGGAGCGGTACCGGGCCGGTACTAGGCCGGTAGTACCGTAACAATTACGGTACCTGACCGGTACCGGGCCCGGTAGTACCGGCCCTCTTTTTTTTTCTCCTTTTCTCTCTCCTCCCACGCCTTGGGCCGCAGCAGCACTCCCCGGCCCAGCAGCTTCCCTCTTCAGGCCGGCCTGCCCCGCGCCCCTCTCCCTCCACTCTGGGCTGCCGCCTGGTCAGCCCGCTCGCCTGCCTCCTTCCCGCGTTGGGCTGCCCCCGCACGCGGGCCGCCGCTGCACGCTGCTCACTCGCGAGGCCAAGCCGCTGTCGCTCGATCGGGAGAGCAAGCGCGTTGACCGCCTATGCCTCGCTCCCGCCCGAGCCTCGAGCCCCGCGCTGGCCCCGCTTGCTGCTGCGCTACGCGCCATTCCCTCCCAAGCCGCTGCCGCTCTGCACTGCCTACCACGCTGCCTTCCACGCTGCTCTGGCCCCACCCTGCCACGCGTTGTTGCCTGGCGCTGCACTGCCCCGTTCTTTTCTCTCTCTCTCATGCATGCTTGATCTGTTTTGCTCGGTGATTTACACAAGCGGTAGTACCGCTCCGCAGAGCGGTACTACCGGTTTTGGGCTGATTTCAGATCTGACTTTTTGGGGGAAAACAGTAGTACCGCTTTGCACAGTGGTAGTACCGCTTGGGGCGAATCTGACCGTTCTCAGCCCCAACAGCTATATTTTGGAGCCCCTATTTAGACCTCTCTTCCACCTCTGACCCAAACACTTCTTCCCCTCCATTCTCTCTCCTCCATTGTTGACCTTGAGTTGTTTCTTCCTCCTCGTGATCCCTCCACTATTTCTTGCATATTTTTGGGGTAAAGGAGAGAGGAGATCTAGATCTAGAGCTTCACCAATTGAATCCCTCTCCAAGTGAGAGGATATTGCTAGATCTTGATCTTGGAGTTATTTGGTGTTTCTCCACATATTTGTTCTTCCTCCCTTATTCCCCCAATAGCTTTTGTAGCTTTGTTGGAATTTGGGAGAGAAGAACTTGGGCATCTTAGTGGTGTTCTTAGCCATTACATTAGGTGCATCGGTTTGGGTTCTCTCCGGGGTTTCGATCTCGTAGAGGGCGTGTTTGACCTTAGTGGTGTCCTTGTATCCTTTGTGGCCTTGTCGTCTTTGTGGCTTTGTAGCCTTTGTGGCGTTGTTGCCTTTGTGGAGTGTGGTAGCCTTTGTGGTTTTGGAGCCGGTTGTGGCGCGTTGGTGTCTTGGTGGCTTTGTTGCCGGTGTGGCGTGTTGTAGCCTCTTGTTGCCTTGTACTTGAGAGCCTCCGTGTTGTGGAGTTGCCTCAAGCTTGATACTTGGGAGTTTGCCCAAGCTTTTACAGGTTCGGTGACCACCCTCAAGGGTCCCTTAGTGGATCGAGGCTTTCCCCCTTGGAGGAAAGGCTCGAGGAGAATACGGTGGCCCTAGTGGCTCATTGGAGTGCCTCGTGCCTCCACACCGCTCCAACGGAGACGTAGCACCCTTGGGTGTGAACTTCGGGATACATCGTCGTCTTCTCGTGCACCGATTACTTCTCAACCCAAGCTCCTTTACCTATGCGATTTACATTGTGATATCTATCACCTTGTTGCTCATCATGCTAGCATAGGTTGTTGGTGCTCTTAGGCAAACCCCTAGTTGATATGTTTTGAGCTAAATTAGTAAACACATGTGTAGTTTTACTCCGCATAGTTTAGCTCTCAAGTAGAAGTTTTTTATACACCGCCTATTCACCCCCCTCTAGGCGACGTCCTAGTACATTCAATTGGTATCAGAGCTAGGGCTCTCTTATCTTGTTGGGTGATACGTCTCCGACGTATCGATAATTTCTTATGTTCCATGCCACATTATTGATGATATCTACATGTTTTATGCACACTTTATGTCATATTCGTGCATTTTCTGGAACTAACCTATTAACAAGATGCCGAAGAGCCGCTTGCTATTTTCTCGCTGTTTTTGGTTTCAGAAATCCTAGTAACGAAATATTCTCGGAATTGGACGAAATCAACGCCCAGGGTCCTGTTTTGCCACGAAGCTTCCAGAAGACCGAAGAGGAGTCGAAGTGGGGCCACGAGGCGCCGCCACCATAGAGCGGCGCGGCCTGGCCCCTGGCCGCGCCAGCCTGTGGTGTGGGGCCCTCGTGTGGCCCCCCACGTTGCCCTTCCGCCTAATTAAAGCTTCCGTCGCGAAAACCCCAGTACCGAGAGCCACGATACGGAAAACCTTCCAGAGACGCCGCCGCCAATCCCATCTCGGGGGATTCTGGAGATCTCCTCCGGCACCCTGCCGGAGAGGGGAATCATCTCCGGAGGACTCTTCACCGCCATGGTCACCTCCGGAGTGATGAGTGAGTAGTTCACCCCTGGACTATGGGTCCATAGCAGTAGCTAGATGGTTGTCTTCTCCTCATTGTGCTTCATTGTTGGATCTTGTGAGCTGCCTAACATGATCAAGATCATCTATCCGTAATACTATATGTTGTGTTTGTCGGGATCCGATGGATAGAGAATACCATGTTATGTTAATTATCAAGTTATTACCTATGTGTTGTTTATGATCTTGCATGCTCTCCGTTATTAGTAGAGGCTCTGGCCAAGTTTTTGCTCTTAACTCCAAGAGGGAGTATTTATGCTCGATAGTGGGTTCATGCCTACATTGATACCGGGACGAGTGACGAAAGTTCTAAGGTTGTGTTGTGTCTGTTGCCACTAGGGATAAAACATTGATGCTATGTCTAAGGATGTAGTTGTTGATTACATTACGCACCATACTTAATGCAATTGTCTGTTGCTTTGCAACTTAATACTCGGAAGGGGTTCGGATGATAACCTGAAGGTGGAATTTTTAGGCATAGATGCGGTTGGATGGCGGTCTATGTACTTTGTCGTAATGCCCAATTAAATCTCACTATACTTATCATGACATGTATGTGCATTGTTATGCTCTCTCTATTTGTCAATTGCCCGACCGTAATTTGTTCACCCAACATGCTTTTATCTTATGGGAGAGACACCTCTAGTGAACTGTGGACCCCGGTCCATTCTTTTATACTCGAAATACAAATCTGCTTGCAATACTTGTTCTTTACTTGCTTTCTTGCAAACAATCATCTTCCACACAATACGGTTAATCCTTTGTTACAGCAAGCCGGTGAGATTGACAACTCACTCGTTTCGTTGGGGCAAAGTACTTTGGTTGTGTTGTGCAGGTTCCACGTTGGCGCCGGAATCTCCGGTGTTGCGCCGCACTACATCCCGCCGCCATCAACCTTCAACGTGCTTCTTGGCTCCTCCTGGTTCGATAAACCTTGGTTTCTTTCTGAGGGAAAACTTGCTGCTGTGCGCATCATACCTTCCTCTTGGGGTTCCCAACGAACGTGTGAGTTACACGCCATCAAGCTCTTTTCTGGCGCCGTTGCCGGGGAGATCAAGACACGCTGCAAGGGGAGTCTCCACTTCTTAATCTCTTTACTTTGTTTTTGTCTTGCTTTATTTTATTTACTACTTTGTTTGCTGCACTTATATCAAAAACACACAAAAAAAATTAGTTACTTGCATTTGCTTTACTTATGTCAACATGTTTCCTCTTAATTTTACTGTAAAAGATATACCCGTGGGACAAGGGTCTATAATTGGAAGAGATAATATAGAAGAATTTTTCTCCCATGTTAGTATGCATGAAGATCTTAAAGATATACCACTTGCAAAAGCTGTCACTACTTATGAAGATGCCTCTATTTGTTTGGTACACATGATGGAAGCTAGATTTATTAGTCTCAACCCCATGATACAATACATGTTTCTTACACTTTCTGATATGGAGCGGGGAGAGAAGAGAGATTTTGTTCTAAAAGTCTTAGTGCGAGAATTTGAAGATATAGCTATAGAAGCTAGAAAAGTTTTTATTAAGCATAAGAGGCTTGGCTTTTATACCGACTTTAAAAGAACACTTGAAAAAATGGATATGTATAGAATGAAATATACTGATAATGCTAATGATGGTGGGGAGATCAAAGCACCAATACCATGTAAACTCCTAGCTATGAATGATGCACTAGAAAATAACTATGCTTGGCTTGTTCCTGAAAATTTGTTTAATGAAAATAGCAAGCCTAAGACTAATGAAAAGGGAGCCTCTGAAACTTACATAGATAATATACAATGCATGGTTGAGAAAACTCCCAACACCCCTGGTTATGATGTTGATGCCTCATCTCTTGATAACACTTGAGATACACTTTCTGCGCCTAGCTGAAAGGCGTTAAAGAAAAGCGCTTATGGAAGACAACCCATGTTTTTACTACAGTATTTTTGTTTTATATTTGAGTCTTGGAAGTTGTTTACTACTGTAGCAACCTCTCCTTATCTTAGTTTTATGTTTTGTTGTGCCAAGTAAAGTCTTTGATAGTAAAGTAAATACTAGATTTGGATTACTGCGCAGAAACAGATTTCTTTGCTGTCACGAATCTGGGTCTAATTCTCTGTAGGTAACTCAGAAAATTAAGCCAATTTACGTGAGTGATCCTCAGATATGTACGCAACTTTCATTCAATTTGGGCATTTTCATTTGAGCAAGTCTGGTGCCCTAATAAAATTCATCTTTACGGACTGTTCTGTTTTGACAGATTCTGCCTTTTATTTCGCATTGCCTCTTTTGCTATGTTGGATGAATTTCTTTGATTCATTAATGTCCAGTAGCTTTATGCAACGTCCAGAAGTATTAAGAATGATTGTGTCACCTCTGAACATGTTAATTTTTATGGTGCACTAACCCTCTAATGAGTTGTTTCGAGTTTGGTGTGGAGGAAGTTTTCAAGGATCAAGAGAGGAGTATGATACAATATGATCAAGGAGAGTGAAAGCTCTAAGCTTGGGGATGCCCCGGTGGTTCACCCCTGCATATTCTAAGAAGACTCAAGCGTCTAAGATTGGGTATGCCCAAGGCATCCCCTTCTTCATCGACAACATTATCAGGTTCCTCCCCTGAAACTATATTTTTATTCGGCCACATCTTATGCACTTTGCTTGGAGCATTGGTTTGTTTTTGTTTTTGTTTTGTTTGAATAAAATGGATCCTAGAATTCACTTTGTGGGAGAGAGACACGCTCCGCTGTAGCATATGGACAAGTATGTCCTTAGGCTCTACTCATAATATTCATGGCGAAGTTTCTTCTTCGTTAAATTGTTATATGGTTGGAATTGGAAAATACTACATGTAGTAATTCTAAAATGTCTTGAATAATTTGATACTTGGCAATTGTTGTGCTCATGTTTAAGCTCTTGCATCATATACTTTGCACCCATTAATGAAGAAACACTTAGAGCTTGCTAATTTGGTTTGCATATTTGGTTTCTCTAGAGTCTAGATAATATCTAGTATTGAGTTTTGAACAACAAGGAAGACGGTGTAGAGTCTTATAATGTTTACAATATGTCTTTTATGTGAGTTTTGCTGCACCGTTCATCCTTGTGTTTGTTTCAAATAACCTTGCTATCCTAAGCCTTGTATCGAGAGGGAATACTTCTCATGCATCCAAAATCCTTGAGCCAACCACTATGCCATTTGTGTCCACCATACCTACCTACTACATGGTATTTCTCCGCCATTCCAAAGTAAATTGCTTGAGTGCTACCTTTAAAATTCCATCATTCACCTTTTCAATATATAGCTCATGGGACAAATAGCTTAAAAACTATTGTGGTATTGAATATGTACTTATGCACTTTATCTCTTATTAAGTTGCTTGTTGTGCGATAACCATGCTTCTGGGGACGCCATCAACTATTCTTTGTTGAATATCATGTGAGTTGCTATGCATGTCTGTCTTGTCCGAAGTAAGAGAGATCTACCACCTTAATGGTTGGAGCATGCATATTGTTAGAGAAGAACATTGGGCCGCTAACTAAAGCCATGATTCATGGTGGAAGTTTCAGTTTTGGACATATATCCTCAATCTCATATGAGAATAATAATTGTTGCCACATGCTTATGCATTAAAGAGGAGTCCATTATCTGTTGTCCATGTTGTCCCGGTATGGATGTCTAAGTTGAGAATAATCAAAAGCGAGAAATCCAAAATGCGAGCTTTCTCCTTAGACCTTTGTACAGGCGGCATGGAGGTACCCCATTGTGACACTTGGTTAAAACATGTGTATTGCAATGATCCGGTAGTCCAAGCTAATTAGGACAAGGTGCGGGCACTATTAGTATACTATGCATGAGGCTTGCAACTTGAAAGATATAATTTTCATAACTCATATGCTTTATTACTACCATTGACAAAATTGTTTCATGTTTTCAAAATAAAAGCTCTAGCACAAATATAGCAATCGATGCTTTCCTCTTTGAAGGACCATTCTTTTTTACTTTTATGTTGAGTCAGTTCACCTATTTCTCTCCACCTCAAGAAGCAAACACTTGTGTGAACTGTGCATTGATTCCTACATACTTGCATATTGCATTGTTATATTACTCTATGTTGACAATTATCCATGAGATACACATGTTACAAGTTGAAAGTTACCGCTGAAACTTAATATTCCTTTGTGTTGCTTCAATACCTTTACTTTGATTTATTGCTTTATGAGTTAACTCTTATGCAAGACTTATTGATGCTTGTCTTGAAGTACTATTCATGAAAAGTTTTGCTTTATGATTCACTTGTTTACTCATGTCATTACCATTGTTTTGATCGCTGCATTCATTACATATGTTTACAAATAGTATGATCAAGGTTATGATGGCATGTCACTTCAGAAATTATCTTTGTTATCGTTTTACCTCGCTCGGGACGAGCAGAACTAAGCTTGGGGATGCTGATACGTCTCCGACGTATCGATAATTTCTTATGTTCCATGCCACATTATTGATGATATCTACATGTTTTATGCACACTTTATGTCATATTCGTGCATTTTCCGGAACTAACCTATTAACAAGATGCCGAAGAGCCGATTCTTTGTTTTACGCTGTTTTTGGTTTCAGAAATCCTAGTAACGAAATATTCTCGGAATTGGACGAAATCAACGCCCAGGGTCCTATTTTGCCACGAAGCTTCCAGAAGACCGAAGAGGAGTCGAAGTGGGGCCACGAGGCGCCGCCACCATAGGGCGGCGCGGCCTGGCCCCTGGCTGCGCCAGCCTGTGGTGTGGGGCCCTCGTGTGGCCCCCCACGTTGCCCTTCCGCCTACTTAAAGCCTCTGTCGCGAAAACCCCAGTACCGAGAGCCACGATACGGAAAACCTTCCAGAGACGCCGCCGCCGCCAATCCCATCTCGGGGGATTCTGGAGATCTCCTCCGGCACCCTGCCAGAGAGGGTTATCATCTCCCGGAGGACTCTACACCGCCATGGTCGCCTCCGGAGTGATGAGTGAGTAGTTCACCCCTGGACTATGGGTCCATAGCAGTAGCTAGATGGTTGTCTTCTCCTCATTGTGCTTCATTGTTGGATCTTGTGAGCTGCCTAACATGATCAAGATCATCTATCTGTAATACTATATGTTGTGTTTGTCGGGATCCGATGGATAGAGAATACCATGTTATGTTAATTATCAAGTTATTACCTATGTGTTGTTTATGATCTTGCATGCTCTCCGTTATTAGTAGAGGCTCTGGCCAAATTTTTGCTCTTAACTCCAAGAGGGAGTATTTATGCTCGATAGTGGGTTCATGCCTACATTGATACTGGGACGGTGACGAGAAAGTTCTAAGGTTGTGTTGTGCTTGTTGCCACTAGGGATAAAACATTGATGCTATGTCTAAGGATGTAGTTGTTAATTACATTACACACCATACTTAATGCAATTGTCCGTTGCTTTGCAACTTAATACTTGGAAGGGGTTCGGATGATAACCTGAAGGTGGACTTTTTAGGCATAGATGCAGTTGGATGGCGGTCTATGTACTTTGTCGTAATGCCCAATTAAATCTCACTATACTTATCATGACATGTATGTGCATTATTATGCTCTCTCTATTTGTCAATTGCCCGACTGTAATTTGTTCACCCAACATGCTTTTATCTTATGGGAGAGACACCTCTAGTGAACTGTGGACCCCGGTCCATTCTTTTATACTGAAATACAAATCTGCTGCAATACTTGTTCTTTACTGCTTTCTTGCAAACAATCATCTTCCACACAATACGGTTAATCCTTTGTTACAGCAAGCCGGTGAGATTGACAACTCACTGTTTCGTTGGGGCAAAGTACTTTGGTTGTGTTGTGCAGGTTCCACGTTGGCGCCGGAATCTCTGGTGTTGCGCCGCACTACATCCCGCCGCCATAAACCTTCAACGTGCTTCTTGGATCCTCCTGGTTCGATAAACCTTGGTTTCTTTCGGAGGGAAAACTTGCTGCTGTGCGCATCATACCTTCCTCTTGGGGTTCCCAACGAACGTGTGAGTTACACGCCATCATTGGGCTTCACCGCCTAGAGAGTATGACGTCGGCTAGAGGATTAGTGCACTTTTCCACCTTTACATTTGATGGCACTAATTATGATGCTTGGAAATTATACATGCTTGATTATTTTAGGGGTATGCACCCACATGTGGAGCAAATTCTTTATATGGGTTTTTCTCCTCCTAAGGATCCACAAAATCCAACCTTTGAGGAGAAGAAAAACTCTTATCTAGATGCTCAAGCTACTAAAGTGCTTTGCCATGTTGTGAGTCATGTAGTTATTTCCTCCATCGCGCCTTTCCGGAGTGCTCATGAGTTTTGGACAAAGCTTCGAGATACATATGGTGGGTCCAAGACCATTGAGGATGATCGCACTCCTTCAACTTCACCAATGTGTGGTAAGACACAAGGTATTGGTATGGTGAGTGGTGATGAACATTGCATTGTTGATGGTGAGCCCTCTCTTGATGATTCTTCATCCCTATCCCATTGCAATGATTCATCTTTGGACTTGAACACTTATAGCACTATAAATTCTTTACATGCTAGTGTTGTTAGTCCTTGCATGTTGATAACACGTGAAGCACACGTCCGTTGGGAACCCCAAAAGGAAGGTGTGATGCGTACAGCAGCAAGTTTTCCCTCAGTAAGAAACCAAGGTTATCGAACTAGTAGGAGATGAAGGCCACGTGAAGGTTGCTGGTAAAGGAGTGTAGTGCGGCGCAACACTAGGGATTTCGGCGCCAACGTGGAACCTGCACAACACAATCAAAATACTTTGCCCCAACTTAACAGTGAGGTTGTCAATCTCACCGGCTTGCTGTAAACAAAGGATTAAACGTATGGTGTGGAGAATGATGTTTGCTTGCAAAGAACAACGAGAGAACAATGATTGCGATAGATTGTATTTCAGATGTAAAAGAATGGACCGGGGTCCACATTTCACTAGTGGTGTTTCTCCAATAAGATAAATAGCATGTTGGGTGAACAAATTACAGTTGGGCAATTGACAAATAGAGAGGGCATAACAATGCACATACATATCATGATGACTAATATGAGATTTACTTAGGGCATTACGACAAATAACGTAGACCGCTATCCAGCATGCATCTATGCTTAAAAAGTCCACCTTCGAGTTAGCATCCGCACCCCTTCCAGTATTAAGTTGCAAACAATAGACAATTGCATTAAGTACTGTGCGTAATGTAATCAACACAAATATCCTTAGACAAAGCATTGATGTTTTATCCCTAGTGGAAACAGCACATCCATCACCTTAGAACTTTCTGTCACTGTCCCAGATTCAATGGAGGCATGAACCCACTATCGAGCATAAATACTCCCTCTTGGAGTCACAAGTATCAACTTGGCCCGAGCCTCTACTAGCAACGGAGAGCATGCAAGATCATAAACAACACATATATGATAGATCAATAATCAACTTGACATAGTATTCCATATTCATCGGATCCCAACAAACACAACATGTAGCATTACAAATAGACGACCTTGATCATGTTAGGCAGCTCACAAGATCTAAACATGATAGCACAAGAGGAGAAGACAACCATCTAGCTACTGCTTTGGACCCATAGTCCAAGGATGAACTACTCACGCATCAATCCGGAGGCGGGCATGATGATGTAGAGTCCTCCGGTGACGATTTCCCTCTCCGGCAGGGTGCCGGAGGCGATCTCCTGAATCCCCCGAGATGGGATTGGCGGCGGCGGCGTCACAGTAACTTTTCTCGTATCGTGGCTCTCGGTACTAGGGTTTTCGCGACGGAGATAATAAATAGGCGAAGGGGCAGAGTCGGAGGGGTCCCGAGGGGCCCACCCCATAGCTGGGCGTGCCCCCCCTTGGCCGCGCCGCCAGGTGGTGTGGGCCCCCCTTGGCCCCTCTCCGTCTCTCCTTCGGTGTTCTGGAAGGCTCCGTGCAAAATAAGACCGTGGGCTTTTGTTTCGTCCAATTCTGAGAATATTTCATGTGTAAGATTTCTCAAACCAAAAACAGCAGAAAACAGGAACTGGCGCTTCGGCATCTTGGTAATAGGTTAGTGCCGGAAAATGCATCAAAATGATGTAAAGTGTATATAAAACATGTAAGTATTGTCATAAAACTAGTATGGAACATAAGATATTATAGATACGTTTGAGACGTATCAAGCATCCCCAAGCTTAGTTCCTACTCGCCCTCGAGTAGGTAAACGATAACAAGGATAATTTCTGAAGTGACATGCTACCATCATAATCTTGATCAATACTATTGTAAAACATATGAGATGAATGAAGTGATTCAAAGCAATGGTAAAGATAATGACTAAACAACTGAATCATATAGCAAAGACTTTTCATGAATAGTACTTTCAAGACAAGCATCAATAAGTCTTGCATAAAAGTTAACTCATAAAGCAATAGATTTTAATAGAAGGTTTTGAAGCAACACAAACGAAGATATAAGTTTCAGCAGTTGCTTTCAACTTCAACATGTATATCTCATGGATAATTGTCAACACAAAGTAATATGATGAATGCGAATAAGCAAGTATGTATGAATCAATGCACACAGTTGACACAAGTGTTTGCTTCTAAGATAGAAAGAAATAGGTAAACTAACTCAACATAAAGTAAAAGAAAGGCCCTTCGCAGAGGGAAGCATGTATTACTTATGTGCTAGAGCTTTTTATTTTAGAAACATGGAAACAATTTTGTCAACGGTAGTAATAATTCATATGTGTTATGCATAAAACATCCTATAAGTTGCAAGCCTCATGCATCGAATACCAATAGTGCTCGCACCTTGTCCTAATTAGCTCGGATTTCCATGGATTATCATTGCACTACATATGTTTCAACCAAGTGTCACAAAGGGGTACCTCTATGTCACCTGTACAAAGGTCCAAGGAGATAGATCGCATTTGATTTCTCGATTTTGATAGATCTCAACTTAAGGACATCCATACCGGGACAACATAGAAAATAGATAATGGACTCCTCTTTAATGCTTAAGCATTCAACAACAGATAACATTCTCATAAGAGATTGAGGATTAATGTCCAAACTGAAACTTCCACCATGATACATGGCTTTGGTTGGCGGCCCAATGTTCTTGTCTAACAATATGCATACTCAAACCATTTAATCATGATAAATCACCCTTACTTCAGACAAGACGAACATGCATAGCAACTCACATGATATTCAACAAAGGTGTAACCGTTGATGGCGTCCCCAGATACATGGTTACCCCTCAACAAGAAACTTATAAGACATAAGATACATAAGCAACATATTCAATACCACAATAGTTTTTAAGCTATTTTCCCATGAGCTATGTATTGCAAAGACAAGGAATGAAATTTTAAAGGTAGCACGCAAGCAATTTACTTGGAATGGCAGAGAAATACCACGTAGTAGGTAGTTATGGTGGACACAAATGGCATAAGTTTTGGCTCAAGGTTTTGGATGCAAGAGAAGCATCCCTCTCAGTACAAGGCTTTGGCTAGCAAGGTTGTTTGAAGCAAACACAAGTATGAACCGGTACAGCTAAACTTACATAAGAACATATTGCAAGCATTATAAGACTCTACACTGTCTCCTTGTTGTTCAAACACTTTTACTAGAAAATATCTAGACTTTAGAGAGACCAATCATGCAAACCAAATTTCAACAAGCTCTATGGTAGTTCTTCACTAATAGGTTTAAACTACATGATGCAAGAGCTTAAACATGATCTATTTGAGAGCTCAAAACAATTGCCAAGTATCAAATTATTCAAGACCATATACCAATTACCACATGAAGCATTTTCTGTTTCCAACCAAATAGCAATGAACGAAGCGGTTTTCAACCTTCGTCATGAACATTAAAAGTAAAGCTAAGAACACCAGTGTTCATATGAAACAGCGGAGCATGTCTTTCTCCCACACAAGGAATGCTAGGATCCGAATTTATTCAAACAAAAACAAAAATAAAAACATACAAACGCTCCAAGTAAAGCACATAAGATGTGACGGAATAAAAATATAGTTTCACTAGAGGTGACCTGATAAGTTGTCGATGAAGAAGGGGATGCCTTGGGCATCCCCAAGCTTAGATGCTTGATTCTTCTTGAAATATGCAGGGATGAACCACGGGGGCATCCCCAAGCTTATACTTTTCACTCTTCTTGATCATATTATATCATCCTCCTCTCTTGACCCTTGAAAACTTCCTCCACACCAAACTCAAAACAAACTCATTAGAGGGTTAGTGCATAATCAAAAATTCACATGTTCAGAGAGGACACAATCATTTCTAAGACTTCTGGACATTACCAAAGCTACTGAAAGATAATGGAGCAAAGAAATCCACTCAACACAGTAAAAGAGGCAATGCGAAATAAAAGGCAGAATCTGTCAAAACAGAACAGTCCGTAAAGACAATTTTTTTAGAGGCACTTAACATGCTCAGATGAAGAAGCTCAAATTGAATGAAAGTTGCGTACGTATCTGAGGATCACTCATGAATTTTAGCAGATTTTTATGAGTTTCCTACAGAGAGTTCTACTCAAATTCGTGACAGCTAGAAATCTGTTTCTGTGCAGAAATCCAAATCTAGTATCAACCTTACTATCAAAGACTTTACTTGGCACAACAATGCAATAAAGTAAAGATAAGAAGATGTTGCTACAGTAGTAACAACTTCCAAGACACAAATATAAAACAAAAATTGCAGAAATGAAATAATGGGTTGTCTCCCATAAGCGCTTTTCTTTAACGCCTTTCAGCTAGGCGCGAAAAGTGTAACTCAAGTATTATCAAGAGATGAAGCATCAACATCATAATTTGTTCTAATAATAGAATCAAAAGGCAACTTCATTCTCTTTCTAGGGAAGTGTTCCATACCTTTCTTAAGAGGGAATTGATACTTAATATTTCCTTCTTTCATATCAATAATAGCACCAACAGTTCGAAGAAAGGGTCTTCCCAAAATAATAGGACAAGATGCATTGCATTCAATATCCAAGACAATAAAATCAACGGGGACCAGGTTATTGTTAAACGTAATTGGAACATTATCAATCCTTCCCAAAGGTTTCTTTATAGAATTATCAGCGAGATTAACATCCAAATAACAATTTTTCAATGGTGGCAAGTCAAGCATATCATAGAGTTTCTTAGGCATAACAGAAATACTTGCACCAAGATCACATAAAGCATTACAATCAAAATAATTGACCTTCATTTTAATGATGGGCTCACAACCATCTTCTAACTTCCTAGGAATAGAAGTTTCAAGTTTTAATTTCTCTTCTCTAGCTTTAATGAGAGCATTTATAATATGTTTTGTAAAGGCCAAGTTTATAGCACTAGCATTAGGACTTCTAGCAAGTTTTTGCAATAACTTAATAACTTCAGAGATATGACAATTATCAAAATCTAAACCATTATGATCTAAAGCAATGGGATCAATGTCCCCAATACTTTGAAAAATTTCAGCACTTTTATCACAAACAGTTTCAGCAGTTTCAGGAAATTTTGCACGCTTTGTACTAGGAGTAGAAACATTGCCAACACCAATTATTTTACCATTGATAGTAGGAGGTTTAGCAACATGTGAAGCATCATCATTACTAGTGGTGGTAATAGTCCAAACTTTAGCTACATTATTCTCTTTAGCTAGTTTTTCTTCTCTTTCCCACCTAGCATGCAATTCAACCATCAATCTAATATTGTCATTAATTCGAACTTGGATAGAGTTTGCTGTAGCAAATGACTTAATATCTTTATCTTCATTAGGCATAACTTTCAATTTTAAAAGATCAACATCAGCAGCAAGACTATCAACCTTAGAAGCAAGAATATCAATTTTACCAAGCTTTTCCTCAACAGATTTGTTAAAAGCAGTTTGTGTACTAATGAATTCTTTAAGCATGACTTCAAGACCAGAGGGTACACTCCTACTATTGTTGTAAGAATTACCATAACCATTACCATTATTAGAAGGATATGGCCTATAGTTGTTACCAAAATTATTCCTATAAGCATTGTTGTTGAAATTACTATTTTTAATGAAGTTCACATAAACATGCTCTTCTTGAGCAACCAATGAAGCTAAAGGAAAATTATTAGGATAAACATTGGATCTACCATTAACAAGCTTAGACATAATCACATCAATCTTATCACTCAAGGAGGAGGTTTCTTCAACAGAATTTACCTTCTTACCTTGTGGAGTCCTTTCAGTGTGCCATTCAGAGTAGTTGATCATCATATCATCAAGAAGCTTTGTTGCGGCACCCAAAGTGATGGACATAAAAGTACCTCCAGCAGCTGAATCCAATAGGTTCCTCGAAGAAAAATTTAATCCTACATAGAAGGTTTGGATGATCATCCAAGTAGTCAGTCCATGGGTAGGGAAATTCTTTACCAAAGATTTCATTCTTTCCCATGCTTGAGCAACATGTTCATTATCCAATTGCTTAAAATTCATAATGCTACTTCTCAAAGATATAATTTTAGCAGGAGGATAATATCTACCAATGAAAGCATCTTTACATTTAGTCCATGAATCAATACTATTCTTAGGCAAAGATAGCAACCAATCTTTAGCTCTTCCTCTTAAGGAGAAAGGAAACAATTTCAGTTTTATAATGTCCCCATCTACATCCTTATACTTTTGCATTTCACAAAGTTCAACAAAATTATTAAGATGGGCAGCAGCATCATCAGAACTAACACCAGAAAATTGCTCTCTCATAACAAGATTTAGTAAAGCAGGTTTAATTTCATAAAATTCCGCTGTAGTAGCAGGTGGAGAAATAGGAGTACATATAAAATCATTATTATTGGTGCTAGTGAAATCACACAACTTAGTGTTCTCAGGAGTATTCATTTTAACTGTAATAAAAATAAGTAAAGCCAACTAAATTAAGTAAAGTAAAATAAGTAACTAATTTTTTTGTGTTTTTGATATAAAGAAAGCAAACAAGATAGAAAATAAAATAAAGTAAAGCAAGACAATAAACAAAGTAAAGAGATTGGATGTGAGAGACTCCCCTTGCAGCGTGTCTTGATCTCCCCGGCAACGGCGCCAGAAAAAGAGCTTGATAACGCGTGAAGCACACGTCCGTTGGGAACCCCAAGATTAAGGTGTGATGCGTACAGCAGCAAGTTTTCCCTCAGTAAGAAACCAAGGTTATCGAACCAGTAGGAGATGAAGGCCACGTGAAGGTTGTTGGTGAAGGAGTGTAGTGCGGCGCAACACCAGGGATTCCGGCGCCAACGTGGAACCTGCACAACAAAATCAAAATACTTTGCCCCAACTTAACAGTGAGGTTGTCAATCTCACCGGCTTGCTGTAAACAAAGGATTAAACGTATGGTGTGGATAATTATGTTTGCTTGCAAAGAACAACAGAGAACAATGATTGTAGTAGATTGTATTTCAGATGTAAAATAATGGACCGGGGTCCACAGTTCACTAGTGGTGTCTCTCCAATAATATAAATAGCATGTTGGGTGAACAAATTACAGTTGGGCAATTGACAAATAGAGAGGGCATAACAATGCACATACATATCATGATGACTAATGTGAGATTTACTTAGGGCATTACGACAAATAACATAGACCGCTATCCAGCATGCATCTATGCCTAAAAAGTCCACCTTCGGGTTAGCATCCGCACCCCTTCCAGTATTAAGTTGCAAACAATAGACAATTGCATTAAGTACTGTGCGTAATGTAATCAACAAAAATATCCTTAGACAAAGCAATGATGTTCTATCCCTAGTGGCAACATCACATCCATAACCTTAGAACTTTCTGTCACTGTCCCAGATTCAATGGAGGCATGAACCCACTATCGAGCATAAATACTCCCTCTTGGAGTCACAAGTATCAACTTGGCCGAGCCTCTACTAGCAACGGAGAGCATGCAAGATCATAAACAACACATATATGATAGATCAATAATCAACTTGACATAGTATTTCATATTCATCGGATCCCAACAAACACAACATGTAGCATTACAAATAGACGACCTTGATCATGTTAGGCAGCTCACAAGATCTAAACATGATAGCACAAGAGGAGAAGACAACCATCTAGCTACTGCTATGGACCCATAGTCCAAGGATGAACTACTCACGCATCAATCCGGAGGCGGGCATGATGATGTAGAGTCCTCCGGTGACGATTCCCCTCTCCGGCAGGGTGCCGGAGGCAATCTCCTGAATCCCCCGAGATGGGATTGGCGGCGGCGTCACAGTAACTTTTCTCGTATCGTGGCTCTCGGTACTAGGGTTTTCGCGACGGAGAGAATAAATAGGCGAAGGGGCAGAGTCGGAGGGGTCCCGAGGGGCCCACCCCATAGCTGGGCGCGCCCCCCCTCTTGGCCGCGCCGCCAGGTGGTGTGGGGCCCCCTTGGCCCCTCTCCGTCTCTCCTTCGGTGTTCTGGAAGGCTCCGTGCAAAATAAGATCGTGGGCTTTTGTTTCGTCCAATTCCGAGAATATTTCCTGTGTAAGATTTCTGAAACCAAAAACAGCAGAAAACAGAACTGGCGCTTCGGCATCTTGGTAATAGGTTAGTGCCGGAAAATGCATCAAAATGATGTAAAGTTAATATAAAACATGTGAGTATTGTCATAAAACTAGCATGGAACATAAGAAATTATAGATACGTTTGAGACGTATCACATGTCTTCATCCCATGTTGATATGCTTGCCTTGTCTTGTTACCATAATGAAAATACTTTGCTTTCCTCTAGTATTTGTGTGACTAACAATGTAGAGGAAACCGAAGATACTTTGGGCCGAGACAAGATCTTGGATGGAGCTTCAAGTAGTTCATCTTCTTCTTCATCGCACGGTTCTTACACATGCCTTATGGCTATGGCTTCAAAGGTATCTCCTCCTTTGGAACCCTCTCTATCTAGTGATGATGAGGTTGATGATATGGAAGGACTTAATGTTGCTTCCTTGAACAAGTTGGGTGAGTTGGTATTCCATGTTCTCCATGATAAGAAATTTGCTTGCTCTAACTTTATGAAAATCTTGGCTTTTGCCATTGAGAGCACAAAACTTATTGAGAAAATGGAAGGGCATGAGCGCGAGTATGCAAACGAGATTACAACTCTTAGTGAAGCTCTTGAAGAACAACAAACCACCAAAGAATCTCTTGAGGATACCTTTACTCTAGAGCTATCTAAAGTAAAGGAATCTCGTGATAGAGCTTTAGAGGTGGCACATGATTTTCGAATTAAAAATGTTGAGCTAGTAAGTGCTCATGATAAACTCCTTGAGGATTTTGATCTTCTCAAAAATGGCTCTAGGGCTATTGAGAGTGAGATCATCAAACTCACCGAGTCACATGAGCAATTTAAGGCTCTCAACCTAATAGAGCTTCCTAAGTTGCCTTCTTCTTGTGCTATAATTGATAATGCTTGTGCTACTAACTCTACCTCTTGTGAAGCTTCCATCTTGAAGGAGAATGTTGAGATAAGGGCTCAACTTGCTTTGCTAACAAGCAATTATGAGAAATTGGAAGAAATTCATGGAAAGCTTTCTAGCTCCCATGATGATCTTCTAGTCTCTCATGATTTGTTAAAGTTAGCTCATGAGGCTATCATGTCAAAGGTAAAATCTTGTGAGCCTCATGTGAGTACTAGCACTACCTCTCAAAATGCTATTTTGCCATGTGCTAGTGCTTTTAGTTCACCCACTCATGCTATTGATTTATCTTGTGGTGAACTACCTTCTATGCCTTGTTGCTCTACAATTCCATGTGCTAGTGCTAGTAATTCCCCCACCCATGCTATTACTATATCTTGTGGTGAATTACATACATTGCCTTGTTTCTCTAACAATGAAGCTTCCACTTCCTCTAGTACTTGTGTTGTTACTAACCATGTAGGGGAAATCGAAGAGCTCGAGGCCTGAGTCACTTCTTTGAAGAAGGACTTGGTAAAGGGTCATGAAGGGAATCAATCCCTCAATGACAAGAGTGGACTTGGATTCAACTCCAACAACAAGAACAAGTCCACCACGCACAAGCGAAAGAAGGGCCATGGGCATGTGAAGGACCCCGCCAAGATTGTGTGCTTCAAGTGCAAGATTGAAGGGCATCATGTTAGATCGTGCCCCTTGAAGAAGAAGCCACTTGGCGAGAAGAAACAAGGGAAGCGTCCTCAACATGGAGCTCATGGTCTACCTCAAGGCCAAGCTCAAGGTCTACCTAAACTTGAAGAAAGGCCGCTACCCAAGAAGGATCAAACCAAGGCTCCCGTTGTGGAGAAATCAAGTGAGAAGAATGAGAAGAGAAGAACATGCTACATATGCCGTGAGAAGGGCCACATCTCCTTCTTTTGAACTAGTGGTAACTCATCCAACCCTATCTTGATCGATGGTGCTTATTCTCTTTGCAAGGATAATGTTGGAAATGTGTTTGCCAAATATATGGGCACTCAATGTGGTTTCTCAAAAAGAACCATTTGGGTTGCCAAGCCTATTGTGACTAACTTCTTAGGACCCAACTTGGTTGGGGACCATCAAGCCAAAATTTGATCAATAGGTACATGTGGAGGGCATGGAGGCTTGACTAGTCCATGAAGACTTAGGGGATCTTCATCATTCTCATTTCCTCAAGTCAAGTACTATCCCTTTCATCCTTTACCCATGCACCTCCTTGCGGTAACGAGTCCTCAACTCCTTTACATTGAAAGTTACTCGCCCCCTTTTACATGTGTTGGTTTTGTACCTTGCATGTGGTTGTGTATGTTGTGCCTCCTACTTGCTCATCTTGCTTTTTTGCTTATATATGTTGGGTGGCACATCATGTACAATTGTTCCAATGTTGATCCCATTGCTTCTTGTTGATATCTTAGTTGTTGGCTTGTGTGAGAAATTAATGGACTATCCCATTTTGAGGGAGTGATATGCTTTGTGCATTTCACAATCTTAAAATGTGCGACATGATGAATTAAAATTCTATAATGTCCATTAGTTATCTCATGTGGTTCTTATTTGCCTCTTGCACGAAAAATGTCTTTATCACATTATGGGGGAGTATTATGCTTTGTGCATTCTACAAGCCTAGAAAATGTGAACACTTGAGGTTGTGTCACATAGAATTGATATTATAGATTATCTTGTTCCTATGTGACATGTGTGCTCAAACAAATCCCACTTTACCATATGCTTTCTTAGTTGTGAAGATGATCTTGAACATACTCACCAACTACCATATGGATATTTCCTAAACACCTCTTGTCCTTGGACAATTGGTAATAAATTGTGTGGTATTGTTCCAGATCATCCTCATACTTGGCTCATGTGCTCAATTGCTTCATTTCTTGTCAAGAATTTGTCCTTGTGGGTTAGACTCCCATATGTCTTCCTTGCCTCTTTTGGATCTCCTTATTTCACTTGAACATTGTTAGTGTTTTGATAAACAATGGTAGAGCGATGATCCTGCATTTGTGCATTTTGTATTCAAATGCAAAATCCTAAATAGTGCACTAATTTTGGGGGAGCTCTCCTATGTTTGCTAGAACACCCCCTTGTTTCAAGAATTTGACCTTAGAAGACAAACCTTTTCTTTTCGGTACTTTTGTGCCATCATGAAAAGCGTTGAGGGTTTGGTTATTTGGAACCTTGCTTTCTTTGGGAGTTGGTTATCTCATTACTTTCTAGTTGGTTTAGATTCTTATAATGAGATAAGTCCTTGAGCATGTACGTCGTGTATATCATCTTGCTCATTGTGTTTTAATTCATTTGTTGAACTTGTTTGCCTCTCTTAAAGCATCCCAACTATCTCCTTCTCTTGGTGATTCTTGTGATGTCTTTGAGGTGTTTTTGGTTGAAGTTGTTCAATGTACAATGAGTTAAATATGAGCCGTTGGCCGTGCTATAAAGAAAATATCTCATTGGTATATTGTATTACTTCACCTTGGATATCTCGCTTTTATTCTCTTGTATCTATCTTGTGTGTGCATGTTTCTTGATGGATAAATATCTTTGTGATGTTGTCCACTTAGAGAAGCTTATATACATGAGAGATGGTACTTTTTCTTTTGATATCCATCTTTGTTGGAGTCCATTCCTTTATTCTTGTTCATCTCTTTGGTGGCTCCACAACAAATTTTATGAGTGCTCATTTTATCCTATTTGCATCTTCACACACTCATACTTGTTTGGCACAAGCTTCGTTTTGGCTTGCCTCTTATTAAGCTTGTGTTTCTTTTTGGGTCATTGGATTTCTTGCTTCATTTGTCGAAGCTTTCTCACCTTCATATCCTCTTGCAATCTTTGATACTCAATATAGTTGGATTTCCTCCCGGTATTCGTCATTGAATACGTGCATTTGATTTCACTCACATTATGAGAAATTCACACCTTATGGAGGAATTCTAACTATATTTGCCTTCCGAACCTTTCGTCCATTTTGGCAATCGATGCCAATGGGGGAGAAGTTTGGAGGGTTTAAGGGAATTGCTTTGCAATTTGTTGCTTTGCATGGTTGAATATTTAGAGGATACTCCGCTAGGCTTTAATTGCCGGTATATGCAATGAAATTCAAGTTCATTCACACATGCATATATTATGGGGGAGTTTGTTCTAAATATTCAACTTGGGTTGTTCGCTAAATTCCATATTTAAACCCTCTCAAAGAGATTGTCATCAATTACCAAAATGGGGGAGATTGAAAGAACATGGAGCCCCCATGTGTGGTTTTGGTAATTGATGACAATCCCTATGGACTAACGGTTGCATTGAGAATCTATCTTAGGTCCATAGCCATGTGTTGGTCTCAAGGTTGTAAGATGGAGAAGATCGAGTACGATGAAGAAGACCGATGAAGATGGTGTCGAAGAGAGACGAAGACGGTGTTGAAGATGAAGAGAGAGGACGACGTAGAAGATGAATGAAGACGGTGGCGTGCGTACAAGATCGATGAAGATGGTGGCGTGTATGTTGGAGGAAGACGGAGGCATGTACAATGATGAAGAGGGTGAAGACGGAGCTAGCCGACTCAAGAGGGACACGCAAGGATAAGGTTTGTGCTCGATAGGATAGTGAGTCGCATCTTCGGAGAGAGCTCAAACCGTGCATGCATTGCATCGTGTTTCTTGGTTCTTCTTGTTCTTATCCTTGAAACGGATTCCGGTTGCATCACATGTTGCATGTGCGAGGGTGATGATTTTCCCGATATACCATATTGAGAGGTTACACCTCTATGACCATGAGAAAATCATCATCCACTCTTTTCCATGATTTCATCATGTGAGAAGGTAGCTCTTGTCGCCCTCTTTCCAACAAAATTGGTTTCATATCATTCCGATTTTCCTAGCCCGAGTTATCGCTCTTTCCGTTTTGCAGAAAAAAGAAAAAGAAAAAGTTGTCGGTAGTACCGCTTGGGCTTCCGGCCCAAGTACCGCAGCTGCCTCCTTGCCTTACTGGACCCGGAGCGGTACCGGGCCGGTACCAGGCCGGTAGTACCGTAACAATTACGGTACCAGGCCGGTACCGGGCCCGGTAGTATCGGCCCTCTTTCTTTTTTTTCTTTTTTCTCCTTTTCTCTCTCCTCCCGCGGCTTGGGCCGCAGCAGCACTCCCCGGCCCAGCAGCTTCCCGCTCGAGGCCGGCCTGCCCCGCGCCCCTCTCCCTCCACTCTGGGCTGCCGCCCGGTCAGCCCGCTTGCCTGCCTCCTTCCCGCGCTGGGCCGCCCCCGCACGCGGGCCGCCGCTGCACGCTGCTCGCTCGCGAGGCCAAGCCGCCTTCGCTCGATCGAGAGAGCAAGCGCATTGACCGCCTGCGCCTCGCTCCCGCCCGAGCCTCGAGCCCCGCGTTGGCCTCGCTTGCTGCTGTGCTGCGCGCCGTTCCCACCCAAGCCGCTGCCGCTCTGCACTGCCTGCCACGCTGCTCTGGCCCCACCCTGCCACGCGCTGTTGCTTGGCGCTGCACTGCCCCGTTCTTTTCTCTCTCTTGATACGTCCAATTTGCATCACTATTTTATATCATAATTTGCTGTTATTCATTGATATATTTCATATTGGGACACAATACTTATGTTATTTCATCTATTTTGCATGTTTCATGATTATTTGGAGATCGAGCACCGGAGCCAGGATTCTGCTGGAAAAAGCACCGCCAGGATGCAATATTTCGGAAGATCAACTGTGGAAGGAAGTTTTACCAAAAATCCTATTTTTCCAAATGACGAAGGAAGCCAGAAGGAGGAGCCAGGTGGACCCAAGGTGGGCCCACACCATAGGGCGGCGCGGCCCATGGCCTGGCCGCGCCACCATGTGGTGTGGGGCCCACACAGCCCCTTTCGCCTCCTTTTCTTCGCGAAACTCTTCGTCCCGAAAACCTAAGTCACAGAGGAATCCTCACGAAGGGTTACAGCCGCCTCGCGGGGCGGAGAACACCGGAGAGAAAAGAGCTCTCCGGCGGGCAGGAATCCGCCGGGAAATTCCCTCCCGGAGGGGGAAATCGACGCCATCGTCACCGCCATCGAGCTGGACATCATCTCCATCACCATCATCATCATCTCCATCATCATCACCGCCATCACCACCGCTGGACATCGTCACCGCTGTAGCAACTTGGGTTTGATCTTGATTGTTTGATAGGGAAACTCTCCCGGTATTGATTTCTACTTGTTATTGATGCTATTGAGTGAAACCATTGAACCAAGGTTTATGTTCAGATTGTTATTCATCATCATATCACCTCTGATCATGTTCCATATGATGTCTTGTGAGTAGTTCGTTTAGTTCTTGAGGACATGGGTGAAGTCTAAATGTTAGTAGTGAACTATGGTTGAGTAATATTCAATGTTATGATATTTAAGTTGTGGTGTTATTCTTCTAGTGGTGTCGTGTGAACGTCGACTACACTACACTTCACCTTTATGGGCCTAGGGGAATGCATCTTGTATTCGTTTGCCAATTGCGGGGTTGCCGGAGTGACAGAAACCTAAACCCCCGTTGGTATATCGATGCAGGAGGGATCGCGAGGATCTCGCAGTTTAAGGCTCGTGGTTAGATTTATCTTAATTACTTTCTTGTAGTTGCGGATGCTTGCAAGGGGTATAATCACAAGTATGTATTAGTCCTAGGAAGGGCGGTATATTAGCATAGGTTCACCCACACAACACTTATCAAAACAATGAAGATTAATCAGCTGTATGTAGCGAAAGCACTAGACTAAAATCCCGTGTGTCCTCGAGAACGTTTGGTCATTATAAGTAAACAAACCGGCTTGTCCTTTGTGCTAAAAAGGATTGGGCCACTCGCTGCAATTATTTCTCTCGCACTTTACTTACTCGTACTTATTTCATCTGCTATATCAAAGCCCCCTGAATACTTGTCTGTGAGCATTTACAGTGAATCCTTCATCGAAACTGCTTGTCAACACCTTCTGCTCCTCGTTGGGTTCCACACTCTTATTTATCGAAAGTACTACGATACACCCCCTATACTTGTGGGTCATCAAGACTATTTTCTGGCGCCGTTGCCGGGGAGTGAAGCACTATTGGTAAGTGGAATTGATAAGGAAAACCTTTACTGTTTGTGCTGATTTTATTTCTGCCTGCTGCTATAATTCATTATGGAGAGATCTTCTCTTCAATTTCTATTTGGGAAATCTACTACTACTGCAACGGTAGTGGATGAGGCGCCAGGTGAGGAAGAAATACCATATAAAATACCTATGAAAATTATTGAACGTGTTATGGATAACCGCTATGAAGGGGATGGAACTGTCCATCCTGGTGATCATTTACTGTTTTTGCATGAACTATGCGGGTTATTCAAATGTGCAGGTATCGCTATGAATGAAGTGAGGAAGAAACTATTCTCTTTATCGCTGTCTGGTAAAGCAGCGCATTGGTATAAATTATTGGATAATGGGGATTCTCTTGAATGGGATGATATTTTGCCCCGGTTTTATTCTAAGTTCTATCCTCCAAGTGAAATTCACAAGGATCGGAACCGCATATATAATTTCTGGCCTCATGATGGAGAAAGTATTGCCCAAGCTTGGGGGAGATTGAAGTCCTTAATGCACAAATGCCCCATTCATGAGCTTCCTGGTAATGTTATTATTGATAATTTCTATGCAAGACTTTCTTTTCAAGACAAGACCTTGCTGGATACTTCTTGTTCTGGATCATTTACACACAATAAAGAAGAGTTTAAAAGGGACCTTCTTGATCGGATCCAAGAAAATACTGAAGGTTGGGAGAACGACAAGGATAGAGAATCAGGTATAATTTATGATTATAAATGCATTGAAGCTTTTATGGATACTGATAAATTTCGTAATATGAGTGCTACATATGGTCTTGATTCTCAAGTTGCTGCAAATCTTTATAAAGCTTTTGCCTCTCATTATAAATTGCCTAAGAAGAATTTTGATAAGTATCATGAACCGTATAAAGATAAAATTGATTCATCTATTAATAAATGTGTTGTAGTTGAAACTGCTGATCATGTTATTCCTGAAGCTTATATTGAAAAAACTCCTTTTCCTGCTAAAATGAAGGAGTACTCTGTTATAAATAGTGCGGTTCATAAATGTGAAAAGAAACCTATAGAACCTAAAGAACAAATAAAAGTTGAACCTGCTGTTGCAATAGTTAAAGATCTTGTGACTGAAAATGTGGAGGATGGTCATATTATTTTCTGTGAAGATGCTTCTAATATTGTTTCACATCCTAATAAACCCAAACAAGCTAGTGTTCCTATGCTATCCGTTAGAATTGGTGATCATTGCTATTATGGTTTATGTGATATTGGTGCAAGTGTTAGTGCTATTCCTTATGAGCTTTACACGGAGATTATGCACGAAATTGATTCTTGTGAACTTGAAGATATTGATGTGGTTATTCAGCTGGCTAATAGAGAAACTATTTCTCCAATTGGTATTGTTCGGATGTGGAAGTTCTATGTGGTAAGATTAAATATCGTGCTGACTTTTTGGTACTTGGTTCTGCTACTAGTGATTATTGTCCTATCATTTTTGGTAGACCTTTTCTAAATACTTGTGGATCTATTATAGATTGCAAGAAAGAGAAAATTTTGACTAAATTTGCTGGTGAATCTTATGAGTTTAACTTCTCTAAATTTACCAAAACTCCTTATAAAGCTGATTTGCCTAGTAATGATTTTAAAATGGAGCAGATGTGCATCTATTGTTCTTGTTCCTAATAATCCTTTGCAGACAACATTTGGAGAATAGCGAGAGTGAAGTTTTTAGGAAAGAAAGAGATGAGCTTGAGGAGATTTTTCTTCGACAACCTATTCTCAAGCATGATTTACCGGTGGAAGATTTGGGTACAACACCCCCACCAAAGGAAGATCCTGTTTTTGATTTAAAGCCTTTGCTCGATAATCTTAAATATGCTCATATTGATGATAAGAAAATATATCCTGTTATTATTAGTTCTAAGCTTACAGAGTTTGAAGAAGAAAGATTATTGCAAATATTGAAGAAACACCGAGGTGCTATTGGCTATACTCTTGATGACTTGAAGGGGATTTCTCCCTCTATTTACCAACACGCCATTAATACGGAAGATGATGCGAAGCCTGTTGTTGAACCTCAGCGTCGTCTAATTCCTAAGATGAAGGATGTGGTAAGAAATGAGGTATTGCGACTTCTTGAAGCTGGTATTATATATCCTATTGCTGATAGTAGATGGGTTAGTCCTGTGCATTGCGTTCCTAAGAAAGGAGGAATAACTGTTGTACCTAATGATAATGATGAGCTTATACCTCAAAGAGTAGTCGTAGGTTATAGAATGTGCATTGATTTTCGAAAAGTTAATAAGGTTACTAAGAAAAATCATTACCCTTTGCCTTTTATTGATCAAATGCTAGAGAGATTGTCTAAAAATACTCATTTTTGCTTTCTTGATGGTTATTCTGGGTTTTCACAAATTGCTGTTAAAGCTAAAGATCAAGAGAAAACCACTTTCACTTGTCCCTATGGAACTTATGCTTATAGGCGTATGCCTTTTGGTTTATGTAATGCTCCTGCTACTTTTCAAAGATGCATGTCTGCTATTTTTCATGGCTTTTGTGAGAGTATTGTGGAGGTATTCATGGATGATTTTTCCGTTTACGGGAATTCTTTTGATAGTTGCTTGCGAAACCTCGATAAAGTTTTGCAGAGATGTGAAGAAACTAAACTTGTTCTTAATTGGGAGAAATGCCACTTTATGGTTAATGAAGGAATTGTATTGGGACATAAAATTTCCGAGAGAGGTATTGAAGTTGATAGAGCTAAAGTTGAAGCCATTGAGAAGATGCCCTATCCAAGGGATGTTAAAGGTATTCGTAATGTTCTTGGTCATGCTGGGTTTTATAGGAGATTTATTAAAGATTTCTCCAAGATTTCAAAGCCTCTTACTAATCTTCTTCAAAAAGATGTATCTTTTGTTTTTGATGATGATTGTAAGGAAGCCTTTGAAACTCTAAAGAAAGCCTTAACAACTGCTCCTGTAGTTGAACCTCCTGATTGGAACTTACCATTTGAAATTATGTGTGATGCTAGTGATTTTGCTTGTAGGCTCTGTTCTTGGACAGCGAGTAGATAAAAAATTAAATGTTATTCATTATGCTAGTAAAACTCTTGATGCTGCTCAAAGAAATTATGCTACTACTGAAAAAGAATTGTTAGCTGTAGTCTTTGCTTGTGATAAATTTAGATCTTATATTGTTGATTCAAAAGTTACGATTCATACTGATCATGCTGCAATTAGATACCTTATGACAAAGAAAGATGCTAAGCCAAGGCTTATTAGATGGGTACTTCTTTTGCAAGAATTTGATTTACATATTGTAGATAGGAAAGGTGCTGATAATCCCGTTGCTGATAATTTGTCTAGATTGGAAAATATTGCTTATGATCCTGTTCTCGTTAATGATAGTTTTCCAAATGAACAATTGGTCTGTAATAAAGGTGAGCTCGCGAGACAGTCCTTGGTATGCTGATTATGCTAACTTTATTGTTTCCAAGTACTTGCCTCCAACCTTTTCAGCTCAGCAAAGGAGGAAATTCTTTTATGACTTGAGGCATTATTTTTGGGATGACCCACACTTATATAAAGAAGGAGTGGACGGTATTCTGCGAAGGTGTGTTCCCGAATATGAACAACAAGAGATATTGAGTAAATGTCATGGCAAGTGCTTATGGAGGACATCACGCCGGAGAAAGAACCGCGCAAAAGGTTCTACAATCAGGTTTTTATTGGCCAACTCTCTTCAAAGATGCAGGGAAGTTTATTTTATCTTGTGATGAATGTCAGAGGGTTGGTAATATCTCCAGACGCAATGAAATGCCTATGAATTATACTCTTGTTATTGAACCATTTGATTGTTGGGGATTGACTTCATGGGACCTTTTCCCTCTTCAGAAGGTAACACTCATATACTTGTTGCTGTTGATTATGTTACTAAATGGGTGGAAGCCATACCTACAAAAAGTGCTCGATGGTGAGACCTCTTTAAAAATGCTTTTAGATATTATTTTTCCTAGATTTGGAGTTCCTAGATATATTATGACTGATGGAGGTTCTCATTTTATTCATGGAGGTTTTAGAAAGACTCTTGCTAGGTATGGTATTAATCATAGAATTGCTTCCGCTTATCACCCTCAAACTAGTGGTCAAGTAGAATTATCAAATAGAGAAATTAAATCTATTTTGGGAAAGACCGTTAATAAATCTAGAAAGAATTGGGCTAGTAAATTGAAGGATGCAGTATGGGCTTATAGAACTGCTTACAAAAACCCCATGGGAATGTCACCTTATAAAATGGTTTACGGAAAATCTTGTCATTTACCTTTAGAACTAGAACACAAAGCTTATTGGGCTGTTAGAGAGTTAAATAAAGATCCTAAACTTGCCGGTAATAAGAGGTTGCTGCAATTAAGTTCTCTAGATGAATGGAGAAGTGAAGCTTATGAAAATGCTAAACTCTTTAAAGAAAAAGTTAAAAAATGGCATGATAGAAGGATTATCAAGAGAGAGTTTAATGTTGGGGATAAAGTCCTATTGTATCGGCCTCGTCTCAGATTCTTTGCAGGGAAATTACTCTCGAAATGGGAAGGACCGTATGTTGTTGAGGAGGTGTATCGTTCAGGAGCAATTAAAATTAGCTCTCTCCAAGGCAATGCTACGCAAGTGGTGAATGGACAAAGACTCAAGCATTATATCTCGGGTGATTCTTATAATGTTGATGTTGATATTATTCAAGTGGAAACACCGGAGGCTTTCATCAAAGGACAAATTGACGAGTCCGCCGTAACTCGACTTTGAATAGGTAACAGTACTGGTAATGAAAAGTTCGCGATTTACTTTCCGAACAATATTTTTGCTGTTTTTGGAAAATATGAAAAATTACGAGATCGAAACGGAGTGGAAAAGACGCACGAGGGGGTGGCACCACAGGCCGGCGCGGCCTGGCCTGGGCCCGCGCCGCCCTGTGGTCTGGCCGCCTCATTGCCCCTTTCCGACTCTGGTTCGACCTGGTACCTTCCGTTTTTTCTGAAATTTTTTATTATAAAATCCCCCGGACCCCTGGAGGTCCGTATATCGTTTTCTCGACGTGTTTTGTTTCGAGCTGTTTCTGCCAGGATTTGCTTCGGATCTAGAGCCATCATGTCTTCGTTGGGAACTCCGAAGGATAGCTCCTGCAAGGATGTTGGCAACTTGTACATGGAGGAGCTGAGGATGCACCCAAAGGAGTTGATGCTCATCGAGGGAAAACTGCAGATCAAAGATGTTCAAGGTCCCAAAGGAGAAGGAAGCTTGGAAGAAAGGATGGAGAAGCTAGAACAAGAGGTCTTCAATTACAAGAAGATGGCCGAGCGTGAAGTGGATATCTTCCACAAGATTGTGTCTGAACTCATTGCTGAACACGAGAAGGAGACTGCAAAGCTATGGGGCGACATCCTCTCACTTCACGACACCACCAACAAACTCCAAGCTCAAATCTATGACGTTCATAATCAGAACTGTGAGTATGAAAACAGGTTCAAACATATAAGCCGTGCTGCTAGTTTCAGGATTCCCGAGACCAAGATGTCATTTGTTGATGGGGAGCCTCTATCTTGGAAGTCTGAAGACGGGAATTCATCACCACCATCACCAAAGGATTGATTCATCATCGGTATTGGCATTCCCTTGGTTTATTCCAAGCTTGGGGGAGTGCCACGGTATCACATCATCATTACCTTTTACTTTTTACTATCAAGTAGTGTCATATCATGAGTAGGGAAGTTATCGTATAAGATGGGTTGCAGTGTGGAAGTATCTCTCATTTAGTTTGTCTATGTATCCCTTGGTGTGAGTTATCGTTATGGAATATTAATGAGAAGTCTTATCATTTACTTATTGCACACCTTATTTTAGTTTGCAATCTCCGCTATATGATTGATCTTGATTTTAGTATTGGTACCACTTTGGGAGCATTGAGTAAATCTATTTGGTTTTGGCAAACTTAGCAATGGTCAATAGCAACAACACTTTGAGTTTAAGGAGAATAGAGGAAATACATGTAGAAGATGTTATTATCTTTCTTATCAGTTCTTTGCTTAGTATTCTAGAGTTAAAACTATTTGTGCTTACAAGTAAGATGCATGATTGTTTCTATCACATGTATATTTGTTTGTTTCCCTCAACTCCTATGCTTGCTATTTAACCTTGCTAGCCAAAGACCTGTACTGAGAGGTAATGCTTCTCGTGCATCCAAACCTGAACCCAAACCTATGCCATTTGTGTCCACCATACCTACCTAATGCATGGTAATTTCGGCCATTCCAAGTAAATACTTCATGTGCTACCTTTAAATAATTCAAAACTTATTACTTCTTATTTGTGTCAATGTTTTATAGCTCATGAGGAAGTATGTGGTGTTTTATCTTTCAGTCTTGTTAGGCAGCCTCCACTAATGGACTAGTGGCTTCATCCACTTATCCTATAATTTTGCAATAAGAGCCGGCAACGGGGTTCCCAGCCCCAATTAATCAACTTTCATTAATAATTCTCTTCACATGTTTTGCCCTGATTCATCGGTAAGCAACTTAATTTTGCAATAGACACTCCTCCATGGTATGAGATTGTTGGAAGGCACCCGAGGATTCGGTTAGCCATGGCTTGTGTAAGCAAAGGTTGGGGGAGTGTCATCCTTAAATAAACTAAAGTACATGTGTAAACAAAAGAGAAGAGGGATGATCTACCTTGCTGGTAGAGATAACGTCCTTCATGGGAGCCGCTCTTTGGAGGTCTCGTTTGGCAAGGGGGTTAGAGTACCCGCTACCAGTCGTTGACAACAACAAACACCTCTCAAAACTTTACTTTTATTCTCTTTATATGATTTCAAAACTGAAAAAGCTGTAGCACATGATTTAATCCCTGCTTCCCTCTGCGAAGGGCCTGTCTTTTACTTTATGTTGAGTCAGTAAACCTATTTCCCTCCATCTCAAGCAAGCATTTGAGTTGTTGTGATCAAACTATTATATTGTGATTTGCTTCATCATGTCTTTACTCTTCCTTGTTTAGTACAAGTTTTACCTGAATGAATATAGCTTTGAAAGCCATCAATGATTAATATGATTGAGTATGCAAGTTTACTATAAGCTTTTTAATATGAGAGCGCTGCTCAATAGATAAGTATAATTTGTTAAATGTTCTCTGACCAAGAACAAAGTTTGCCATCACCAATTATGATTTCTTATGCACCTTTATTTGTGATTACCTTATACTTGTTTCAAGTTGAGTTATATGAGGAAGTTGTTTACTATAATGTCTTGTGTGAATGAATATGATGCTTCTTGTCCGTATTTTATTTATCGACTCTTCACTCCATAAACATGTGGTCTTGTTTACCGAGTTCAGTTTCGCTTGGGGACAAGCGAAGTCTAAGCTTGGGGGAGTTGATACGTCCAATTTGCATCACTATTTTATATCATAATTTGCTGTTATTCATTGATATATTTCATATTGGGACACAATACTTATGTTATTGCATCTATTTTGCATGTTTCATGATTATTTGGAGATCGAGCACCGGAGCCAGGATTCTGCTGGAAAAAGCACCGTCAGGATGCAATATTTCGGAAGATCAACTGTGGAAGGAAGTTTTACCAAAAATCCTATTTTTCCAGATGACGAAGGAAGCCAGAAGGGGGAGCCAGGTGGACCCAAGGTGGGCCCACACCATAGGGCGGCGCGGCCCATGGCCTGGCCGCGCCACCATGTGGTGTGGGGCCCACACAGCCCCTTTCGCCTCCTTTTCTTCGCGAAACTCTTCGTCCCGAAAACCTAAGCCACAGAGGAATCCTCACGAAGGGTTACAGCCGCCTCTGCGGGGCGGAGAACACCAGAGAGAAAAGATGTAATATCCCAGGTATTGGGGTTACAAAAATAGAGGAAACAGATGTGTGCATTGCATTCATGCATAGAAAATCTGGGGAATTTTCGCGCTTTAAAGTAAAACAGTCACAATGAATCGAAGTTTCACTTGACCTTGGTGGAATTGAAGTAGCTCATCAAGTCAAGCGCTATAAACCTCAATGTGACCTTGCTAAAACCTTGTTTTGGGAAGAGATGATTTGATCTAAGGGGTTAGATCAAATGGAACTAATAATCAACACAACAACACCTTACTCAATGATCACTTGCTTGATCCCAAAACAGATCATAACATGGTATTCCTTGCCATAACATAAGAACATCTATTCAATTGGAAATCAACTAACAATAAGAAATGGAGAGAATTATTCTTGACTTATCTTTTACATGTCTTTAACAAATAAATATTCCTACCATGAACCTCATGGTAATTCTTGAACTCAACACCAACACAAACTTATCATTAAACCCTAGAGATGGGAGAAGCCTATAACCATCAAATAGATAATAATCAAACTCTAAGTTATTTATACTTAAAAGTTAAGAAACTACACTTGGGGTATAATTGAATTCACTTCAAAACTAATTACCAAATATGGTAAAACACAAGGACCTAAGTGCATAAAAGTCACCCATTCTTATTTTAATCATAACTTATTAAATATGTGGAATATTACAAAACTAAATTCGTTTACATTACGAATTATAGTTCAAACTATTTGAATAAAATAAACTATGAGTACTTTGAAACTCATATGATCATGCCTTGGTGAAATCAAATATCATCATTCAAAATTGGGGTGTAATCCTTATCTTTGACATTTTGATCCCAATAATAATATAACTACCATCACATATGATATAGTGACTCAACCACAAGCATAAAATCATTCACAAGATATTTAGTAACAAAAGCCACTTGGCTATCCAAAAATAAATCACATGAGAGGATACTACCCATGCCACATAGGATGAAAATATCTACATACCTTGAATCCTAAGCAATGCCACCTCATGCTTAAAGGATTGCTATGGATAAGAGCATGACAACCAAGCACCTTACTCATCAAATTAAAACAAGAGTCATCCACTTATGTGTCAAGCTATTAGAGCATGCCTAAGCCTATAAAAGGAACCCTCTACCTCATTCATTCCATCATCTTGCACCATGATGCAAGAAAAACCAACACATTGAGCCACCCCATAAAATAGTTAGGATCAAGATGAAGCAGCTAGGAGGTGGAGGCATGCCACAAGATGCAGGTTTATCAGAATTCCTGAAGAACAAGCTACAAAAGATAGCAAGGTAGAATTCTTAGGCAGACCACATGCTTAGATAATCATATCATCATTACTTGAGTAGAACCCTAGAATAATCCATTCCAAAATAAGAATTGGGAGTAGAAGACATTGAGAATAAGTTGCTCATGATAATTCCATGATCATGCTTGGGAGAAATAGAAGAATAAGCCATAAGTTAAATCCTAATAGGATAAGTAGATATCATTCACCACATGAAATTATAAGGAGATCAATAGTAAGCAACCCCAGGCTTATATTCCAACCTTAACTTGTGAACCATTTGGTGATCATAAGTAGAATCCTACCATATCTATATTTCCTAAAATAAAGAACCTAAGAAAACCTTAGAGTAAAACTCCGCATTCAATATGGTGAGAAACCATCCATCCATATGACCAAGGTTAACTATAAAAAGAACTATAACAACTTTAGTTACTTTAATGGTAAATTGAGGATAGTAATATAAGTTAATTGGTAGAATATAAAACCAATTCTCAATATCTTAGTAACTAAAGGAGAACATAAAATGTTAAGTAAGCAACCACCTTATCATGGTTAGGGGAGATTAAACCCTAGCAAATGCTATATGATGTCATTTCATCTTCATAACCTAGAATTATAACTCAAACCTAGTTGGTGTATCACTTGGGTGATCACAACTAAAACCTAGCCACAACTAAGTTCCAAACCCTGCATCATTAGGTGATTATGGTTAGAACTCTATAATTACTCACTAGTTAATCCTTATACTTCAATTATTAAACATAAGAAACACCTCATGCTAAGTTCCATAATTAAAACCCATGTGTGGTGAATAACCACTCATATCAACCATTTGACTTAGTAACCAAGACCCAACTATGAGGAGAGTATTACCTACTCTAAGGATCTCAAAGTGCTAAATCTTATAATTGAAACTATATGGATGGCTACCAACCACTTATTTCCATATATCAAAACTAAACCATGATAAGAGCATTATTAACCTTAAGAATTCCAAGGTGACATTAAGGTATTATTTAGAGAACAATTTGAATAATTCAATGTTATTATTCAAATTCATGTCCTTATGGAAATTAAATCCAAATACCAATACTAATTATTAAACCAAAGATATAGTGTCATATGAAAATTGCTAATACGCCACTAAAGACTCTACAATACTCGAACTAATTCTGGTATGAATGAAATGAGCAAAACCTGCAAAATAGAAAATAATTCAAATATGAATTCAAAACAGAATTCAAAACAAGAAATGAAAACAGAAATAAAAGGAAAAGAGAAAAGGACCTTACCTGGCCGTGTAGCCCACCAAGCAGCCCAGCACCGTCAGCCCAGCACGGCCCAAACATGCCAGGTACCCTTTCGCTTGGATAAAGATGGGGAGACGTCGTCGTGTTCGTTTCTCCCCCTCGACGCGCAGCAGACCGCCACGGCGACGACGAGAGCCACGTCCCGCGGTCGCCGCCGTAGTGGTTGACCGCCAGCGCACGCCCAAGGACGTATAAAATGCACGGGAGACCTCCATTTCTTCCTCCTCTGCGTAATTTCTCCCCAATGCCGAAACCCTAACCCTCAGACCACCACCTCTCGCCGTCGTTTGGAGCCTCCCCGACCTCGTCGTGACCACCATCGGCACCGCCATGGTCGACATGGTCACGGTGCGGGAGGAATCGAGCCGAAACCCCTCAGAGCATCCTCACCGAGCTCCTCTCTCCGACGACCGGCGCCATGAAATCCGGCGAACCAGACCACCGCAAGCCACGCCGTCATGCGCGTCGTGCTCCTGGTGAGCTACTGATCTCCCTAGCCTGATCGCTGAGCTCGATTGCATGCCGTAGAGCCCCCGCGTCGCTAGCCCGTATGTGCCGCCGCAGCACCTCGTCGCCGGGCACGCTCCGGTGACCGAATCGGAGCGGCGCCACCACCAATCAATTCGTCTTGACGCCCTCGTTCGTTTGAGCCTACGCACAACCCCGCGGGAACCCTGTATCGCCGGCGCCATCCACCACTGGCCGCCGGCAGAGCACATGGTTGCCACATCGGCACCATGTGGCGGCCAGCGTGGCTAAGCCCCACCAGTCATTGACTGTGTGGGTATTCTGTCCGTGTAGCTTTAGCATTTCTTTCTAATTTCAAATTCATAAATTGCAGCAAGTTCAAATAAAATTATAAAATTCATAAAAACTCAGAAAAATACAAATGAGATATCAAAATTCTTATAAAATAAAAATCTATCCAATAAAAATATAAAATGAAATTTATATTTTTAATATAAATTCAATTATTTATTACTTGTCAATTAAGCCTTTTCCTTTAACTCAAAATACAATGAAAATTCAGAAATTAGGAAAAACTTCATAAAATAAATAAAAACCAGTAAGTAAATAAGGAAAACATTAAAATTAATTTTCCTTTGCTATTAACTTATTAAATCCTTATTAGGAGGATTTTAAACCTTAAATTAATAATTATCTTAATTATTAATCCATTACAAAAATAATAAAAAGCCAAATTCAATATTATTTTTTATTTCTAAGTTGTTAATAACTTCAACTTTATAATGAAGTTATTAATCCAATAATTATAGGGTAATTAGGAAACCCTAGTTCCATTATAAATAAAGTGATAACCTCATCATATGATCCCTAAAACCCTAATATCATCAGGAACCCTAGCTCCATTATTACATATAAATCCTAAATTGCTTCTAACCTAAACCTTAGGTTGGAGCATGTGATCATAATAGTTCCTTTCAATCATAGAACCATAGTAGCTACTAAATGTTTACCATGACCACATAAAATATGGGAACCATATCACTACTAATTAGCATCCCATGTGTTCATCCTCATCAGACCTAAATAATCAAGTAGGGTTAAGCAAGTCTAAACCCTTCCATTACCAAAACCATCATCTTTAATTATCCATGCTTAGCATCACACCATTGTGATGAACCCAAATAGCAACCATGCTCATTACCTTGCATTACCTAACCATACTCCACTAAACCCTACTAGTGTTGGATATTTATGAACCATCATATTTAAGAACCAATCATTCTTTACTTAGGGAATTAAATAGAAAACCTAGACCACCTCAACCCTAAATGATATACTTCTTATTATTTAAGAAGTATGTTCTTCAAAAGTTATTCTTTTGAAGTAAATAAAGAATCATCATCAATCCTGCCTAATAGAACCTATAGCCAATATCCAACTATCATCAGAAAGGTAAACCAACTTAAATAGCAACTATTTATAATAAATTGATCAAGATGCTTAGGCTTAACTCAACCTTACAAGCCCTAGTTGCTGATGAATCCAACTATGTTGTGATCAATCTTATACTTACTCCAGAAACTACTTGGAACCAGAATAAATTATAGCAACCCACAAACCTAATTACCATACTTGTTCTTTATCAAATTACATGTTCTTCAAAAGTTATTCTTTTAAAGTATCTGATAATCAATCATTAACCATGCCATATAGTACTAAAACTGACCACTGTTCTTTACTTGTTAACATTATGCCAATAATCATTCTCTTTGTGCTCAATTGATTATTATGCTTTATTATCTACATGTTTATAATACCAAGTAATCACACCTGAATAAGAACCTTGTATGTGAATCACTCTAAAAGTGCAACACACCCTAAACCAATCATTACAACTCACTGATCCTAAATCATCGGGGTTAGGTCACGTTTAGAGCGATTGCATCTCATACTTATGCATTATTGCATCCTTGCCAATCTTTTAAACATCGTCCTTACCGGACGATGATGCTATTTCAGAATTTGGAGTTATTGCGTATCGAAGACCTTGTCTGCATAATCTTGCAGTCAAGAAAGGCAAGTTCATCACTTGCTCATGTCATTTGAAGTATTTTTATCAAATTACTTGCAAAGTATTATGGTTATCACTATTGCACAAAAATCAAAACCACTACTTTCATAACTATGAATATGACTATGTGGTGGGCAATGGAACCATGGATTGTGTTGATATGGTGGAGGTTCCATTGCACGGGTTTATATCCATCTAGGATTAAACAACAAATGTCGCCAGTGATTCTTGTGCCGTAATACCCGTGTTAACCATAAGATCCGGAGTGGGACGGAGTAGTCAAAAGTGTTTCCACCTCTCGTTCATCAACGGATGCGCTTTACCGTAGACACTTGTATCCGTCGGAGCAAGCGGTTGGTGGGGAAGCCTTAAGTCCCCACGTAAGCATAGTCCGTAGACACTTGTCGCTTGAAGTGCAAGCGGTTGGCTGGGGAAGCCTTCAAGTCCCCACGGTATTGCGGTCTATGAGGGATTGTAAGGTGTCCGGAACGGTCTATCCATGATGATAGGGGAAGGTCATATGAATGCCCGGAACTGGTCTCATCATGGATATAGGGGAGGACAATCTTACAAAAGGGTGGGTGTTCGAGGTAGCGGAGGAACATGATTGGCTAGACCTTATACCGGGCCTCACACCATAGGAAGTGTGGACGGGGAATATGCCCGGTTGGCACCAAGGTTAAGATCTCTTATGGGTAAAGCAACACACCTCTCGCAGAGTGTAAAGAACCGTGACCTGTCACTCCCTGTTCCGGGATATGGAACTGCGAACGCGGCCGGAAAGGAGCTCCATGAAGTTCTAGTAAACCGGTGAAGGCTGACGGACATAGTCCTTCTGAATAAAAGCAACCTTTTGAAGAAATGGTTATGAAAACTTGCATTGGTATTAGACTTTCTGGTCTAATGTTGTAGCTAGTGCATTAAACACCTCTTTCCTATAATGAACTTGTTGAGTACGCTCGTACTCATCCCACTCTTAAATCCCCTGCTTAGATATGGAGGCATCGAAGGAAGATCTACAGTGCAACTCGAAGGCCGAGGAGTCAACAACTACTTCACGAGACAGGACCATGTCAGAGGAGTCAGATACCACATCCAACAAGGAGAAAGCCTAGATTAGCAGTAGAAGGGGACTAACTCCGTGAACCTAGCTCCTATTTAGCTAGAATCTATTCATAGCCTCAGTAGCTAGTTAAATACTCTACAAATAGTGTTCGTGTTAGGATTAGACTACGAGTCGTTCTTCTGGAGTTTATTTGCAGTTTTACCTCATTGTAAAGTAGGAGGCTGTGTGGATCTCTTGTAAAGAGTCTGTGTTGTAACTCTATAGACATGCCTTGGACCCGCATATGTTTCTGTTGTACCACTCTGAGCGATATAATACGAGTGAAACGGTGTTTCATTGGTGTTATATCAGACTTGCATACTACACCATGCGGTGGTATGCCGGGTCACCACAGCTTGGTATCAGAGCAAATGCTTTGACCTTAGGATTAAAACCCTTTAAAGGAGACCTATAGGATTGGTAGTGTCTATAGGAAGTTGTCTTAGGTAAACCAAATACTTCTTATGACTTGAGATGGATATTCACTTGAGAATAATCCTGACACACTCGAGTCAAACTTCCTACCTATTCTTCCTAAGTGAAGTTAGTTAGCTAATGCAAAACATGTAGCACATCAATAAGTCCTTAAAATAATAGATGAGTAGATCACAGTTGCTATACAATACATGGTAGTCCAAAGAGAGGATACAACCATAAGGAAGATATCCTATTGGAAGATGTATACCAACATATGTTATGGTTAAGTAAGAATTACTCAGACCTGTACTAGAAGTAATATCAAGTGATGAAGATAATTAAGACATCCTAATAATAGATGTAGACCTAGATAAGTATTGAGTAAGTAAAATTATCTAGACATGTGAAACAATTGATAGTAAGTGATAACTCTGAGTTTTGTGAGGTAGTATAGACCATGATGAGTCAATCATGGGAGGTAAGGAAGAGAGATAGGAAAATAATATGCCTACTCACATGGTAGAAATAGAAATCATATATGATTCACCTGAGAATCATTATGTGATGGATTAAAACATCATAAATATTTAGGAAGAGAACAATAAGAAGCCAATTGTTCAACAATAGTGCAAGAATTGTGTTCCAAAACTATGGGAAGTGTGCCAAGCACATCATCACCATAGTCTTATGATAGTATAAACACTTGGAAGTATAGGAGCTATATTTCCATAGTTATGTGTTTAGAATAGCAATGTTAGAACCTAGACATATCATGTGGGATAGTCTTCAACAAAATGGAAATTAAGTAGTACTTCCAAAGAAAATTAGGTTAACCTTAACTATTCCAGACCACTTTGTTTCAAGTTTATCTCTTTGCAAATGTGCAATTAGGGTAAAGGTTGAGACAAATAGTAGGCTTCCATAAGTACTAAGTATCACGATATAAACCTATATTATGTGGTGTTCTATACTACACATCAGAGCCTGATGTTTAGAGATGTCTTACTCAACAATCATATTCAGGCTTATGATGATGTGTATTATAAGCACAAAGCTGAATCTTCTTGGATTTTATTGGATTTTCATTGTTTGACTAGATCCATACATGAAGTTTGACTTTGGTATGCAAATGCATGTTGCTATATCAAGTTCTTACTTAATGCTATAGATCTAGAGGGTAATAGTATTCGTGTGAGGAAGCGACGAATTCTGGAAGATTCCAAAGACAAGATGAAGGTTCATCGGAGAAATGAAGTAAAGTTGTGGGAAGTAACCACAATACTCTGAATGTAGTACAATCAGAAACTCATGCTTACCTCAACAGAGGAGTACTTTAGTACGAAAGAAGCATGAAGGTTAGAAATATGGTGATTATGGTGAAGCTCAAGCAGATCCATAGTCAACATAGAAGAGGGAATGCATGGGAAATCACTTCGAATACTATAATCATAGTGTCAGCTAGTGGTTTTCTTGCAACAATAAACCCTCGAAGAAAGAAAGATGACCTATGAACCCATAGAAGATATAAGAAGACCATAGTTGGTATCGAAGATCACAATTGGTATAGGATCAATACTGCGAGATAAAATAGAAGATGTCTCGACCAGTTTATAAGAACCTATAATAGAATCCATTTTTAGATATCAAATAGCCACAGTTGGTATAATAACCACAGCTGGTATCAGTTGGTATTACCAATAGTCCACGATTTAATCATTTATAACAAAAGTTTGTGAACAAATAAAACCTTATCAGCCAAATAACAATGACCTATAATCATTCAGTCGAAGGATTCTTGTTGGATGTCCACAATTGAGTGGATACACCACAAAGTTTCTTCGCAAAACCTTAGAGGAATATAAAGTATAAACAAGACCTATACCAATATTCTAATCATAAGTCCAATAGTCAGAAGAAAAGGAGTTGAAGACCATAAGAAAACTCTAAGGGGTAGAGTAAAGATTGAGTTGGAGGTACAATAACTCAATACTTTGAGCAAGATAGATGAAGAAGGTCTGAACTGAGAGGAAGTTCGATCTTATTTTCATAAGATTATTGAACACTACTTTCAGAAGGATGTCAGACCAGAAGCCGAGGTTCATACCTCGAGGAAGTAAGAAGTGGACTATAAATTGAGCAAGGTGAGTAATAGTTACTCAGAAGTACGATAGCTCAAGTAAATTTAGGTAAATGAAGTTGGACGAAGAAAATACCGTAGACCAAATATAGCTCAAAAAGTCCAAAGACAGAAGAAGATTGAACATACCAATACCAAAGACTAATAGAATGATTCCTTTCATGGAACCTAAATAACAAAAATAGTTATAGGTATCAACTATAAACCATGATTGGATGGACTAAATGAGTCTAATCCATTATTAGAAAAATAAACCATCACGACCAATTCCCCATAGTTAGTACCTTACCAAGTACCATTACTGCACTTTTGGCAGTAAGGGGAAAAACAAAGACCTATTTTATCAAATAGGAGATTGTTATCCAATTAGTCCTCAATTAAGACTGTCAGGACAAGAAGAAGTCCCAATCATTGAATATTCAATGAGAAAGGAAACAAGCTTATAGAGTTGGAAGAAATCCATGAATCAAAGTTAGAACCATGGTTCAGAGACAGACACTAATGGATTCCAGGAAGAATCTGGACAAGGGATATATTCAATTATATCCACTAAGAACAATACGGAGTTCGAGAAAAGTCGTAGTCTGCATAAGTCAGAACCACACTCCGGAAACACGAGAGAGATCAAACTTCGAGGACGAAGTTTAGTTTAAGGGGTAGAGACTGTAATATCCCAGGTATTGGGGTTACAAAAATAGAGGAAACAGATGTGTGCATTGCATTCATGCATAGAAAATCTGGGGAATTTTCGCGCTTTAAAGTAAAAAAGTCACAGTAACTGAAGTTTCACTTGACCTTGGTGGAATTGAAGTAGCTCATCAAGTCAAGCGCTATAAACCTCAATGTGACCTTGCTAAAACCTTGTTTTGGGAAGAGATGATTTGATCTAAGGGGTTAGATCAAATGGAACTAATAATCAACACAACAACACCTTACTCAATGATCACTTGCTTGATCCCAAAACAGATCATAACATGGTATTCCTTGCCATAACATAAGAACATCTATTCAATTGGAAATCAACTAACAATAAGAAATGGAGAGAATTATTCTTGACTTATCTTTTACATGTCTTTAACAAATAAATATTCCTACCATGAACCTCATGGTAATTCTTGAACTCAACACCAACACAAACTTATCATTAAACCCTAGAGATGGGAGAAGCCTATAACCATCAAATAGATAATAATCAAACTCTAAGTTATTTATACTTAAAAGTTAAGAAACTACACTTGGGGTATAATTGAATTCACTTCAAAACTAATTACCAAATATGGTAAAACACAAGGACCTAAGTGCATAAAAGTCACCCATTCTTATTTTAATCATAACTTATTAAATATGTGGAATATTACAAAACTAAATTCGTTTACATTACGAATTATAGTTCAAACTATTTGAATAAAATAAACTATGAGTACTTTGAAACTCATATGATCATGCCTTGGTGAAATCAAATATCATCATTCAAAATTGGGGTGTAATCCTTATCTTTGACATTTTGATCCCAATAATAATATAACTACCATCACATATGATATAGTGACTCAACCACAAGCATAAAATCATTCACAAGATATTTAGTAACAAAAGCCACTTGGCTATCCAAAAATAAATCACATGAGAGGATACTACCCATGCCACATAGGATGAAAATATCTACATACCTTGAATCCTAAGCAATGCCACCTCATGCTTAAAGGATTGCTATGGATAAGAGCATGACAACCAAGCACCTTACTCATCAAATTAAAACAAGAGTCATCCACTTATGTGTCAAGCTATTAGAGCATGCCTAAGCCTATAAAAGGAACCCTCTACCTCATTCATTCCATCATCTTGCACCATGATGCAAGAAAAACCAACACATTGAGCCACCCCATAAAATAGTTAGGATCAAGATGAAGCAGCTAGGAGGTGGAGGCATGCCACAAGATGCAGGTTTATCGAATTCCTGAAGAACAAGCTACAAAAGATAGCAAGGTAGAATTCTTAGGCATACCACATGCTTAGATAATCATATCATCATTACTTGAGTAGAACCCTAGAATAATTCATTCCAAAATAAGAATTGGGAGTAGAAGACATTGAGAATAAGTTGCTCATGATAATTCCATGATCATGCTTGGGAGAAATAGAAGAATAAGCCATAAGTTAAATCCTAATAGGATAAGTAGATATCATTCACCACATGAAATTATAAGGAGATCAATAGTAAGCAACCCCAGGCTTATATTCCAACCTTAACTTGTGAACCATTTGGTGATCATAAGTAGAATCCTACCATATCTATATTTCCTAAAATAAAGAACCTAAGAAAACCTTAGAGTAAAACTCCAGATTCAATATGGTGAGAAACCATCCATCCATATGACCAAGGTTAACTATAAAAAGAACTATAACAACTTTAGTTACTTTAATGGTAAATTGAGGATAGTAATATAAGTTAATTGGTAGAATATAAAACCAATTCTCAATATCTTAGTAACTAAAGGAGAACATAAAATGTTAAGTAAGCAACCACCTTATCATGGTTAGGGAGATTAAACCCTAGCAAATGCTATATGATGTCATTTCATCTTCATAACCTAGAATTATAACTCAAACCTAGTTGGTGTATTACTTGGGTGATCACAACTAAAACCTAGCCACAACTAAGTTCCAAACCCTGCATCATTAGGTGATTATAGTTAGAACTCTATAATTACTCACTAGTTAATCCTTATACTTCAATTATTAAACATAAGAAACACCTCATGCTAAGTTCCATAATTAAAACCCATGTGTGGTGAATAACCACTCATATCAACCATTTGACTTAGTAACCAAGACCCAACTATGAGGAGAGTATTACCTACTCTAAGGATCTCAAAGTGCTAAATCTTATAATTGAAACTATATGGATGGCTACCAACCACTTATTTCCATATATCAAAACTAAACCATGATAAGAGCATTATTAACCTTAAGAATTCCAAGGTGACATTAAGGTATTATTTAGAGAACAATTTGAATAATTCAAAGTTATTATTCAAATTCATGTCCTTATGGAAATTAAATCCAAATACCAATACTAATTATTAAACCAAAGATATAGTGTCATATGAAAATTGCTAATACGCCACTAAAGACTCTACAATACTCTGAACTAATTCTGGTATGAATGAAATGAGCAAAACCTGCAAAATAGAAAATAATTCAAATATGAATTCAAAACAGAATTCAAAACAAGAAATGAAAACAGAAATAAAAGGAAAAGAGAAAAGGACCTTACCTGGCCGTGTAGCCCACCAAGCAGCCCAGCACCGTCGACCCGAAGCATGGCCCAAACATGCCATGTACCTCTTCGCTTGGATAAAGATGGGGAGGACGTCGTCGTGTTCGTTTCTTCCCTCGACGCGCGGCGAGCTCGCCACGGCGACGACGAGAGCTCACGTCCCGCGGTCGCCGCCGTAGTGGTTGACCGCCAGCGCACGCCCAAGGACGTATAAAATGCACGGGAGACCTCCATTTCTTCCTCCTCTGCGTAATTTCTCCCCAATGCCGAAACCCTAACCCTCAGACCACCACCTCTCGCCGTCGTTTGGAGCCTCCCCGGACCTCGTCGTGACCACCATCAGCACCGCCATGGTCGACATGGTCACGGTGCGGGAGGAATCGAGCCGAAACCCCTCAGAGCATCCTCACCGAGCTCATCTCTCCGACGACCGGCGCCATGAAATCCGGCGAACCAGACCACCGCAAGCCACGCCGTCATGCGCGTCGTGCTCCTGGTGAGCTACTGATCTCCCTAGCCTGATCGCTGAGCTCGATTGCATGCCGTAGAGCCCCCGCGTCGCTAGCCCGTATGTGCCGCCGCAGCACCTCGTCGCCGGGCACGCTCCGGTGACCGAATCGGAGCGGCGCCACCACCAATCAATTCGTCTTGACGCCCTCGTTCGTTTGAGCCTACGCACAACCCCGCGGGAACCCTGTATCGCCGGCGCCATCCACCACTGGCCGCCGGCAGAGCACATGGTTGCCACATCGGCACCATGTGGCGGCCAGCGTGGCTAAGCCCCACCAGTCATTGACTGTGTGGGTATTCTGTCCGTGTAGCTTTAGCATTTCTTTCTAATTTCAAATTCATAAATTGCTGCAAGTTCAAATAAATTTATAAAATTCATAAAAACTCAGAAAAATACAAATGAGATATCAAAATTCTTATAAAAGAAAAATCTATCCAATAAAAATATAAAATGAAATTTATATTTTTAATATAAATTCAATTATTTATTACTTGTCAATTAAGCCTTTTCCTTTAACTCAAAATACAATGAAAATTCAGAAATTAGGAAAAACTTCATAAAATAAATAAAAACCAGTAAGTAAATAAGGAAAACATTAAAATTAATTTTCCTTTGCTATTGACTTATTAAATCCTTATTAGGAGGATTTTAAACCTTAATTAATAATTATCTTAATTATTAATCCATTACAAAAATAATAAAAAGCCAAATTCAATATTATTTTTTATTTCTAAGTTATTAATAACTTCAACTTTATAATGAAGTTATTAATCCAATAATTATAGGGTAATTAGGAAACCCTAGTTCCATTATAAATAAAGTGATAACCTCATCATATGATCCCTAAAACCCTAATATCATCAGGAACCCTAGCTCCATTATTACATATAAATCCTAAATTGCTTCTAACCTAAACCTTAGGTTGGAGCATGTGATCATAATAGTTCCTTTCAATCATAGAACAATAGTAGCTACTAAATGTTTACCATAACCACATAAAATATGGGAACCATATCACTACTAATTAGCATCCCATGTGTTCATCCTCATCAGACCTAAATAATCAAGTAGGGTTAAACAAGTCTAAACCCTTCCATTACCAAAACCATCATCTTTAATTATCCATGCTTAGCATCACACCATTGTGATGAACCCAAATAGCAACCATGCTCATTACCTTGCATTACCTAACCATACTCCACTAAACCCTACTAGTGTTGGATATTTATGAACCATCATATTTAAGAACCAATCATTCTTTACTTAGGGAATTAAATAGCAAACCTAGACCACCTCAACCCTAAATGATATACTTCTTATTATTTAAGAAGTATGTTCTTCAAAAGTTATTCTTTTGAAGTAAATAAAGAATCATCATCAATCCTGCCTAATAGAACCTATAGCCAATATCCAACTATCATCAGAAAGGTAAACCAACTTAAATAACAACTATTTATAATAAATTGATCAAGATGCTTAGGCTTAACTCAACCTTACAAGCCCTAGGTGTTGATGAATCCAATCTTGTTTGGATCCATCTACTACTTACTCCAGAAACTACTTGGAAACCATAGTAAACCATAGAACCCCACAACCCTAATTATCATACTTGTTCTTTATTAAAGAACATGTTCTTCAAAAGTTATTCTTTTGGAGTATATAATAATTAATCATTAACCATGCCATAGAGTGCTAAAACCAACCACTATTCATTACATGTTAGGATTTTACCAAATGTTATTGTTGTGTGCTATTACTGCTATTATTATGATATATTGCAGCACATGTTTAGGATACCAAGTAAACACACCTGAATAAGAACTTTGTTTGTGAATCACTCTAAAAGTGCAACACACCCTAAACCAATCATTACAACTCACTGATCCTAAATCATCGGGGTTAGGTTACGTTTAGAATGATTGCATCTCATACTTATGCATTATTGCATCCTTGGCAATCTTTTAAACATCGTCCTTACCGGACGATGATGCTATTTCAGAATTTGGAGTTATTGCGTATCGAAGACCTTGTCTGCATAATCTTGCAGTCAATAAAGGCAAGTTCATCACTTGCTCATGTCATTTGAGTATTTCTATCAAACTACTTGCAAAGTACTATGGTTATCACTATTGCATAAAAAGCAAAACCACTACTTTCATAAATATGAATATGACTATGTGGTGGGCAATGGAACCATGGATTGTGTTGATATGGTGGAGGTTCCATTGCACGGGTTTATATCCATCTAGGATTAAACAACAAATGTCGCCAGTGATTCTTGTGCCGTAATACCCGTGTTAACCATAAGATCCGGAGTGGGACGGAATAGTCAAGAGTGTTTCCAACTCTCGTTCATCAACGGATGCGCTTACCGTAGCAGTTGTATCTGGCGGAACAACCGGAGGGTGGGGATCCCATTCTAATTCCCCACGGTAAAGCATTGCTTGCCGTAGCGACTTGTGTCTTGCGGAACAAGCGGAGGGTGGGGATCCCATTCTAATTCCCCACGGTAATGCGGTCTATGATGGGTTGCAGCTACCGGCGTAGGAGTGTATGGTAGAGCCCAGCACTGTCGTCGTGGTCGGGGTCCACCATGAAATTACGGGAATAATGGGACCGGCGTGGACCCAGGGGCGGGGCATGCAACAACGGGTGGGTGTTCGAGGTAGCGGAGGAACATGATTGGCTAGACCTTATACCGGGCCTCACACCATAGGAAGTGTGGACGGGTATGCGCGCCGGTTGGCACCAAGGTTAAGATCTCTTATGGGTAAAGCAACACACCTCCGCAGAGTGTAAAGAACCGTGACCTGTCACTCCCTGTTCCGGGATATGGAACTGCGAACGCTGCCGGAAAGGAACTCCATGAAGTTCTAGTAAACCGGTGAAGGCTGACGGACATAGTTCTTCTGAATAAAAGAAACCTTTTGAAGAAATGGTTATGAAAACCTGCATTGGTATTAGACTTTCTGGTCTAATCCTGTAGTTAGTGCATTAAACACCTCTTTCCTATAATGAACTTGTTGAGTACGCTCGTACTCATCCCACTCTTAAATCCCCGCTTAGATATGGAGGCCACGAAGGAGGATCTACGAGTGCAACTCGAAGACCGAGGAAATCAACAACTACTTCAAGGGACATGAACCATGTCGAGAGGAGTCAAACACCACATCCAACAAGGAGACAACCTAGATTAGCAATAGAAGGAACTAGCTTCCTAAACTTAGCTCCTATTTAGCTAGAATCTATTCATAGCCTCTGTAGCTAGTTAAATACTCTACAAATAGAGTTTGTGTTAGGATTAGACTACGAGTCGTTCTCCTGGAGTTTATTTGCAGTTTTACCTCATTGTAAAGTAGGAGGCTGTTCTGATTTTCTGTAACAGAGTTTGTATGTAATTCTATGGACATACCTTGGACCCGCATATGTTTCTGTTGTACCACTCTGAGCGATATAATACTAGTGGAACGGTGTTTCATTGGTGTTATATCAGACTTGCATACTACACCATGCAGTGGTATGCCGGGTCACCACAAAAGAGCTCTCCGGCGGGCAGGAATCCGCCGGGGAAATTCCCTCCCGGAGGGGGAAATCGACGCCATCGTCACCGCCATCGAGCTGGACATCATCTCCATTACCATCATCATCATCTTCATCATCATCACCGCCATCACCACCGCTGGACATCGTCACCGCTGTAGCAACTTGGGTTTGATCTTGATTGTTTGATAGGGGAAACTCTCCCGGTATTGATTTCTACTTGTTATTGATGCTATTGAGTGAAACCATTGAACCAAGGTTTATGTTCAGATTGTTATTCATCATCATATCACCTCTGATCATGTTCCATATGATGTCTTGTGAGTAGTTCGTTTAGTTCTTGAGGACATGGGTGAAGTCTAAATGTTAGTAGTGAACTATGGTTGAGTAATATTCAATGTTATGATATTTAAGTTGTGGTGTTATTCTTCTAGTGGTGTCGTGTGAACGTCGACTACACGACACTTCACCTTTATGGGCCTAGGGGAATGCATCTTGTATTCGTTTGCCAATTGCGGGGTTGCCGGAGTGACGAGAAACCTAAACCCCCGTTGGTATATCGATGCGAGGAGGGATCGCGAGGATCTCGAGTTTAAGGTTGTGGTTAGATTTATCTTAATTACTTTCTTGTAGTTGCGGATGCTTGCAAGGGGTATAATCACAAGTATGTATTAGTCCTAGGAAGGGCGGTACATTAGCATAGGTTCACCCACACAACACTTATCAAAACAATGAAGATTAATCAGCTGTATGTAGCGAAAGCACTAGACTAAAATCCCGTGTGTCCTCGAGAACGTTTGGTCATTATAAGTAAACAAACCGGCTTGTCCTTTGTGCTAAAAAGGATTGGGCCACTCGCTGCAATTATTTCTCTCGCACTTTACTTACTCGTACTTATTTCATCTGCTATATCAAAGCCCCCTGAATACTTGTCTGCGAGCATTTACAGTGAATCCTTCATCGAAGCTGCTTGTCAACACCTTCTGCTCCTCGTTGGGTTCGACACTCTTATTTATCGAAAGTACTACGATACACCCCCTATACTTGTGGGTCATCATCTCTCTCCTGCATGCTTGATCTGTTTTGCTCGGTGATTTACACAAGCGGTAGTACCGCTCCGCAGAGCGGTACTACCGGTTTTGGGCCGATTTCAGATCTGACTTTTTGGGGGAAAATGGTAGTACCGCTTTGCACAGCGGTAGTACCGCTTGGGGCGAATCTGACCGTTTTCTCAGCCCCAACAGCTATATTTTGGAGCCCCTATTTATACCTCTCTTCCACCTCCGACCCAAACACTTCTTCCTCTCCATTCTCTCTCCTCCATTGTTGACCTTGAGTTGTTTCTTCCTCCTCTTGATCCCTCCACTATTTCTTGCATATTTTTGGGGGAAAGGAGAGAGGAGATCTAGATCTAGAGCTTCACCAACTGAATCCCTCTCCAAGTGAGGGGATCTTACTAGATCTTGATCTTGGAGTTATTTGGTGTTTCTCCACATATTGGTTCTTCCTCCCTTATTCCCCTAATAGCTTTTGTAGCTTTGTTGGAATTTGGGAGAGAAGAACTTGGGCATCTTAGTGGTGTTCTTAGCCATTGCATTAGGTGCATCGATTTGGGTTCTCTCCGGGGTTTCGATCTCGTAGAGGGCGTGTTTGACCTTACTGGTGTCCTTGTAGCCTTTGTGGCCTTGTCGTCTTTGTGGCGTTGTACCCTTTGTGGCGTTGTTTCCTTTGTGGAGTGTGGTAGCCTTTGTGGTTTTGGAGCCGGTTGTGGCGCGTTGGTGTCTTGGTGGCTTTGTTGCCGGTGTGGCATGTTGTAGCCTCTTGTGGCCTTGTACTTGGGAGCCTCCGTGTTGTGGCGTTGCCTCAAGCTTGATACTTGAGAGTTTTCCCAAGCTTGTACGGGTTCGGTGACCACCCTCAAGGGTCCCTTAGTGGATCGAGGCTTTCCCCCTTGGAGGAAAGGCTCGAGGAGAATACGGTGGCCCTAGTGGCTCATTGGAGTGCCTCGTGCCTCCACACCGCTCCAACGGAGACGTAGCACCCTTGGGTGTGAACTTCGGGATACATCGTCGTCTCCTCGTGCACCGGTTAATTCTCAACCCAAGCTCCTTTACCTATGCGCTTTACATTGTGATATCTATCATGATTGATGCTATACCTATCTTGTTATCACCTTGTTGCTCATCATGCTAGCATAGGTTGTTGGTGCTCTTAGGCAAACCCCTTGTTGATATGCTTTGAGCTAAACTAGTAAACACATGTGTTGTTTTATTCCGCCTAGTTTAGCTCTCAAGTAGAAGTTTTTTATACACCGCCTATTCACCCCCCTCTAGGCGACGTCCTAGTACATTCACCCTCGCCTGGGCATTGTATTGCCCAATGGTGGCCCCCCTCGGGTCCTTCTTCTGCCTATCTCCGTCATCCCGGAAAATAAGATATTCATGAAAGTTTCTGGAATTTTCTGATCTTCCGAAGTATGGTACCCTGATGACCACTTTTCCAGCAGAATTCTAGCTCCGGCAGCAAATCCCGTGAAAATCATCAAACATGCAAAAATAGATAAAATAACATAAGTATCATGTCTAAATATGAAATATATCAATAAATAACAGTAGATTATAATACAAAATAGTGATGCAAATTGGACGTATCGGTAACATGGACGACCACACCAGGGCCTAGTTCATGAAGAAGCGCGCCGAAATCCGCGCGCGAGACGCCTGATCTGTGGTGCCATTGTCAAGCACCATGGCCTCCTTTTGGACTTGATTTGCTGTTCTGGCCATGTTGTGCCCCTTTTGGGCTCCATTTTGCACCGTACCATGTGCAAAATGTGATGACCTTATTTGAGATCTTAATTTGAGCCAATATGGTGGCTATAAATTCATGCAATTTGATTGTTTAACCTATTGTCGGAAATTTCTGAACAAAAAATGGCCCGCGCCCGAAATGCATCGGGCTGCTCCGATGCAAACGGACGCATGACCATTTTCACCTCTGCGGGCCGACGCAAAAGATGCACGCAGACATTTGGGCGTCCTAAATGCATCGGCCCGCTGGAGATTTCCTTAGGCCATCTCCAACATGGCGACCAATCCCGCGCCCGCGTGTCCGGATGGCTCGCGGCGGAAAAACGTGGCCCAACGCGGCCACACATCCCAAATACAGATGGCCGACCCAAATTTGGCCCAAATCTAGGCCAAGTTTGCGCGGCCGCGGATGGCACACGGCGTCCTCGCGCGTCCGCCTGCTTGTGGTGACCCAGCGTACCACTGCATGGTGTAGTACACAAGTCGTTGACATAACACAAGTGAAACACCGTTCACTCATATTACATCCCTCAGAGTGGTACCACAGAAACATATGCGAGTCCAAGGCATGTCTATAGAAGGATACACAAAATGTTTACAGAAGATCAACGCAGCCTCCTACTTTACAGTGAGGTAAAACTTCAAATAAAGCTCTAGAAGAACGAATCGTAGTCTAACTTACTACTAACCCTTGCTCTATAGATACGTGGCTTTCTATCGAACTCTAGCTACTTAGGTGCTAGGATTAGGGAAATGTTCCCTTATATTACTAGTCTAAGTTTCCACTCTAGCTGATGTAGAAGTTGAATCCATTGACTTCTTTGATTGTATTCTTCATCTTGTTGCAGTTGACTCCTTTGTCTTCGAGTTCCACGGTAGTTTCTCCTTCGATGCCTTGATCTAAGAAGGGGATTCAAATGGGAGGGAATGAGTACGAGCGTACTCAGCAAGTTCATATTAGGAAATAGGTGTATCATGCACTAGCTACAGCCACAGACCAGAAAGTCATAGGCGAATGCAAGTTTTCGTAAACATCTCTTCAAAAGGTTTATTTTATTCTGAAAACTTTGCCCGTCACTCTTCACAGGTTGAACAGAACTTCGTGGAGTTCCTTTCCTTCCGCGTTCGCAGTTCCCTTCCCGGAACAAGGAGTGACAACCACAATTTCATACCCTCTGCAGAGGTGTGTTACTTTTCCCATAAGAGACCTTATCCATTTTGCCAACCGGAAGAATTCGTCCCCGTCCACACTTTCTTGGTGTGAGGCCAGGAATAAGATCCAAGCCAAACATCGCCTTCTCCACGACCTTGCATACCCACCCTTTTGTCCATCCGTACACCCCCGGTAGACATCTCCCGATCATACGGCTTTACCCCCGGTGTATTATGGACAATCCCTCATAGACGATAGAGCCTCTCATCCACACGGATGGGGATTTTAAAGGATTTCCCAACCTACTGCAGTGTTATCCCCAACACCCAGCCAGGCTCCATCAAGTTCGTTGATATGCAAGAGGGAAAGATACAGCTGGCTTCCCTAGAGCCATTATAGATCTTATGATCAACACGATATGTACGACGCTAGAATCACTAGACGACATTGGTACTTAGTCCTAGATGAGTAGTACCCATGCAATGGAACCTCCACAAATCAACACATACCATGGTTCCATTGCCCACCACATAGTCATATTCATAATTGTAAAATAATACTTTGCTTTTCAATGCAAGAGTGATAAGTATAGTACTTTGCATATAGTTTGATAAAAATAATCAAATGACATGAGCAAGCGATGAACTTGCCTTTCTTGACTGCAAGATGATGTAGGCAAAAGCTTCAATACGTGATAACTCCAAATGATGAAATACCATCATCGTCCGGTAAAGAAAATGTTTAAAGAACTGGCAAAGATTCTATAATACATAATATGAGATGCAATTGCCCGAGCGTAACCTAACCTCGATGATTTAGGATGGATAAGTTGTAAAGATTTCTTTAGGGTGTGTTGCACTTTTAGGATGGCTGTCAAACAAGGTTCTTATTAGGGTTGGTGATATTATAGTATAAACAAGTGATATAATGCATCATAACAATCATACACACAAAGAAATAGTGGTTGTATAACAAGTAAATAGTAGTTGTCAGTTTTAAGTTCTAAAGGACATGGTTGATTATTACTTATATTATACTTCAAAAGAATAACTTTTGAAGAACATATTGATTAAGAAATAGTAAGTATTCCAAATAAGAAATATGGCTTCTATAGTTTGATTGACATTTGTACTTCAAAAGAATAACTTTTGAAGAGCAGGTTAATTAAAAATTATTAAGTAGTTTCAATAAGAATTATTTACTTACATGGTTTACTTCTGTACTTACTCCAAAAGAATAACTTTTGAAGAACAGGTTAAATAAGAATAAGAACTACTATAGTTAGGAGCTATGGGTTTCTAGGGTTTACTATTGGATTCATTTAGTTCACTAATAGAGTCTAGTTGGTTCTTAAGTGGATCTATATGTAGCAAGTGTTAACATGTTTAATACTATGGTTGATTCCATTGGTGTGATACTAAGTATGAGGATCAATGGGGTTAATATGTGGATAACAAATTAGGGTTTGCTCCTAAGTGACACTAGTTGGTTATATAAGGTTTATTCAAAACTAAAGACATACAATTATGATTTCATGTGAATTGTATCTAGTTTTATTTTAGTAGATCATAAGCATGCATTTATTTGTTTCTTATTAAAATTCTATATGTGGAGGTGAAGTTGATATGATCACATGGGCTAAATCCCTAGGGTTTTAGGATTGCAACTAATATAGAGTGATCACATGAAATAATGAGATCAAGATTTATGTTTATGTTAGAACTGAGGTTTCTAGATTGTAACATCATTTTTAAAATGATAATTGGTAATGGAGTTGAAGTTATTAACTACTTAGAAATAAATAAATAATGGATTGAACATTTTATTAATTTAAATGATTTGATATTTAAGATAAATACTACTTAGGGTTTTATAATTAGTGTTATATTCTAAAATAATAACTTGTGAACAAAAAAATTTAAGTAAACAATCTTTGAATTACCAAAATATTATTAGATTTTAGTATTTTTCTTATTTTATTATTATTTTTAAAAAATGGGAATTAGTAATTTGCAAATTAGGGTTTGTGAATTACCACTAATATTTAAGTTAATAAAAAGATGATAAAGAAAATTAATCTTAACATTTTATTTACTTACTGAACATTTATTATTTTATTTTGAAACTAAACTAATATATTGAATTCAAATTATGTTTTAAATAAATGAAAAGACATAATTAATAAAGGTAAAAATAAGTGGATTTTTATTTTGATACACATTTTTATTTTATATTTTTATTGAGTAGGATTTATTTTTGTGAGCATTTTGATATCTTATTTGCATTTTTCTGAGCAAAAATGAATTTTATCTATTTCTGCAAAGCTTCAGCTATTTACTGGGTTTTTAAAACTAAATCTAAAAGCTAAACGTACCCAAGCGGTACGCACCCACAGTCACTGACTGGTGGGCATGTTGATTCGGTCAATTGCCACGAGGGCAACGACCAGTCAACAGAAGCTGAGGTGGCAGTGCCACGTCGATCTCGCCGGAGAGGACGTCGGTGATGCTCCGGCGAACTACGAAATGGCTGCTAGGGACACCCAGATCGAGACTACCTAACCTAGTGCGTTCGAACCAGGGTTCAATGCTGAGCACGCGAGCGTCAACTCCACCACCCAATGGTCACTGGAGCATCACCGATGAACTCGTCTGTGGCGCGCGGCTCGGCCAAAACGCAAAACGAGGCTAGGATGCATGCTAGGAAGCGAGATCTAGCCCTACAGACGCGCAAACTCACCCTGGTGCTGATGGTGTGGTCGTTGCCAGAGATGGTGACGATTGACGACTTCCCGGTGAACCCGAGTGAAAGGGAACACAGAAATTGGTGTCACTCTGAGCTCCCCTTCTCGATTCCCTCCGCCAAGAGGATCTAAGGTGCCAGGCGCACCTCCTCGACCAAGCTACGAGCTCCGGGGTGGCTCCAGTGGACGGCGTCGTGCTCGACATCGGCGAATGAAGATGAGATATTGAGAGGTGCTGCAAAGAAATGGATGGGCATCGGGGTATTAGGGTTTCAGTGCGGGGCTCCTGGTGGCTTTATAGCGTTCGAGGTGGTCTGATTGGTCAGATCGCCGGCGGTACTGGCCGAGATGTGATGGCGGTGGTGAGCTGCATACCGGCGTGAATCTTGATGCGAATGGATAGACTCGGACGCGAGAGGTATAGGGGAGGGTTCTGGAAGCTTCTGCAGCGTCCGGGGCCATCCCTATCGACGACGTGGGATGTGGCCAGCGAGCTCGTCGCGCTGTCGACGTCGGGAAGGAAGACGACGCCCTCCTTTTGTTTCACGCCAGCGACGAAGCGGTACGAGGCCGTGGGCTGGGTTTTCTCGTTGTCTGGGCTTCGACGTGGGTTGGACTGCTGGGCTGCTGCGGTCCACCAGGTAAGTCCTCCTCTCTTTTCTCTTTTTCTTCTTTTCTATATATATTTTCCATTTGTTATTTTAATCTGATTTAACGGTTTTGTTTTGCAGGTTATAAATTTTTAATCTCAATAGAATTTAATAGTAATACATACTGCATAATTGTTTTGTTTCAATAAATATTTAATCTTTGATTTAATTTGTGTTGTTGTGAGAGGTATTCTAAATTTCAAATAGATATGATTTAAGTGTTTGTCTCAATTACTTCTTATTTGGAAACCGAATCTATTTGAATGGTTTGGAATTTGATACATGTGCATGGTGAACACATTATATTTTGCTAGTGCTTAATTATCGTGATTACTCACATATAGTTTAATTATAGCTAGAGTATACCTGGCCATGGGCAGCTCGGCCCGGTCGGCCCGGCCCGGCCCGAAATTCCCGGGCCAAGCCAGACCCGACCATGCTTGTGGGCCGGGCCTGGGCCAGATTTTTTGGCCCGATGGTCAGCATGGGTCGGGCCTGGGCCATCATTTTGCGCGATTTAAGGAAGCGGCCCGGTCCGAGGCCCGAGGCCTAACAGGCTTTCCTTATGATGGGTCGGGCTTGGGCCAAGATTTTTGGCCCGATGGTTGGGCCGGGCCGGGCCTAGGCCGAGATTTTCCTCCTCGGGCCTTGGTCGGCCCGGCCCGAGGTCCGGCCCGGCCCGAGGTCCGGCCCGGCCCGAGAAATGCTCAGGTATAAGCTAGAGTTTAATAAATAATGAAGAGAATGGGATTGGTCTATGATTTTATGTGGATGATGGTTTCTTACGGTTTAAGAAGATGGTTTGGATAATCTCTATGATTACTAATCTTGACTCACAAATTTTAGTGTAACTTAATTAAGATAAATCCTATGCTCATCAAATTCAATTTACTTACTAAGGTGAATCTATTTTATAAAATACATTTCATTTGGTTCACTAGGCAAATTCCTTGGGAGGCAAAAATAGAATTGGAGATTGGTTTCACTCTACTCACCAAATGGTATTTAGTCATTAGGTATACAGGGCTTGGTTTAGACTTGTGATCCATGATACACAAGTTAGGGCATAATATTTCATGTGAAGTGAATCCCATGTGAAAGGGTTTAGGGTTTTGCATACTCTTCATTAAATTGCATTATAAATAGGCATGAGGCAAGGTAGGATTTTACTTATAATCCCAAGTGATACTTGGATTGAAATTCAAATGTGGTCTAGGGTTTTGGTGTATGTTTCATTAATTGAAACATAAATAGAAATGGGGTATGGTGGTGTTCTACTTAGGATCCCAATTAATTCTCAATTGGGATTGCCATATAAGCATGAGTTATGGTTCTATTTAATTGGCTAGGATTACTCTCCTTACTTTGTTAGGATTCATGCATCAAAGTAATGATAGGGTTATCTCAAATGTTTGGATAACAAGGGTTAAGTACCATGTCATTACTTCTCCACTCAAGGCATGAGGATTAATATACTTGTATTGGTCAATATACTTGTATATACACTTTTAGCTTGAGCTAACTACTAGTGATATACTTATTATTTCATGTGATAGATGGGATCTATTGATCATATAGTTTTAGCTTATCATCTAAATTCACAAAGGTATGCTCATGCATTAGACATGATCAACTGATTCCTCACTAATCTCTCTTTATTATTCCTACCTTAACATTCATCTGAATTCTTAGGGTTTATGATCATTACCCAATTTTTGATGATCAAGGTATGGGCCTTATAAGGATTCATTAGTGAATCATGGTTCTCCTCTCCAAGATCAAGTATTGGTCAATATACTTGTATATACACTTTTAGCTTGAGCTCTCTTGGATAGGTAGGGTTCGTCTAGGGTTTATGAGCATTTCCAAGGTGTAATGATCACAACACTTGCCTCTCTTGAATCACTAATAAAATAGGTTCCCACTTACCACCAAATGTTGACTAGGTCAAGTAGGGTTTAGCTCTTAACTTATATTTCTTGTAACATTAATTAATATCAAGGACTTATCTCACTAGGATAGGATTTGAATATTAACCTAGAGTTCTACTCAATGATGGTGTAAACATATATAGATGATCCTCTCATTTCTCTGAGGTTTAATAGGAACATGTTTGAATGAACAAGATTGAATAGTCAAGGGTTGATGAAGAATGAATATGAATATCCTTGACATGGATTCAAGTATTGTAGTCGAAAAGATATACCATGTGAATCATGGTAGGATTATTTATTTAGTATAAGAAATGGAAAAGTTAAGTTAAGAATAGTTTCTTGTTTAATTGTTTCTTTGATTTATAGTTGAATAATTATTCATGTGTTTTTGTAAGGAATGTCATATTGAGATCCTTTATAAGATCTTGTAGTTGACCCTTACTTAAGGTGTTGTTTGTTGTAAAGCTAAGTCTATTTGATCTAGCCCATAGATCAAATCATCTCTACCCAAAACAAGGTTTTAACAAAGATCACAGTGAAGTTTATAACGCTTGACTTGATGATCTACTTCAATTCCAGCAAGTCAAGTAAAACTTCGGTTACTGTGGTAAGTTTCATTTGAAAGCGCGAAAATTCCCCGGATTTTCCATGCATGAATGCACTGCACACTTTGGTGTTCTCTCATTTTATAGCCTCTAAACCTGGGATATTACACTGCTCGCCTGCTCGCCTTCCTAGGGCCTGCTGTCGGTGGGAGGTCGTGCATCTTATTAAATGTGGACTGGAAGGGGATTGTCCCTGTCCAGTCCACTTCCCCACTAGAAGTCCAACTCCCCACGCGCCCCACTCCACCGCCATGGCCCCGAAGAGAGCTTTCGCTCATGGCGCCAACGACGACGAGGCCGGCAGCAGCCGACGGATCGCGCCGGCGCTGAGGGCTGCCTGCCACCATGGCGGGCTCTACATCGAGGATGCGGGCCGCGTTGCTGCGGCATTAGCGCAACTCGCGCTGCCGGTGCCGAAGCCCGAGGAGGAGGATGACCCGGACATGCGCACCGCTCTGGCGCTGTCCATCGCGGAGGAGGAGGCCAAGTGGCCGTAGCTCGCGGCAGTGATCCGCACCTCCGCAATGGTGGAGGAGGCCAGGAAAGCGGTCGAGGAAGTCGAGGCCTGGGTGTTGCTCGGCCAGGCGCGCCGGGAGGAGAAGGCCAGGCACCGGCACGAGGAGGCCAGGCACCAAGAGGCCAGGCTCCGGCGCGAGGAGGCCAGTCGCCAAGCGGAGCAGAAGCGCCACCTCAGCCTTAGGGAGGAGGCGGAGCTGCGGGCGGCCAGCCCTCCGGACCCCCACTCAGCCTGGGAAGAGGCCCAGTGGTCGCCGTGGCCGGAGTCCCCGGCGCGCTCGAGCCACAACGGCGCCGCCTAGTCCACCTCAAACCCTAGGCTAGGGTTTTATATATTGTTTAGTTTCAAGCCCATATCGAGGGCTTTCTTTTGTAGTTTAAATTTGCCCAAAATAGCGCATATGTTAATGAACTATGTTTTAGGTTTAATTGTTTTCGGGTTTTTTTTTGTTGTCTTTGACTTTTGCGGTGCGTCCGCTTGTTGGACGTAGTGCGCGACCCAAACTGACTGTCGACACAGCCACCCAAATGGCCCAATGCGGACAGGCCAACGTCGTCCGGTTTCACTCAACCCGTATCGGGCGTGTGAAGGTCCCTGTAAACGGCTTTTACGGGCCGAAAAAGTGTCCCAAATATCAGGCCCCGTATTCTCAACCCGTGATTTCACGGGTTTAGACATGATTTCCATACCAAACATGATCATGAATATGATGTGATGCATAGTTAATAGTTTTTACATCAAATCGTTGCGATCTTAGCTATGTTCAGCCATGGCGGTACCAAAAAGTTACGCCTCGTCGTCAAGCATCGTCGTCGGCATCAAGCATCAGCACCGGCAGAGTAGACGCACCACCATCGGCATCAAGAATTCCATCAGCCACGACCACAGAGGAGTCGTTGAGGGCGCTTAAGAATTCCGTTGTAGACGAATCACCGAACATGTTGTGGGCGTCGTTGACGGCTTGAGGCGGAGCCAGCGAAATGAACAGAGGAGGGACGATGGCCTTGGGCGGCGGGGGTGAGACCGACACAGTTCACGGCCTTCACCTTGGACGGCGGGTTTCCCCTCGGCCCCGTGGATTTGATCTTCGAGCGACCCGTCTTCGGTGGCGCGGGGGTCACTGCCGGCACAGCAGCGGCCGGTGAGGCTCCGACCTCCGCCTGGGGCAGATAGACCGCACGCTTCCTCTTCCCTGGCATGGTAGCGGACACCATGGACGCTACATCGCTGGTAGTCGGCTGGCCTCCCGTGATGGTGACGGGGACGTCCACCACCATCCACGCCTCCAGTATGCCTTCCACGGTCGGCAGGACCTGCGAGTGGTCCATGGCGGCGAGATCCGACCGCCTAGTGGCCAGAGAGGGTGGGGGCGCGGAGATCGGGGTGGCAGCGGCGCGGGTGGCGGTAGTTGGGCGGGCTGAAATCTCGCGCGAGGAGTGAGGGTCGCGTTCAGTTTCGGCCGCCAACCCGCACACCTACGGGTTCCCGATCGAACCCGGGACGGAACTGGGAATGTTTAATACGGGCCGTGCGATTTACGGAGCTTGATAAACGCCGCGGAAGCGCCGAAACCCCTATTCCAGCAGTTATTATACATTTTTTGGCGTTTTATAGGCCTTGTTAGACTTGCTCTTAAAGCATCTACAGTCGCGTCCCCCCGTTCCCCAAAATGATTTGGGGTGCGCCGGACAAAAAAAAAAACGTTCCCAGTCGCGTCCCCCAAAAGCCGTTTTTATTCCGGTGCAGCCCGATACGGTGTCCGGCGCCCCGAGGCCGTCCCCGCCCCACAGGGGACGCTCCGGGCACGCCGGACACAACGAAAAGCGAGAAGAGGCGTGGCGGGACTGACGCGTCAGCGGCTCGGAAGTCTAAAACCCCGTCGCCTACCTTTGGTCAAGCGACGTTAATGGCGTCCCAGTTTTTCCAGGCGACGCAGAGACGCGTCTCGTCGTGCATGGCAGTGTGGCCGTCCGCGCCGGCGTTATTGCGTGCAACCACCCGTTACCGCTTTGCCTGCCGCCGTTGTACATTAAGAGGCCCTGCGGTTCATCCCAATCTCTCGCCGCTCCCAAATCTTCTCCTCGCCGCCCCCAGATCTTCTCCTCGCCGTTCCAAGCGATGTCGTCGTCCTCCCGCAAGATCGCCCGGCGAACGGCTTCGGCCGCGGCATCCTCACCGTGAAGGAGGCGTGGGCGTTGTACCACACGGGATATCCCGTCGGACATGCGCCTGCCAAGCAGCGGCGGCTGGAAGATTGTAACATCCCAAGTTTTCAAATCAAGAAAGACAAAGAATTCAAATTGCTCAAAATTGGGAACTAACAAAAACTTTTTGAGTAATGTGCTATGCATAGTGCTCATGTTTAATTATTGTGTTATCACCATGGTGTGTGTTTTCCACCATTGACCATGTGCTAAAACCCTAAGCCATCATGTATGGAATCAAAGAAAAGAAGAAAAGAAAAGAAAAAGAAAAATACAAATACTCACACACATGTGCTTATGGCCATTTTTGAAAATACTTAACCTAGGCCAATTTGACTTGTGCCAATGGTTGGGTAATGTTATTAAACACTTAAGAAACACTTTGGAAGCAAAGAAACTCAAATCAAATCAAATTCAAATGCAAAATCCCCTCACATGAGATAATGGTCAAATCTGCCACTTATCTCATGATGCCCACTTTGAGCCCCTGGATTAAGAGTTTTCTAAACTAAAACCTCCCAACTCTTTCCACCTCATCCAAGAGCACATCAAGGTGAACACTTTTTGTGTTGACCAACATGGTTGACTCTGCCTCAATTGTTTAATATAAGAATGACAAGTGGCAACATTGAAACAAAAACTAGATCATACACATTTTGGATTTTCACAAACCAACTCAATTTTGCACACCACCACCACCATTGTGTGCCAAATATTAATTGAATCAACTCCACCAATATTATTTTCAAAATTCAAATAAAAGGTTCTTGCGGCCTGATGGCGTGTAACTCACACGTTCGTTGGGAACCCCAAGAGGAAGGTATGATGCGCACAGCAGCAAGTTTTCCCTCAGAAAGAAACCAAGGTTTATCGAACCAGGAGGAGCCAAGAAGCACGTTGAAGGTTGATGGCGGCGGGATGTAGTGCGGCGCAACACCGAAGATTCCGGCGCCAACGTGGAACCTGCACAACACAACCAAAGTACTTTGCCCCAACGAAACAGTGAGGTTGTCAATCTCACCGTCTTGCTGTAACAAAGGATTAACCGTATTGTGTGGAAGATGATTGTTTGCAAGAAAACAGTAAAACAAGTATTGCGAGCAGATTTGTATTTCGGTATAAAAGAATGGACCGGGGTCCACGAGTTCACTAGAGGTGTCTCTCCCATAAGATAAAAGCATGTTGGGTGAACAAATTACGATCGGGCAATTGACAAATAGAGAGGGCATAACAATGCACATACATGTCATGACAAGTATAGTGAGATTTAATTGGGCATTACGACAAAGTACATAGACCGCCATCCAAGCTGCATCTATGCCTAAAAAGTCCACCTTCGAGGTTATCATCCGAACCCCTTCCGGTATTAAGTTGTAAAACAACGGACAATTGCATTAAGTATGGTGCGTAATGTAATCAACAACTACATCCTTAGACATAGCATCAATGTTTTATCCCTAGTGGCAACAGCACAACACAACCTTAGAACTTTCCGTCACTCGTCCCGGTATCAATGGAGGCATGAACCCACTATCGAGCATAAATACTCCCTCTTGGAGTTAAGAGCAAAAACTTGGCCAGAGCCTCTACTAATAACGGAGAGCATGCAAGATCATAAACAACACATAGGTAATAACTTGATAATTAACATAACATAGTATTCTCTATCCATCGGATCCCGACAAACACAACATATAGCATTACGGATAGATGATGTTGATCATGTTAGGCAGCTCACAAGATCCAACAATGAAGCACAATGAGGAGAAGACAACCATCTAGCTACTGCTATGGACCCATAGTCCGAGGGGTGAACTACTCACTCATCACTCCGGAGGCGACCATGGCGGTGAAGAGTCCTCCGGGAGATGAATCCCCTCTCCGGCGGGGTGCCGGAGGAGATCTTCAGAATACCCCGAGATGGGATTGGCGGCGGCGGCGTCTGCGGAAGGTTTTCCGTATCGTGGCTCTCGGTGCTCGGGGTTTTCGCGACGGAGGCTTTAAGTAGGCGGAAGGGCAACGTGGGGGGCACACGAGGGCCCCACACCATAGGTCGGCGCGGCCGGGGCCCGGGCCACGCCGCCCTATGGTGGCGGCGCCTCGTGGCCCCACTTCGACTCCTCTTCGGTCTTCCGGAAGCTTCGTGGCAAAATAGGACCACGGGCGTTGATTTCGTCCAATTCCGAGAATATTTTGTTACTAGGATTTCGAAACCAAAAACAGCAGAAAACAACAAGCTGGCTCTTCGGCATCTTGTTAATAGGTTAGTTCCGGAAAATGCACGAATATGACATAAAGTGTGCATAAAACATGTAGATATCATCAATAATGTGGCATGGAATATAAGAAATTATCGATACGTCGGAGACGTATCAGCATCCCCAAGCTTAGTTACTGCTCGTCCCGAGCGAGGTAAAACGATAACAAAGATAATTTCTGAAGCGACATGCCATCATAACCTTGATCATACTATTTGTAAACATATGTAATGAATGCAGCGATCAAAACAATGGTAATGACATGAGTAAACAAGTGAATCATAAAGCAAAGACTTTTCATGAATAGTACTTCAAGACAAGCATTAATAAGTCTTGCATAAGAGTTAACTCATAAAGCAATAAATCAAAGTAAAGGTATTGAAGCAACACAAAGGAAGATTAAGTTTCAGCGGTTGCTTTCAACTTATAACATGTATATCTCATGGATAATTGTCAACATAGAGTAATATAACAAGTGCAATATGCAAGTATGTAGGAATCAATGCACAGTTCACACAAGTGTTTGCTTCTTGAGGTGGAGAGAAATAGGTGAACTGACTCAACATAAAAGTAAAGAGAATGGTCCTTCAAAGAGGAAAGCATTGATTGCTATATTTGTGCTAGAGCTTTTATTTTGAAAACATGAAACAATTTTGTCAACGGTAGTAATAAAGCATATGAGTTATGTAAATTATATCTTACAAGTTGCAAGCCTCATGCATAGTATACTAATAGTGCCCGCACCTTGTCCTAATTAGCTTGGACTACCGGATCATTGCAATACACATGTTTTAACCAAGTGTCACAATGGGGTACCTCCATGCCGCCTGTACAAAGGTCTAAGGAGAAAGCTCGCATTTTGGATTTCTCGCTTTTGATTATTCTCAACTTAGACATCCATACCGGGACAACATGGACAATAGATAATGGACTCCTCTTTAATGCATAAGCATGTGGCAACAATTATTATTCTCATATGAGATTGAGGATATATGTCCAAAACTGAAACTTCCACCATGATTCATGGCTTTAGTTAGCGGCCCAATGCTCTTCTCTAACAATATGTATGCTCCAACCATTAAGGTGGTAGATCTCTCTTACTTCAGACAAGACGGACATGCATAGCAACTCACATGATATTCAACAAAGAATAGTTGATGGCGTCCCCAGAAGCATGGTTATCGCACAACAAGCAACTTAATAAGAGATAAAGTGCATAAGTACATATTCAATACCACAATAGTTTTCAAGCTATTTGTCCCATGAGATATAAATTGCAAAGGTGAATGATGGAATTTTAAAGGTAGCACTCAAGCAATTTACTTTGGAATGGCGGATAAATACCATGTAGTAGGTAGGTATGGTGGACACAAATGGCATAGTGGTTGGCTCAAGGATTTTGGATGCATGAGAAGTATTCCCTCTCGATACAAGGATTAGGCTAGCAAGGTCATTTGAAACAAACACAAGGATGAACGGTGCAGCAAAACTCACATAAAAGACATATTGTAAACATTATAAGACTCTACACCGTCTTCCTTGTTGTTCAAAACTCAATACTAGATATTATCTAGACTCTAGAGAAACCAAATATGCAAACCAAATTAGCAAGCTCTAAGTGTTTCTTCATTAATGGGTGCAAAGTATATGATGCAAGAGCTTAAACATGAGCACAACAATTGCCAAGTATCAAATTATTCAAGACAATTTAGAGTTACTACATGTAGTATTTTCCAATTCCAACCATATAACAATTTAACGAAGAAGAAACTTCGCCATGAATATTATGAGTAAAGCCTAAGGACATACTTGTCCATATGCTACAGCGGAGCGTGTCTCTCTCCCACAAAGTGAATGCTAGGATCCATTTTATTCAAACAAAACAAAAACAAAAACAAACCGACGCTCCAAACAAAGTGCATAAGATGTGACGGAATAAAAATATAGTTTCGGGGGAGGAACTCGATAATGTTGTCGATGAAGAAGGGGATGCCTTGGGCATCCCCAAGCTTAGACGCTTGAGTCTTCTTAGAATATGCAGGGGTGAACCACCGGGGCATCCCCAAGCTTAGAGCTTTCACTCTCCTTGATCATATTGTATCATACTCCTCTCTTGATCCTTGAAAACTTCCTCCACACCAAACTCGAAACAACTCATTAGAGGGTTAGTGCACAATAAAAATTAACATGTTCAGAGGTGACACAATCATTCTCAACACTTCTGGACATTGCATAAAGCTACTGGACATTAATGGATCAAAGAAATTCATCCAACATAGCAAAAGAGGCAATGCGAAATAAAAGGCAGAATCTGTCAAAACAGAACAGTACTGTAAATATGGATTTTATTAGGGCACCAGACTTGCTCAAATGAAAATGCCCAAATTGAATGAAAGTTGCGTATATATCCGGGGATCACTCACGTAAATTGGCTTAATTTTCTGAGTTACCTACGGAGAATTAGACCCAGATTCGTGACAGCAAAGAAATCTGTTTCTGCGCAGTAATCCAAATCTAGTATTTACTTTACTATCAAAGACTTTACTTGGCACAACAAAACATAAAACTAAGATAAGGAGAGGTTGCTACAGTAGTAAACAACTTCCAAGACTCAAATATAAAACAAAGTGCTGTAGTAAAAATATGGGTTGTCTCCCATAAGCGCTTTTTTTTAACGCCTTTCAGCTAGGCGCAGAAAGTGTGTATCAAGTGTTATCAAAAGGTGGTGCACCTACAGCGGGGTTTGGAGTTTTCTCAACCAAGCATAGTATATTGGATACATAAGTTTCAGCGTCTCCCTTTTCATTAGTCTTGGGCTTGCTACTCTCATCGAACAAATTTTCAGGAACAAGCCAAGCATAGTTATTTTCTAGTGCATCATTCATAGCTAGGAGTTTACATGGTATTGGTGCTTTGATCTCCCCACCATCATTAGCATTATTAGTGTATTTTATCCTATCCATGTCCATTTTTTCAAGGAGACCAACAAAATTAGTATGAGAACCAAGCATATTAAATTTAGCAAAGACCTTTCTAGCCTCTCTTGCTAGACCACCAAATTCTCTAAGAAGGGTTTCTAAAACAAAATCTTTCTTTTCCCCTTCTTCCATATCACCGAGTGTAAGAAACATGTGTTGGATTATAGGATTGAGATTAACAAATTTAGTTTCCAACATGCGAACTAAAGCAGCAGCAGCAATTTCATAAGTAGGAGCAAGTTCTACCAAGTGTCTATCTTCAAAATCCTCAACGGTACTAACATGACTGAAAAATTCTTCTATATTGTTTCTCCCAATTATAGACCCGCGTCCTACCGGTATGTCTTTTGTGGTAAAATTAAAAGGAAACATGATGAATCAAATAAAATAAATGCAAGTAACTAATTTTTTTGTGTTTTTGATATAGCAAACAAGACAGTAAATAAAGTAAAGCTAGCAACTAATTTTTTTGTGTTTTGATATAATGCAGCAAACAAAGTAGTAAATAAAATAAAGCAAGACAAAAAGAAAGTAAAGAGATTGAGAAGTGGAGACTCCCCTTGCAGCGTGTCTTGATCTCCCCGGCAACGGTGCCAGAAAAAGAGCTTGATGGCGTGTAACTCACACGTTCGTTGGGAACCCCAAGAGGAAGGTATGATGCGCACAACAGCAAGTTTTCCCTCAGAAAGAAACCAAGGTTTATCGAACCAGGAGGAGCCAAGAAGCACGTTGAAGGTTGATGGCGGCGGGATGTAGTGCGGCGCAACACCGGGGATTCCGGCGCCAACGTGGAACTTGCACAACACAACCAAAGTACTTTGCCCCAACGAAACAGTGAGGTTGTCAATCTCACCGGCTTGCTCGTAACAAAGGATTAAGCTGTATTGTGTGGAAGATGATTGTTTGCAAGAAAACGAGTAAAACAAGTATTGCGAGCAGATTTGTATTTCAGTATAAAAGAATGGACCGGGGTCCACGAGTTCACTAGAGGTGTCTCTCCCATAAGATAAAAGCATGTTGGGTGAACAAATTACAGTCGGGCAATTGACAAATAGAGAGGGCATAACAATGCACATACATGTCATGATAAGTATAGTGAGATTTAATTGGGCATTACGACAAAGTACATAGACCGCCATCCAACTGCATCTATGCCTAAAAATTCCACCTTCGAGGTTATCATCCGAACCCCTTCCGGTATTAAGTTGTAAAACAACGGACAATTGCATTAAGTATGGTGCGTAATGTAATCAACAACTACATCCTTAGACATAGCATCAATGTTTTATCCCTAGTGGCAACAGCACAACACAACCTTAGAACTTTACGTCACTGTCCAGGTATCAATGGAGGCATGAACCCACTATCGAGCATAAATACTCCCTCTTGGAGTTAAGAGCAAAAACTTGGCCAGAGCTTCTACTAATAACGGAGAGCATGCAAGATCATAAACAACACATAGGTAATAACTTGATAATTAACATAACATAGTATTCTCTATCCATCGGATCCCGACAAACACAACATATAGCATTACGGATAGATGATCTTGATCATGTTAGGCAGCTCACAAGATCCAACAATGAAGCACAATGAGGAGAAGACAACCATCTAGCTACTGCTATGGACCCATAGTCCAGGGGTGAACTACTCACTCATCACTCCGGAGGCGACCATGGCGGTGAAGAGTCCTCCGGGAGATGAATCCCCTCTCCGGCGGGGTGCCGGAGGAGATCTCCGAGAATCCCCCGAGATGGGATTGGCGGTGGCGGCGTCTCCGGAAGGTTTTCCGTATCGTGGCTCTCGGTGCGGGGTTTTCGCGACGGAGGCTTTAAGTAGGCGGAAGGGCAACGTGGGGGGCCACACGAGGGCCCCACACCATAGGTCGGCGCGGCCGGGGCCCGGGCCACGCCGCCCTATGGTGGCGGCGCCTCGTGGCCCCACTTCGACTCCTCTTCGGTCTTCCGGAAGCTTCGTGGCAAAATAGGACCACGGGCGTTGATTTCGTCCAATTCCGAGAATATTTTGTTACTAGGATTTCTGAAACCAAAAACAGCGAGAAAACAACAAGCTGGCTCTTCGGCATCTTGTTAATAGGTTAGTTCCAGAAAATGCACGAATATGACATAAAGTGTGCATAAAACATGTAGATATCATCAATAATGTGGCATAGAACATAAGAAATTATCGATACGTCGGAGACGTATCACGGCCATTTGGTCGAACACTTGGCAGGCAGGAATCAACTTTGCACACACATGCTATTACCCAGCAGTTTTTTGCCTAAACCAGAGACAACACTTGATGATTATTGTACTTTGATGACTCCTGGACCAAACCATGCACAAGCCTTTGTTGATTAAAGCAAGGAGAGCAGCAGGACATGGCCATGCCGTGCCCTATGCCACCCTCCATGCCCTCTCTTTTCCCTGCCCCTCTTTTCACTTTCATCTTGTCCCAGAGCATCTCCAGGAAATACTGAGCAAGCCCATGCCAACCCCTGGCACGCGAGAGGCCGGCATTGGCCAGCCCCGTACGCGCCCAGAGCATCCCAGGCATGCCAGCACGTGTACTCACCACGCCCTGGACGCGCCAGAGCATGGCCAAGCCCCGTCTCCTCCGTCCTCCCCTATCTCTCTACCTCTGCACCGAGCATCACCACCCCTCCAGCTAGCTCGTAGACATGCTCAATTGCTCGCGGAGGCGATGTCGCCGTCGTCCCTTTCCAAAGTTAACCGCTAGTACCGCCGCAGACACGGCATCATCCCGAGCTGTCCCTTCTCGCTTTCGCCGCGCCAGCAAGCACGCGAGCCTCGCCATGATGCCAGCTACCCCGTGTCGTCCTCGCCTTGCCCTTTCGCGCACCAGAACAGCCGCGCCATGGACGACCTCCACGGGCACCCGCAGCTCCCTCGCGCCGCTATAAATAGATGCCTCCCGCTCCTCCTTTCTTCACACCATCCAGCTCTCCTCCCATCTCTGCTTCTCCTCGACCACCTCCCTCACCACCTGGTAGCCGGAGCAGCCCCAATTTGACGCCGGAGAACCGCCAGTACCCGCAGCACATCACCATTGATTGGAGCCACCTCGAGCGACACCGTCGGTACCAGGAGGCTCGCCGTCCACAACAACGCCGTCGCGCACCTCGCCGACGATCGCCGGAGCACCGGTAGGCCCTCCGACCCCCTAGCCTCGCCGCCAGTAAACCCATGTCTCGCCGGAGATGACGACGGCCGTGATCCGTTCGATCTGATTCTAATCCTACGCCCCTCACCAGCTCATACCGTTTCGCGTTTAAAGTCTCGCTGACAGCGGGCCCCACTGTCAGGCAGCCCACTCGCGCGAGACACGCAGATGGGCTGGCCCAATTCGTTTTCTCCCTTTAGCCCAGTTTCGCTTCCCGCCTAAGCCCACAAATTCAAACTCGGAATTTTGGTTTATTTGAAATTCCTTGCAGATGCCATATTCAAACTTTAATAGAATCAAATCTACTGAACCAAATTTGAAGAATTTTATATATTTGGAAATCTTAGGAAATTATCTAAATAACTACAGTGGTTCCAACCCTAGATGTGTTGTAGAATTAAAGTGGCAAAAATAACAAGGCAGAGCCTTTTTCAAATTCAAACATTTATTAAAAATCAACCCTAAGTGATTTTGAGTTGATTTCAACTCTCATAAATCAAATTTCAAATACTCTACATGATTATGTAAAAATATAGCCTAGTTGTTTACTATGATCATGGGCTAGAGCAAAATAATGGCTATGGGGCCATTTCTAGCCCATTTAAATTATCTCAATTAATTTATTTAAATAGTGAGAGAGTTACTCTCTCATTTAAATCATTGTCTTAAGTAATCCAATTTGAGGTAATCACCTTAGTCTATAGCACCTCATATTTAATTACTTAATGATATTAAATTGTTCCATAGTAGTATTTAAATTGCATGAGAAGAAGTATCTCATTTAAATCATTTTCCCCAATTAGTAACTATGAAGTGTTGACCTTGGTCTCAAAAAGCGAAGGCCGAGCTGTAGGTCACGTGACCTGCACCGAAAAGGTGGCTGACTGGGCTTTCTCCTGGATCAAAGCGGATCAGCTCGCCAAATTCGTCGATCGAATCGGGCGCCCCGGAACGTCGAATGAAAGTGGTCTTTCTACAACCCTATTTAAATCTTGATAAGATTCAGTGAGAGGAAATTACTTCTCAAAGAAAATAAATAGAAACCCTAAGAAATATTTCAATGAGAGGAAATTATTTTCTTAGAAGAAAACCAAACCAACCACCATGTGAATAAGGATGTGATGCTAGAATAGATTGTGTGAATCATTGGTGTGCTTAGTCTAGCCCTTAAGAATTGTTTGGTGATTATATATATCTCGTATCCATTTATAGATGCTAGTACCGAGGAATACCAGGAGGAGGAGGTCTATGAGGAAGAAGAAGAAAACTTTGATCAATACACCACTCAAGGCAACCTATACTCTTGCAAGCTCCCAAGTGCAAAGCTCTACAAGAGCAAGGCACCATTACACTTCTATTTTTGTTTAAGGATCCAATCCCAACTTTTATTGCTTGCAAGCTTTTACTTGATTCATCAAAGCTTACTTTATAGTTAATCTTGGTCTAAGTATATATAGAGTGTTGCAAGAACATCAAAAGTATCCTAGAGAAATACAAGCTAGATTAGCACCCCTCATGACTAGTTGCTAGAATGACTACTCTAGATGGGAACATGTGAAAACCAATGACTTTGAAAACCTTGGAATGATGAGTCATTCTATTTAAAGATTTTGAAGGTGAATATGACATGAATGACTTGGTGACTTTGACAAAAACTGATGATTGGGTTCGGATGTGATACCATTCCAATTTTTGAGTACCCCCACAATACCTGATTATGGGTAAGGCTTAACTAGAAACTTATGCACTTTAGTATGGGTTCCCTCTAAAAAAGCGTCATAGAGGTTATGCCGAGGCTGCCTCCGTTGAAATTGAAATGATGTGAAATGAGGTGAATGTACGACCCAAGCCCTGTGCAGTTCCCGGGATAGCAGTTGGCTATCACCGGGAGGCCAAACTCATGGGGAGAGGTGCCTATACTAGAGTTTGTAAGTGAAAGGTTATGGTTGATGATCCGCATACTGAGTATGATTACTCAGGGCTATCCCTGACGGATGTAATCAAAAGTTGTGGCACAAGTGTACAATCTCTGCAGAGTGTAAACCTATTCGAATAGCCGTGTCCACGGTTACGAACGATTGGAAAGGCCATATTGTTCAGTTGTCAGATGTTTCTACAAATGAATGGTGATTTGAATGGTGAATTTGACTTGAAAACAACATGGTTGTGGGAATGACACTAATATTCCCACTTGAGTTAAGTTAGGCAAATGAGGAGTCTTTCTTTTATAAGGTTTATGAAATAAAATTGGATTTATGCAAATAAACCTATAGCTTAGCACCCCTTAATAAAATTGATAAGTACTTAGACTAGTATTAGTTTGCGAGTACTTTAAAGTACTCATGGTTGTGTCCATGGCTATTCCAATGGCTAGACTATGAATAGCAGCAGCAGTATGAGGACGATGGACAACAGGACGTCTACGATAATTAGAATCATCTCCTAACGTCAAGCGTTGCATGTGGATTAGATGAACTACTACTTCGCTTCCGCTATGTGTTGTGTTTGTTGATCATTAGATTAACTATTGTTGTAAGTGTGGATCATGTGATCTATTGTTGTAAGACGATTATGGTTTGTAATGAATGATGACTCTATGATATCAACTATTATGTCTCGCAAAAACAATCTTCCTGGGATTGCGATGTATGGCATAATAGGCAGCTGGACTTAAAAATCCGGGTGTTGACAAAGATGGCCGTGAACGGCATAGGCGTCCCGCCGCCGCCGATGCCGGGCACGGAGCGCTAGAAGGACGCCATCAGGGCCTGATGACCCACAAGTATAGGGGGTGTATCGTAGTATCTTCGATAAATAAGAGTGTCGAACCCAACGAGGAGCAGAAGGTGTTGACAAGCGGTTTTGATGAAGGATTCACTGTAAATGCTCACAGACAAGTATTCAGGGGGTTTTGATGTAACAGATGAATAAAGTACGAGTAAGTAAAGTGCGTGAGAAATAATTGCAGCGAGTGGCCCAATCCTTTTTAGCACAAAGGACAAGCCGGTTTGTTTACTTATAATGACCAAACGTTCTCGAGGACACACGGGATTTTAGTCTAGTGCTTTCGCTACATACAGCTGATTAATCTTCATTGTTTTGATAAGTGTTGTGTGGGTGAACCTATGCTAATGTACCGCCCTTCCTAGGACTAATACATACTTGTGATTATACCCCTTGCAAGCATCCGCAACTACAAGAAAGTAATTAAGATAAATCTAACCACAGCCTTAAACTCTGAGATCCTGCGATCCCTCCTGCATCGATATACCAACGGGGGCTTAGGTTTCTGTCACTCCGGCAACCCCGCAATTGGCAAACGAATACAAGATGCATTCCCCTAGGCCCATAAAGGTGAAGTGTCGTGTAGTCGACGTTCACACGACACCACTAGAAGAATAACACCACAACTTAAATATCATAACATTGAATATTACTCAACCATAGTTCACTACTAACATTTAGACTTCACCCATGTCCTCAACACTAAATGAACTACTCACGAGACATCATATGGAACATGATCAGAGGTGATATGATGATGAATAACAATCTGAACATAAACCTTGGTTCAATGGTTTCACTCAATAGCATCAATAACAAGTAGAAATCAATACCGGGAGAGTTTCCCCTATCAAACAATCAAGATCAAACCCCAAATTGCTACAGCGGTGACGATGTCCAGCGGTGGTGATGGCGGTGATGATGATGGAGATGATGATGATGGTGATGGAGATGATGTCCAGCTCGATGACGGTGACGATGGCGTCGATTTCCCCCTCCGGGAGGGAATTTCCCGACGGATTCACTGCCCGCCGGAGAGCTCTTTTCTCTCTCGGTGTTCTCCGCCCCGCGAGGCGGGCTGTAACCCTTCGCGAGGATTCCTCTGTGGCTTAGGTTTTCGGGACGAAGAGTTTCGCGAAGAAAAGGAGGCGAAAGGGGCTGTGTGGGCCACACACCACATGGTGGCGCGGCCAGGCCATGGGCCGCGCCGCCCTATGGTGTGGGCCCACCTTGGGTCCACCTGGCTCCCCCTTCTGGCTTCCTTCGTCATCTGGAAAAATAGGATTTTTGGTAAAACTTCCTTCCACAGTTGATCTTCCGAAATATTGCATCCTAACGGTGCTTTTTCCAGCAGAATCCTGGCTCCGGTGCTCGATCTTCAAATAATCATGAAACATGCAAAATAAATGAAATAACATAAGTATTGTGTCCCAATATGAAATATATCAATGAATAACAGCAAATTATGATATAAAATAGTGATGCAAATTGGACGTATCAGGGCCCGGCGGGCTGAACTCGACGTTGTAAGGGTATTTTACCCTTATCCATTATTTTGGTAACAATGACACCGTGCTAGAGTATTTGGCCTAATACATGTTTGTAAGGATAACCTCAGGTATTAGCCAAAGAGGCATAAATGGTATATTAAAGGAACAAGAAGGCTAAAGGAGACCCCCCCACTTCGACAACAATCAAAAAGGGGTCTACAGCAGGAATCCGGTCAGAGACCCGGTTGGACCGGACCTTGCGCCAGCTGACTCCGGCCTGCCGCCCGGTCGACCGGGCGCACGGCCGGGCGCTCCGGCGCCGACAGGCTCCTGCGCTGATGCCAACCGGGCGACCTACTGGAAGACATGAAGTGCCCCCCCCCCCCCGGTTGGGGTCCGGTCTGCCGCCCGGTTTGGACCGGCGGGTCTAGTCCCTGGCCCGGTCTGACCGGGCTCTGGACCGGGTGCCCCGGCGTCGACCGGGCTCTGCGCTGATTGCAACCGGATGGAGTACTGCAGGACATTTCGAGGGTCCGGTCGTGGTCCGGCCTGCCACCCGTTTGGACCGGCGGTTCCGGTCCCTGGTCCGGTCCGACCGGCCCCTGCGCCGGGCACTCCGGTCTGTGGTCCGGTTGACCGGGATCCTCGGGAGAAAGGTGATGTGTCAAGTGAGCAACGGCCATATTTCAAGTGACACTATAAATAGCCATTCTCCTACCTCTGAAATGTTAGGCACTACACTACAAGCTGTTCTTGAGCTCTCTCTCTCATACTCCATTACTAGAAACACCAAAAGCCTCAGATCTCCCTCCTCCTCCACCCAAACTCAAATCCCTCCGGGGAAACGATAGAGGAGGACCTGATCTACTTTTCTACCAAGCCAAATCACATTCCCCCTTGTATTCATCAAGAAGCTTGCTCTCTAAGGTTCCTTGGAAACCCTAGGTGGGCAAGAGTGGTCCGGAAGCATCCGGGCTGTGGATTTGCTCCGGACAAGATTGTGAAGGTTTGGAGGCTACCTCAAAGTCTACCACAAGTGAGTGAGCTATTCCTTCGTGGGATAGGCTCCGGAGAATAGGGTGAGCCTTCGTGGCGTGGGGAATCCTTCGTGGGACCTCCACCCCTCCAAACGTGACGTACCTTCTTGCAAAGGAAGGGAACACGGGAATACATCCTCGTCTCCGCGTGCTATCGGTTATCTCTAACCGAACTCCTTACTTGTGATTTAACTTCCTGTGAGAGCCTTCGTGCTCGAGTTAGTTGTATACTCATATAGGTTGTTTCACCTAGTTTGCATTAGGCTCACCTTTATATTCCACAAAGCCTACTATTGCAAAGAAAGAATTAAAATCTGTAGAAACCTATTCACCCCCCCCCCCTCTAGGTTTACCATCTCTGAACTTTCAATTGGTATCAGAGCCTGGACTCTTATTAAGGGCTTCACCGCCTTAAGAGTGTGATGACCCACAAGTATAGGGGGTGTATC
>NC_061509.1:78476859-78539657 GCF_022539505.1 Lolium rigidum | reverse complement strand
GGATCACCCAAGGTTTATCGAACTCGGGGAGGAAGAGGTCAAAGATATCCCTCTCATGCAACCACTGCAACCACAAAGCAAGAAGTCTCTTGTGTCCCCAACACACCTAATAGGTGTACTAGTTCGGCGAAGAGATAGTGAAATACGGGTGGTATGAATATATATGAGCAAGTAGTAACGCAATAGTAGTAACACGGTAAAACGAGTAAACAAGCAGCGATAGCGATATTTAGGAACAAGGCCTAGGGATTAGACTTTCACTAGTGGACACTCTCAACTTTGATCACATAACGAGAATAGATAAATGCATACTCTACACTCTCTTGTTGGATGATGAACACATTGCGTAGGATTACATGAACCCTCAATGCCGGAGTTAACAAGCTCCACAATTCAATGTTCATATTTAAATAACCTTAGAGTGCATGAAAGATCAACACGACTAAACCAAGTACTAACATAGCATGCACACTTTGTCACCTTCACACCATGTAGGAGGAATAGATCACATCAATACCATCATAGCAATAGTTAACTTCATAATCTACAAGAGATCATAATCATAGCCTACGCCAAGTACTAACACGGATGCACACACTGTCACCATTACACCGTGCAGGAGGAATAAAACTACTTTAATAACATCACTAGAGTAGCACATAGAATAGTAGTGATACAAAACTCATATGATCTCAATCATGTAAAGCAGCTCATGAGATTATTCTATTGAGGTACATGGGAGAGAGATGAACCACATAGCTACAGCGGAGCCCTCAGCCTCGGGGGTGGATTACTCCCTCCTCATCATGGAGGCAGCGATGGCGGTGAAGATGGCGGTGAAGACGGCGGTGGAGATGGCTCGGGGGCAATTCCCCGTCCCGGCAGGGTGCCGGAACAGAGACTTCTGTCCCCTGAATTGGAGTTTCGCGATGTGGCGGCGCCCCTGGAGTCTTTCTGGAGTTTCGTCAAGTGGTACTGCGTTTTTAGGTCGAAAGGGGTTATATAGGCGAAGAGGCGGCGCGAGAGGGCTGACGGGGTGGCCCCACCCTAGGCCGGCGCGGCCAGGGTCCGGCCCGCGCCGCCTTATGGTGTGGTGGCCCCCTGGCCCCTCTCCGACTCTTCTTCGGTGTTCTGGAGCCTTCCGGGAAAAATAGGAGGTTTGGCGTTGATTTCGTCCAATTCCGAGAATATTGCTCGAACAGCCTTTCTGGAACCAAAAACAGCAGAAAACAGCAAGCGGCACTTCGGCATCTTGTTAATAGGTTAGTTCCGGAAAATGCACGAATATGACATAAAGTGTGCATAAAACATGTAGATATCATCAATAATGTGGCATGGAACATAAGAAATTATCGATACGTCGGAGACGTATCAGCATCCCCAAGCTTAGTTCCTGCTCGTCCCGAGCAGGTAAACGATAACACAGATAATTTCTGGAGTGACATGCCATCATAAACTTGATCATACTATTGTAAGCATATGTAATGAATGCAGCGATCAAAACAATGGTAATGACATGAGTAAACAACTGAATCATAAAGCAATGACTTTTCATGAATAGCACTTTCAAGACAGAGCATCAATAAGTCTTGCATAAGAGTTAACTCATAAAGCAATAATTTAAAGTAAAGACATTGAAGCAACACAATGGAAGATTAAGTTTCAGCGGTTGCTTTCAACTTGTAACATGTATATCTCATGGATAATTGTCAACATAGAGAAATATAACAAGTGCAATATGCAAGTATGTAGGAATCAATGCACAGTTCACACAAGTGTTTGCTTCTTGAGGTGGAGAGAGATAGGTGCACTGACTCAACATAAAAGTAAAAGAAAGGTCCTTCAAAGAGGAAATCGTCGATTGCTATATTTGTGCTAGAGCTTTGGTTTTGAAAACATGAAACAATTTTGTCAACGGTAGTAATAAAGCATATGAGTTATGTAAATTATATCCTACAAGTTGCAAGCCTCATGCATAGTATACTAATAGTGCCCGCACCTTGTCCTAATTAGCTTGGATTACCGGATCATCGCAATACACATGTTTTAACCAAGTGTCACAATGGGGTACCTCCATGCCGCCTGTACAAAGGTCTAAGGAGAAAGCTCGCATTTTGGATTTCTCGCTTTTGATTATTCTCAACTTAGACATCCATACCGGGACAACATGGACAACAGATAATGGACTCCTCTTTAATGCATAAGCATGTGGCAACAATTATTATTCTCATATGAGATTGAGGATATATGTCCAAAACTGAAACTTCCACCATGAATCATGGCTTTAGTTAGCGGCCCAATGTTCTTCTCTAACAATATGCATGCTCCAACCATTAAGGTGGTAGATCTCTCTTACTTCGGACAAGACGGACATGCATATCAACTCACATGATATTCAACAAAGAATAGTTGATGGCGTCCCCTGAAGCATGGTTATCGCACAACAAGCAACTTAATAAGAGATAAAGTGCATAAGTACATATTCGATACCACAATAGTTTTTAAGCTATTTGTCCCATGAGCTATATATTGTAAAGGCGAATGATGAAATTTTAAAGGTAGCACTCAAGCAATTTACTTTGGAATGGCGGAGAAATACCATGTAGTAGGTAGGTATGATGAACACAAATGGCATAGTTGTTGGCTCAAGGATTTTGGATGCATGAGAAGTATTCCCTCTCGATACAAGGTTTAGGCTAGCAAGGCTATTTGAAACAAACACAAGGATGAACCGGTGCAGCAAAACTCACATAAAAGACATATTGTAAACATTATAAGACTCTACACCGTCTTCCTTGTTGTTCAAAACTCAATACTAGAAATTATCTAGACTTTAGAGAGACCAATTATGCAAACCAAATTTTAGCAAGCTCTATGTATTTCTTCATTAATAGGTGCAAAGTATATGATGCAAGAGCTTAAACATGAGCACAACAATTGCCAAGTATCACATTATCCAAGACATTTTATCAATTACTACATGTAGCATTTCCCGTTTCCAACCATATAACAATTTAACGAAGCAGTTTCAACCTTCGCCATGAACATTAAAAGCTAAGAACACATGTGTTCATATGAACCAGCGGAGCGTGTCTCTCTCCCACATAAGCATTTATTCAAACAAAAACAAAAACAAAAACAAACAGACGCTCCAAGTAAAGTACATAAGATGTGGCCGAATAAAAATATAGTTTCAAGAGAAGAAACCTGATAATTTGTCGATGAGAAGGGGATGCCTTAGGCATCCCCAAGCTTAGATGCTTGAGTCTTCTTGAAATATGCAGGGGTGAACCACCGGGGCATCCCCAAGCTTAGAGCTTTCACTCTTCTTGATGATAGTATATCATCCTCCTCTCTTGACCCTTGAAAACTTCCTCCACACCAAACTCGAAACAAACTCATTAGAGGGTTAGTGCATAATAAAAATTCACATGTTCAGAGGTGACACAATAATTCTTAACACTTATGGACATTGCTCAAAGCTACTGGACATTAATGGATCAAAGAAATTCATCCAACATAACAAAAGAGGCAATGCGAAATAAAAGACAGAATCTGTCAAAACAGAACAGTCCGTAAAGATGAATTTTAAAAGGGCACCAGACTTGCTCAAATGAAAATGCTCAAATTGAATGAAAGTTGCGTACATATCTGAGGATCGCTCACGTAAATTGGCATAATTTTCCGAGTTACCTACAGAGAATTTTACCCAGATTCGTGACAGCAAAGAAATCTGTTTCTGCGCAGTAATCCAAATCTAGTATGAACCTTACTATCAACGACTTTACTTGGCACAACAAAACACAAAACTAAGATAAGGAGAGGTTGCTACAGTAGTAAACAACTTCCAAGACACAAATATAAAACAAAGTACTGTAGCAAAATAACACATGGGTTATCTCCCAAGAAGTTCTTTCTTTATAGCCATTAAGATGGGCTCAGCAGTTTTAATAATCCATTCGCAGGAAATAGTATTTGAAGTAAAAAGGGAGTATCAAGAGGCAATTCAAAACACATTTAAGCCTAACATGCTTCCTATGCAGAAGAATCTTATACACAAATGAATTCATGAAGAGCAAAATGACAAGCATAAGAGGATAAAACACGAGTAACTTCAAGATTCTCAACATAAAGAGGGGAAACTTAATATTATTAAGATGCATATAACCATATTTACCTCTCTCATAATAACTTTCAGTAGCATCATGAGCAAACTCAACAATATAACTATCACATAAAGCATTCTTATCATGAGTCTCATGCATAAAATTATTACTCTCCACATAAGCATAATCAATTTTATTAGTTATAGTGGGAGCAAATTCAACAAAGTAGCTATCATTATTATTCTCATCAAGTGTAGGAGGCATAGTATAATCATAATCAAATTTACTCTCCGTAGTAGGTGGCACCAAAATACCACTATCATTATAATCATCATAAATAGGAGGCAAAGTATCATCAAAGAAATTTTTCTCCTCAATGCTTGGGGGACTAAAAATATCATGCTCATCAAAGCCAGCTTCCCCAAGCTTAGAACTTTCTATATCATTATCAACAATGGTGTCCAAAGCGTTCATACTAATATTACTACCAGCATGCAAATAAGATTTCATAGGTTTTTTAATTTTCGCATCAAACAATCCATGTTTTAAATCAGGAAATAGAATAAGAAGCTCATTCTTGTCCATTATGCCAAACTAGTGTAAACAAGAAACAAAAAGATGCAATTGCAGGATCTAAAGGAAATAGCTTCGAGTACTTACAACGGCGAAAATATCTTAGTAGCCGAGATCCGGAGTGTGAGTACCTTTTACCTTTCCTCCCCGGCAACGGCGCCAGAAAATAGCTTGATGTCTACGGGAGCTTCTATTCTTGTAGACGGTGTTGGGCCTCCAAGAGCGAGAGGTTTGTAGAACAGCAGCAAGTTTCCCTTAAGTGGATCACCCAAGGTTTATCGAACTCGGGGAGGAAGAGGTCAAAGATATCCCTCTCATGCAACCCTGCAACCACAAAGCAAGAAGTCTCTTGTGTCCCCAACACACCTAATAGGTGTACTAGTTCGGCGAAGAGATAGTGAAATACAGGTGGTATGAATATATATGAGCAGTAGTAACGTAGCAGTAGTAACACAGTAAAACAGTAAACAAGCAGCGATAGCAGTATTTAGGAACAAGGCCTAGGGATTATACTTTCACTAGTGGACACTCTCAACTTTGATCACATAACATAATAGATAAATGCATACTCTACACTCTCTTGTTGGATGATGAACACATTGCGTAGGATTACACGAACCCTCAATGCCGGAGTTAACAAGCTCCACAATTCAATGTTCATATTTAAATAACCTTAGAGTGCATGAAAGATCAACACGACTAAACCAAGTACTAACATAGCATGCACACTTGTCACCTTCACACCATGTAGGAGGAATAGATCACATCAATACCATCATAGCAATAGTTAACTTCATAATCTACAAGAGATCATAATCATAGCCTACGCCAAGTACTAACACGGATGCACACACTGTCACCATTACACCGTGCAGGAGGAATAAAACTACTTTAATAACATCACTAGAGTAGCACATAGAATAGTAGTGATACAAAACTCATATGAATCTCAATCATGTAAAACACCTCATGAGATTATTGTATTGAGGTACATGGGAGAGAGATGAACCACATAGCTACAGCGGAGCCCTCAGCCTCGGGGGTGGATTACTCCCTCCTCATCATAGAGGCAGCGATGGCGGTGAAGACGGCGGTGGAGATGGCTCCGGGGGTAATTCCCCGTCCCGGCAGGGTGCCGGAACAGAGACTTCTGTCCCCGAATTGGAGTTTCGCGATGTGGCGGCGCCCCGGAGTCTTTCACGGAGTTTCGTCAAGCGGTACTGCGTTTTTAGGTCGAAAGGGGTTATATAGGCGAAGAGGCGGCGCAGGAGGGCTGACAGGGTGGCCCCACCCTAGGCCGGCGCGGCCAGGGTCTGGCCCGTGCCGCCTTATGGTGTGGTGGCCCCCTGGCCCCTCTCCGACTCGTCTTCGGTGTTCTGGAGCCTTCCGGGAAAAATAGGAGGTTTGGCGTTGATTTCGTCCAATTCCGAGAATATTGCCCGAACAGCCTTTACGGAACCAAAAACAGCGAGAACAACGAATCGGCACTTCGGCATCTTGTTAATAGGTTAGTTCCAGAAAATGCACGAATATGACATAAAGTGTGCATAAAACATGTAGATATCATCAATAAGGTGGCATGGAACATAAGAAATTATCGATACGTCGGAGACGTATCAGCCGGCCTCCGACGACCTCCTTCGGACTACTTATCGCCTTCGACCTAAAAACGCACGGGGAGAAGTCGAAGTCGCCAGAAACCCTCCAGAACGCCGCCACATCGCGAAACTCCGTCTCGGGAGCCAGAAGTCTCCGTTCTGGCACTCCGCCGGGACGGGGAATTGGAGGAGATCATCGCCATCATCACCACCGACGCCTCTCCATCGACCAGCCATGTTCCCCCCATCCATGTGTGAGTAATTCCCCCGCTGTAGGCTGAAGGGGATGGCAGGGATTGGATGAGATTGGTCATGTAATAGTGTAAGATTGTTAGGGCATAGTGCCTAGTGTCCGTAATTGGTACTTTGATGATATTGTTGCAACTTGTTATGCTTAATGCTTGTCGCTAGGGCCCGAGTGCCATGATCTCAGATCTGAACATGTTATTATTTCATCATGATATTCATTGTTTATGGTCTTACCTACAAGTTGTATACACATGTCGTTGTCCGGAACCAATGGCCCCGAAGTGACAGAAATCGGGACAACCGGAGGGGATGGTAGTGATGTGAGGATCACATGTGTTCACGGAGTGTTAATGCTTTGCTCCGGTACTCTATTAAAAGGAGTACCTTAATATCCGATAGATTCCCTTGAGGCCGGCTGCCACCGGCTGGTAGGACAAAAGATGTTGTGCAAGTTTCTCATTGCGAGCACGTACGACTATAATTGGAACACATGCCTATTGATTGCTTTGTACTTGGACACCGTTTTATTATTATCTGCAAATTCCATGCTTGATTGTTACATGAGTTTCTCTCATCCATGCAACGCCCGTTATCCGTCCCCGTGCCTACAGTATTTTAATCATGTTGTTTACAATAATCACTATTGATGTCTCTGTTACTCTGTCGTTGTTATTTCACTATCAGTATCGCTATAAAGCTGCATTACTACGATAAACTCTTGCGAGCAAGTGCTGTTTCCAGTGCGGCTGAATTGACAACTCCATTGTTAAGGCTTTCAAGTATTCTTTGTCTCCCCTTGTGTCGAATCAATAAATTGGGTTTTACTACCCGCGAAGACTGCTGCGATCTCCTATACTTGTGGGTTATCACCCTACGCAATTAGTGGTGTTCATCATCCAACAAGAGAGTGTAGAGTGGTTTTATTATGTGATCAATGTTGAGAGTGTCCACTAGTGAAAGTATGATCCCTAGGCCTTGTTTCTAAGCATCGAAACTCCGTTTATTTACTGTTCTGTTGCATGTTTACTCGCTAGATTGCTATTACCACTCATATACATCCATACTACTTGTATTTCACTATCTCTTCGCCGAACTAGTGCACCTATACATCTGACAAGTGTATTAGGTGTGTTGGGGACACAAGAGACTTCTTGTATCGTGATTGCAGGGTTGCTTGAGAGGGATATCTTTGACCTCTTCCTCCCTGAGTTCGATAAACCTTGGGTGATCCACTTAAGGGAAACTTGTTGCTGTCCTACAAACCTCTGCTCTTGGAGGCCCAACACTGTCTACAAGAATAGAAGCACCCGTAGACATCAATGGACGTGAAGCTGGACATGGAGTTGGACATGAAGATACCCCATGGACGCGCGAGGGAGGAGCGGGAGGCATGCGCGAGAGGAGACGTTACAGTCCAGGCCGGTCCAGCATCCGGTCAGACCGGCGCCACGTCGGCACTCCCGGTCCCTGGCCCGGTCCGACCGGGCGACACGCCGGATCCAACCCGGCGCCAACCGGACGCCCCGCTGATGCCAACCGGGCGGGTTACTGCACGACACTGCCAGCCCCCGGTCACCACCCGGTCCCTGGCCCGGTTTGAACCGGACCGGCCGGTCCCAGGCCCGGTCGACCGGCCGCTAGACCGGTCGAGTCCGAGTCTGTCTCTACCAGATCTATTCTGGGTCGGTTATTTTCGTACTTTTTTCGACCTGAGGTCGTCCCGGACGCCTATATAAGTGCCCAGGACGCCCCCAAAGTTGCTTTAGACCACGTTTAAGATAAACCCTAGTTCTTAGTTGTTTGCTCTGCAAAACTATTGAATCCCTACACCATATTGCTTGATTTGGTGTAGATCTGAAAGTCTTGTGTGATCTGTTGTTTCATTGGGAATTAGAAGGTTGCAACTTACCGCTTCGTGGTCGGCGGCTACGTGCGCAAGTGTGTGGAGTTGTGAATATCTTGCAGGGTTGAGAGCTGTTGCATTGGCGACAGGGACCAATCGAGAGATCTCGTTGCGTCATACAAGTTATCATCCACTTCATCATCCGTGATTCTCCGCTGTGTTCATCCCGTGATCATCATCACCACTGTTGCTTACTGAGAAGATCGGGCCACCCATTATCACTCTTCCTCCTCAGGACCGGCCCGATCGACGCCGACCTCGTCGTACCGCTCCGCGCCCTACACCGTCCCCAATCGCGTGGTGAAGGAGGAGTCGGCGACGCCCGTCAATCCGAGGCGCGGCGGCGGCGGCAGCCGGCGTTAGCAATAGAGGCACGGCGGAGCCCTCCTCATCCTGAAGCCGGAGGTGAAGGAGGAGCAGGACGATGAGGAAGCGGCCAAGGCGGCGCGGCTGTTGGAGTACGAGCGGCAGCAGCGGCTCATCGCCAGCAGCGACGACCCCGAGGACTGCCCAGGGCTGCGAGCGGCGTACTTGGCGTCGCTGAACGACAAGGACGCCTGGAGGGGCGACCTCGACACGGCGATCGCCATGTCCATCCGCGACACCGGCAAGCCGCTCGTGGACCTCACCGACGATGGCGAGGCAGGACCAATCGGCCTGGTGAAGGACGAGCCCGTCGAGGAGCCCGACGAGCGCGTCAAGTAGGAGGTCATCACCGACGACATGTACAACTTCAACCAGTACTGCGACGCCTCCGGCCGTCGCAAGTACTTCTAGATTAGGTTTAGTTTAAATTTAGTCGAATCTCATTCGAATCTATTAATATATGCCAAGTTTGGATGAATTTAATCGAATCTCGGGCTCAAGTTTAAAATTTCTGAAATTTTGTTTGGAGAACGCGACTGGGGAGCGACATCCCCAAACATGGCACGAACAAGGCAGGACCAAGCGGCCTGGTGAAGGACGAGCCCGACGAGCGCGTCAAGCAGGAGGTCGTCACCGACGACATGTACAACTTCAACCAGTACTGCGACGCCTCCGGCCGTCGCAAGTACTTCTAGATTAGGTTTAGTTTAAATTTAGTCGAATCTCATTCGAATCTATTAATATATGCCAAGTTTGGATGAATTTAATCGAATCTCGGGCTCGAGTTTAAAATTTCTGAAATTTTATTTGGAGAACCCGACTAGGGAGCGACATCCCCAAACATGGCACGAACAAAATACGTCCCTCAAACGCTCAATCCGACATCGTTTGGGGAAGGCTTGGGGACGCGACGGGGAGATGCTCTTAGTGTCCCAATTGTGGAGTAGTAGATTTGTGTAATTTATTCCGGCTAGGCATGTAGAGACTAGTCAGTTGCCCGTCCCCATTCCCCCCTCTCGTCTTCTTGGAGGGAAACCTGCCATTTCGGGAAAGAATCGAACGCCACCGCCGCCGCCTCGCTCATCTCCCCGTCCGTCCAGGACCTCCGGGTAGGATAGGAAAGTAAAGGGAAGAAGAACCGGATGATGGCCGCCGACGAGGAGGAGGCCGCGACGGCCTTCGTGGAGACGAGCCTCGGCACCCGCATCGCCGTCTCCTTCCCCGCCCCCAACACCACCGTCGCCCACCTCAAGCGTACGTCCCCTCCCTCCCTTTCTTCCGTCCTCCTCCACTAAAACCGCCGCCTTTTCTTCCCCTACTCCGCGAATTCGGCCGCGCTGACAAAACCCTATTTCGATTCCTCTCCCCTTCCGGTCTGCCTCAGGCATAGTGAGCGACGAGCACGCCGCGTCGTTCCCCCGCACCGTCCAAATCGCCGTCGAGTACTTCAAGGTACGTACGTACGCACCTGCCTGCCTGCCTGCTGCTTCTTCAGTTCACGCCCACCCTGTCGTAAAACCCCAACCTTTGTTGCGGTCAATCTGGCTGGCTGATCACATCGCCGCTTGGCTTGGTGTGTCAATTGCGTTGCGCAGGTCAGACGAAGGGGGTCCTGGTACCACCTCGCCGACTCCGTGCCGGTCCGGGCCGCCTTCCACGGGGTCAGGGGGGCATGGCACCTCCACGCGCACGTCCTGCCTCACTCTGCCGCTGCTGCTGCTCACTCTGAATGCGATGTACACATGCTGCATCATGTGCTCTGCTCTCACCAAAATGCCATCGGTGACGCGGCGGTGGCAGCTCAAGGATCCGACGCTCCTTCGACGGACCAGCAGGATGGACACGGTCACCCTGGGGATGCTCATCAAGATTGCTATAATCCTGTGAGGGGGCAGCAGTTGGCAGGTGTGACCGAGGATCTGAGAGGGAGGAAACGTTTCAGGGTGAAAGAAGATGGAGACCATGATCAGCGTGTCCTTGCTGGCTGTGATGGTGGTTCTCTCGCCAGCCTCGTTCACTCCGTCAGACAAGATAGCCAGAACGAGTGCACACATAATTCAACGTCGAAAAGGATTTGCGCGGCGCGAGAGGATGGATTTTTGGATGAAGTGGGTGCCAATACTGTAGGTAGCGGTGGCGACGTCGCTGCTCGCTCAAAGATGCTTGAAGATGAAGGTGCTTGGGACGAATCATGTTGCCACGATGGACTGGAGAAGGAAGAGGATGCGATATCGGTTAGACCATCAGACCTGGCTGAACCACCAGCAGAGCTGCCTGATCATGAGGCCAAGTCCATAACAAATGATGAAGAGCCAAAATTCTGCTTCTCGGTGAAACAACCAGTTGAGTTGCATGATCATGTGGCCAAGCCCATAACAAATGATGAAGAGCCAAAACTCTGCTTCTCGGTGAAACAGCCAGTTGAGTTGCATGATCATGTGGCCAAGCCCATAACAAATGATGAAGGGCCAAAACTCTGCTTCTCGGTGAAACAGCCAGTTGAGTTGCATGATCATGTGGCCAAGCCCATAACAAATGATGAAGAGCCAAAACTCTGCTTCTCGGCGAAACAACCAGTTGAGTTGCATGATCATGAGGCCAAGACCATAACAAATGATGAAGAGCCAGAACTCTGCTTCTCGGTGAACGAGAATAACTTCTCTGCAGCCACAGAAAAACATGCTGATGAAGGGATGACACAGGAGAAAGTTGTTGAGCAACAAGATCACCTTGACATCTCAGGCGCTGAAGTAGTACTACAGAACTGTAACTCCAAAGATACCTCAGTGATTCATTCTGAGCATGTATCTGATTGTCATCAACATGAGGGGTCATCAAGGAGCTTCTGCAAGAGTTCAAACCGTGAAATGCTGACTGATCAGGTTGCTGACCGTGACCGTGTTTGCTCGGACGTTGAAAGGGTACCCCAGGATAAGGAAAATGATCATACAAGTGACCCCTTGCTGCATGATTTGGATGATTGTGCGCATATTTTAGGGGAAAAGCCAATCTGTGGCCAGAAGGAGCCATCGAGAGCTGAGGGGTGCAATAGTGCAAGCAGCAAGAAAGGAAAAGATCTCCCACCTTGTGTTGAGACATTCAAAGAAGTTAATTCTTCAGAAAAAGAAGCGACAGCAAACAAAGTAAAGGGAAAGGAACCATGGACAGCCAATGTATGCAACAGCGAAATAAGCAGTAGCAATGGAAGATATCAGTCACCTCGTGCTGGGTCCATGAAAAAAGGCAGATCTTCACAAAACGAAGAGATGGCACAGAAAGTTAAGGAAAAGGAAACATGGACAGCCAAGGCATGCAACGGTGAAAGAAGCAGGAACAAAGGAACTGATCAGCCACCTTGTGCTGGGTCCATGAGAGAAGGCAATTCTTCAGAAAAAGAAGGGGTGGCACATGGGGAGAATCAGAACACGAGAACAGTTACATTGGTCGATGTGGATGGAACCAAATGGGAAGTGAAATTAGAGGACTCTTTCGAACTTGGTCCGCCAGAAAGAAGCAGTTTTTCCTGGTCAGAAAAGGAAGATGCTGAAGAAACCCATAGAGGCTCGGCGAAACCACATCAGAATGCTGAAGAATGTCCAGAGGGTGCACCTAAAAATGGAGGAACTAGGGTACCGACCGAGAGGAGTGATCTTCCGCGACATGGTTCCTTCAAGACCCCGACCTCCAATGGTCCAACAGAATCAAATCACGCAGGGGCCACATCAGCTAATGGCGATGAACAGGGGGCATGGGAGAGAAGAAGGCGACCAAGGGCTGTAGTTCAGAAAATACCGAATAGCAGGGCAGCGAAGATGTATGGCTACAGGTAAATCTTCAGTTCATAGAGACCCATCTTGCTTACTGTTAACATTTCTTCACTGGATTACTTGAATGTACTATGTGTTTGAAATTTAAATGTTATATTTTTTGTTCTTGTGTTTGTGGATCTTTCATTCGTATATTGTTGTGATGTGTAGCAAAATTTGGGCCTTGTCTATGTTGAAAAAAGCAGTTACGGTTCTGAACCTGAACTTGAACTTGCTTAGTGATTGGATTAGTATCATAGAATTCTCTGGTTTTTGTTCTTATATCTGCCGCAAATATCGATTTGGTAATCAATCTGGAAATGCTACAATGTTGGTAAATTAAAATACTCCTTCCAAATAGATCGCATGGCTTACAAAAATATCAGTTTGTTGTCAATATCAAGAGTAGAGTTATTGCTGTATTTTCAAGGACAGATCCCATCACTAGTACCGGAGTTATCTTGAAAACCAAGATGATCTTTGATGTAAAGACAAAAGGTTTGACTAGTGATTTCCACTTGAATGTGCTACTATGTTCGAAGCAAATTTGCACATGTTTTAGTTCGCATGGAAAGTGTCCAAAACACCCAGCCCATGTGTGAAGATGTATGCTACAGGTAAATCTTCAGTTTATCGAAACCCATGTTACTTGTTACCATTTCTTCACTGGATGTGTTTCTGCCCCCACTATTGAACTGAGAAATGAGCATCATATTCTTAAAATTATTCCAAGAAGCGCTCAGATTGGTTTCCTCCACTTGACAACGAAAACTGAGTATGTATGCTTAGAATTATGTAGATGGTATTGCAAAAATAAGTGTTTTGGAAATTGATACTGTCCCGTTTAGGGTGATAATTGTTAGAAGTGAGACAACTTGCTTGTAGACATGTTAGTATATGGCATAAATGAGTTTTCTGTAATTTTGCCAATAGTTCGATCAGGGATACCTTAAAAGGAAGATACTAGGTAGAATGATAGGTTAAATTTGAATTTTTCTTGGTAATGCCTCAAATGCTTGTAAATAATAGTAGCGGTCAAAGATACCAGGTAGTATCGCATATTGAGTGGTACATTGAAATTTTGAGCATTTTCTATAATGCCAGCACAGCTATTACCAGATACGATTGCTTCTTGAATTTTGGTTTCATGTCTGAATTCGAGAACTAACGTAGAATAGACCTGCCTGGCAAGCAAGAGAAACTGAGTAGCACAGCCTATCAAATCAGATACCATAAGATGGTGACTCTGTGTAAAGAAAATAAGATTCTCCTTGCGTATGCTTTGCTTGAATCACGATGTTGCTGAAAATATTTTGCTCTGTTGCAGGTGAAAACCCGGAAAAGAATGAAGAGCGGCGCATTTTGGCATGGAGGGGGCAGCATGAGATGGAAAAATAAATATGCAGGAGGATCTTGCATTTTACCTTGGAGACCAGCTAAACTGACCTGAATGGACTGGTGTACTGAATGTGCGATGCTTTATTTGTCTCGTTGAACCTAAAGCTAAAAAATGCTTGGAAAAGACAGTGGGCGGCATCGGTTTTGTGTGGCACATGATCGCCTAAGTCCAGCATTGTCGTTGACAATCACCTCAGGTGCTTCGACCCCACTAGTTGTCCATCTGGTGCAGCTCTCAATCAAAAATATTCCGTTCCAATGGTGTGATGGACTCCTATATATTGTAGCCAGTTACTCTCCTTTTTTCTTTTATTAGACGTGATGTGGTCAATTAGATGATCTAAAGGCACGCATTGATTGAAAGCTTGATCTGTGTTGTGTTCTAATACCTGAATCATATCAATATTTTGAGGTACTACTACTACTGAGTTCAAATCAATTTGCAACCCCTAGCCGCCTCTCGATTTTTTTTAATTGAAGAACACTGTCCATATTTTGGGAACTAGTACTAAGTCTACTATGATCATGGTGTTTTTTTCGGGCATATTATTAAGTCTACTATAATTTGGAAAGGTGCTTGCTACCAAGTACCAACAAAATCAAGATGTTGATGGAAAGCAAGGACTGCAGGAAATTGCAACAGATGCAAACCCAGCACTGGTTGCAATTGGCTGTTAATCTGAGCATCCATGCACGGAGGACAGCTTATGCGGGGACAGGTTGCGGAGAGCTGCTGTGGTTGAAGGCAATCGAGATGCTGCTAATTCAATTCAGTTATGCTTTGTACGTTGCAGAAAGTTCAAGTCTGAGGCAATTTAGGATTCGGTTAGAAGAGGGTTTTTTGGTCCTTTGGCAACCAAGGACAATGGTTTGTAGCAGTTCACTAGCATTGTTTCTATCGTGATATCTTGGCCACACCTATCTGTTTGCGCAGATGATTAGCCTAGATGAATTTCTTCCTTTGTGATGACAGCTTCAACATATGATTACAGCTCCCTGGGTACTGTATGTATTCTCCACGGCAAATCCCTTGCTCTTGTGCTGTTAATCCAGGAACAAGATGTTTATGATGAATGTAATAGTCTGACTCATGTTCTAGCAGTAGCAACTTTTGATCTGACAATAGATACTTTTCTGTTGCCCTACCTAGTTAAACGATGTAATGGTGTTCACTGAAATAAGGTTGCTGTTCCTGTAATAAAAAAGGAGCTGCCGTTTCTGTGGTGAGTGTGGATATGTGGGATACAACATTACAATGGCATAATTTGCAAAGGGCTCTAGAACTTGCAGATGTAGATGGCTTGCCAAAAATTATCTACAATCAAGTGTATTACTCTGAGATAAGTAGCATTGTTCATCCTACTGTAGAAGGTGTTGAGATACCAAGTTCAATAGCACATTCAAACATACCTACAATTGTTCAAGTTATAAGCCTGTAAGAAGTAATAACAGCAGGGGATTTAGGATTTTGGAACATGCGCATGACACTAGTGGCACAACACAACAACTGAACTGAATCTGTAGAGCACACAGTTGTAACTCAATCTGTAGTTACAGTCTACGCTAGCTTCAAATACAATTGTGACAACCAAAGTCCAACACGATTCAGATAACAGCCGAGAGAGCAACGATCTAAGGCTCAAGAGGACTGAAAACAAGCATCATACTAGTTCCGATAAACGCAACTGACGGCAGACGTTTCTGCGTAAGCAGCAAAATGCGAAGACACCAAATCCGTTGGTTCATTCATATGCAACAACTTCCATTACAGACTACAGGCACGCAACCAAACACCACACAAGACAAGAGCACAACAGCGAGATACTACACCTACTCCACAACAGAGAACAGAGGATGAACCCTAAACAGAGGCTAGCTTCTAATCAGATCCCGCGAGCGACGGATCCCGCGAGGACGCCTAACCGCCGAAGCCGTAGAGGGTGCGTCCCTGGCGCTTGAGCGCGTAGACGACGTCCATGGCGGTGACGGTCTTGCGGCGGGCGTGTTCGGTGTAGGTGACGGCGTCGCGGATGACGTTCTCGAGGAAGATCTTGAGCACGCCGCGGGTCTCCTCGTAGATGAGGCCGGAGATGCGCTTGACGCCGCCCCTCCTGGCCAGACGCCGGATCGCAGGCTTGGTGATGCCCTGGATGTTGTCGCGGAGGACCTTCCTGTGGCGCTTGGCGCCGCCTTTGCCGAGACCCTTGCCTCCCTTGCCACGGCCCGACATTGATGCTGAGTTGGAATTGTGCTGGTGGAGGATTGCAGATTGGGGATTGGGGATGGTGTGGTGGAAAGATGCTGGTGGTGGAGAGTATTTATAGCGAAAAGGGATTGGGAGTTTGGGCGCGGAGGTGAAAAAATGGTGATCCGTGGGAGGCGGGAAGTGGAGCGTTGGATTGGGATGGGTGGTGGAGATTGCGTGCGGGTGGGAGGGAGCAGGGTTCGATCCGTGGGGCTTCCAATGGAAAGATGTGATTGGCTTATTTTTGGGAGGTCGGATTGGTGACGTGGCAGAGCGTGCTTGTGTCATGAGTGGGCTCGTTTTCGCCTAGCCATCGTGGAGCCAGGGCGGCGCGACGCAAACGGATTCTGTGCAACCGGGCCGAAAAATGCGTCTGGTATCACCTCCAGCGGGACGACGCAAAGTGATCGTGTCGTCCGTGGCTACTCAAATCTGGTCCAAATATGCGTCTCGGATGCATCTTTGCGGACGCACAAAGTGTCTGCTCGCGTCTAGCAGCAACCCTGCGTCGATGCGTCTTCTCAGACGCGCTAGCGACTGGCGCCGTTGCGTCGCTTCGGCAGTTTGCGCCACGTTAATGGCGATGCCTCAGCTGCCGAGCGGCCGTCGCCTACCTCCGCCAACCGCGTTAATAGCAACGCCACGCGTCCCGCGACCATCGCCTGCCTCCAGCCTATATAAAGAGGGCGCGCGTTCTTCTTCCTCATCCACTCCTCCATACAAACCCTAGCCGCCACAAGCTTCACCGTAGCGCCGCCTAGCTCTTCCTGCGACGGAGCCAGGGCCGCGAGGAAGTCCATGGCGGGTCCTGGTGGTCGGCGAGGCGGTCGAGGCCGCGGGCCTGGGCGCCCCCGGCGCCGGGGCAAGGGCCGCCATGGTGGAGCAGCTACGGCCCCACGCTCGCTGTCGCATGCGTCCTTCTCGTCTTCGCAGGACGACCGATGCTTCGAGGTCCTCCTTCGCATCGATGACGACCCACTCGGCATTAAGCGGCTCCCTGACAAGTTCTCCGAGTTCGTCGATGACGTCGAGCCGGCGCACTTGCAGGAGGCCAGCTACAACTTCTGCCGGTGGACTGTGGATGTCTTGTTCGACGGGCAGGAAGATGTATCTGCACACGGGGTGGGACAAGTTCGCTCGCGACCTCGCGCTCGAGCCTAGCTGTCAGGTCACCTTCCTCTACGAGGGGCGACGACGAGATGATCGTCAAGGTGTTCGACGACACAGCCTGCCGCAGGAACTACCACACCGGCGAATCCGGCTCGGACACCGATAGTTATAACTTAGAGTGTTCTTTCTTTGCAGCGAATATTGCTACGGGCCAGTCGAAGCCAGTAGTGAAGGTTTCTGGTTGTTCTTTCTCAGAAGAACCAACAGGGGCACCATCCCAAGCTGGATTTTCCAGTTTGGGTGACTGGGTGTGCTTCGAATGTTATTTCTTGGCAGCGAACAAACGGAAATCAACACAACTGATTTCTTTTTTTAAAATGTTTTTATTTGTGTTAGCCATGGTTCAAACTATGTATTAGTTTGTGTAAATCATGTTCCAAAATATGTATTAGTTTATGTAAAATAATGTTCCAATATGTAATGTTTGGAACTATGTTTAAATGGAGAAGAGGAAAAAACAATTAAACAAAAAATGCGTCGTCCCGCTGGAGCCACCCCAGACGAAAATGGACGCGTGGACAAAATCGATCATTTTATAGCGTCCGCGACGCGACGCAAACGGACGCGCGCGGACAATAAAATGCGTCGCGCCGCTGGAGATCCCCTGAGAGAGTGCGGAGGTTTGGCCTTATTTTATTATCGAAAAAATCACCAAACATGCCGTGACCGAGATTTTGCACAAAAAAAAAACATTCAGATTTTTCCGGCTGTCCTCCATCTTCTCCATTTCCCGTCCGCCGAGTTGTCTACTATAGTTTGCTGCCTACTTCGCTGCTCCCATTTTGTATCTGGTTATATAATTAGCAACAAAAGCATCATTGAAGTCTAATATAATTAGGTCACTCTGTTTGGCCAAAATAAATTTCACAAGAGACGGTCATATTAATTCCCACTTCTCATATTTTAGTTTGTACTAGTCACATATGCTCTCTGTTTTAGTTTGGCATAAGGCAACTAGTTTGCAACTTTGCATAAACTGATCTGAACAAAACAAATAAATTTCAAGCAGTAGCAAATTTTGCATAAACAATCTTGCAATTTTGACATAGTGGAGGAAATCGCATTGCATCAAGTATAGTGGCATTTCAAGCAACATCAAATTTTAGAAAGTTGGAATTATATTAGACCAAACAGATTTTGTAAGCATGGTTGAAACCTAGCATGAACGTGTGTACGACTGCTGGCTCCCGGGATTCACTGATCCATGTGCAGTATTTTTTTTTTAAAAAAAAGGAAGAAAAGCACATGAACAAAAGGAATCTCTGGAGAGGGGAAAGGGGGCGCTCACCGGCGGGGCGGCGCGGGGAGCTTGTCATCAAGCGCGTCGACGAGCGGTGTGGCAGGGGCGAGACGCTTACACCAACACCTACTCCAACACCTAAATCACATAAAGCATAAAGCATTACACTTACTCCAACACCTAAATCACATAAAGCATAAAGCATTACACTTACTCCAACACCTAAATAACATAAAGCATACTTAACAAAAAAATATTAATAAAACATGGTATAGTGGGAATTCCTGGTTCTCTCCTTTTTTCAGGCAATTTTCCTTCAAAGGAATAATTAGCAAAAGCATTGTAGTGATAGCTTCATTGGGAATCTTTCTTATATTAGTAACAATATATTGCATATACTTATAACAAGGAGGTAATTTAAGTGCCTCGACTAAAGGAATTTACATGCATAGATTCTTTAGTAATTCAACAAACCTCTCACATCTAGCATTATTTTGACTTTTTGTTGCCACTTGGGGATATGGTACGGGTCTTTGTATCCATGGATCCTTTCTTTACCTTGTTGTTGCAGATATTTCTTCTTCTTGATCTTCTTCTTTGAAGGTTGAGGATCATCTCTTGCATTAGATTTATTTTCTTCATCATTCTCATTATCTTGTTGTCCTTCATTAGCTTGAGATAATTCTCTTCATCATTATTATTATTATCTTCAGTTTGAGTATCAGAAATAGATGTATCATTTACTTGTTCTTCAGAATCCCATTAGCTTCAAGACGAAGAACACTCTCTCTCCTCCATTGTTCTATAGCTTAATCGCGTGGATATCCCTCCCTAGCCAATCAATCACCACAAAACTTTGGGAATCGAAGGAGGAGGGGTGATACGTTGCAAACGTATCTATAATTTTTGATGCTCCATGCTTGTTTTACACCAATTTATATATGTTTTGTTTATACTTCATTGCACCTTTATACATTTTCCGGCACTAACCTATTGACAAGATGCCACAGTGTTGTTCCCTGTTTTCTGTTGTTTTGTATTTTAGAAAAGTTGTACAGGAAATATTCTGTTGAACTAACTGTATTCAGAGGATCTATCATGAAACTCAAAAATTTATAAAAATAAATACAAGAAAAAGAAAAGGTGGGAGTGTCCCACCGGGGTCAACGCCGGTGGTCAACTCTTGCGGACCGCGTCGGTGACCACACCGCGGCGGCGCTACGACGCACGCGCGGAGGCGCGAGATGGTGCGTTCGGCGCACGGGTTCACGAGGAACCTCCTGGTGGCGCCGCCGCCATTTATTGGCCGCCGGAGCAAGGCCAGCATCGCACGGCCGCGACGATGGACGCAGGCAAGCGGCGCGGCGGCGGTACAGGGGGAGTCCAAGCAAGCGGAGGGCTGCGCTGGAACCGGCAACTCACTGTGAGCGTCGTGGAGGGGTCAGCCAGGCCGGGGGAGGCCAGAGGCGAGCCAATCGATGGCAAACGGAGTCCGGGCCGGCGAGCTCGTCGACGGAGATTGTGGGATCCCAAGGTCAATTCCGTGGGGGGGGGGGGACGAGCAAGGACGACGAGGCGGTGATGGAGGTGTTCTCAAATGCTCGCGGGGTAGTCCAGAATGGCGGCGAGGGCCGTCAGTCGTGGGGCTAGGGTTAGGGTTTCCTATTTGGCTGTGAAACAGAGAGAGGGGGAGGAAGAAGAGTGGCGTCTAGGGTTCCTCATGGCGTCGGAGGAGCTCTTGTAGGCGACAACGAGGTCGGCGGTACGAATCATGGTGCATCGAGCAAGGGGAGCTCGACAGCGAGTTACTTCCAGGAACGAAGATAGGAGATTTTTTTTTGAGGTTAAACATGCCACTTTATTGAATAATAATGTTATTCAAGATACAAAGACCTTGTGGTGACCCTGCATACCACTGCATGTTGTAGTATGCCAGTCGTTGACATAACATGTGCGAAGTACCAATCCGCAAATATTACATCCCTCAGAGTAGTACAACAGAACATAGCTGGTTCATAACTCATTCATTTATTATTACAAGCCATATGTACATATCATCACAGAGTTCCTCCTGGGTCCAGAGAGGAATACTCCTGGGTTCCAGGTGAACCCGACTTAGCTTACAATATAATAGTCTTAGCAGGTAATACATTTATTCTATTCGAGCAGCGAAGTACTAGAGTGTTCGCACTGCTCGGTTACTACAGCGACTCCATGATCCTAGACTTGTTCTCCTTCGGAACCGTCCCCGGCTCCGTAGACTATAAGGTAGTCTACTCCTTCTACACCTCCGGAGAGGTCTGGCTCTTCATAGCAGATCCCATCTGCTCCTTCTTGGTCGTCGGTGTCCTCCTCAAGACGATTCAGGCAATCTAAGCAGGGGATTATAAGAGGTATGAGTACGAGCGTACTCAACAAGTTCATTATAGGAAAGAGGTGTTTAATGCACTAGCTACGGCATTAGACCAGAAAGTCTAATACCAATGCAGATTTTTGTAATCATTTCTTCAAAAGGTTGCTTTTATTAAGAAGAACTATGTCCGTCAGCCTTCACCGGTTTACTAGAACTTCATGGAGTTCCTTTCTGGCAGTGTTCGCAGTTCCAAAACCCGGAACAGGGAGTGACAGGTCACGATTCATTACACTCGCGAGAGGTGTGTTGCTTTACCCATAAGAGATCTTAACCTTGGTGCCAACCGGGCAGCTTTCCCGTCCACACTTCCGTTGGTGTGAGGCCCGGTATAAGGTCATAGCCAAGTTATACTCCTCCGCTACCTCGCACACCCACCCTTTGTTGCAATCCCCGACCCTGGGTCCTCGCCGGTGCATACCTTTGTGGATAGCCCCCGACCACAACAACAATTCAGGGCTATCTACCATAAATTCCTTCGCCGGTAGATGCAACCCATCATAGACCGCATTACCGTGGGGACTTTAACGGGTTCCCCACCTTACCGCTTGTCCTTAACTGGATCAAGTGTCTACGGTAAGCGCATCCGTTGATGTACAAGAGGTGGAAGTACAACTGACTATTCCGTCCCACTCTAGATCTTATGGTTAACACGAGTTTTACGGCACAAGAATCACTGGACAACATTTGTTGTTTAATCCTATATGGATATAAACCCTTGCAATGGAACCTCCACCATAACAACACATACCATGGTTCCATTGCCCACCACTTAGTCATATTCATAGTTATGAAAAATAGCATTTTTGCTTTTTATGCAAGAGTGATAAGTATAGTACTTTGCAATTAATTTGGTAAAAATACTCAAATGACATGAGAAAACGATGAACTTGCCTGAAGACTGCAAAGTGTTGCAGTTGGAAGGTGTGGACTAACTCTTGTCCTCTGTTTCTGAAAGATAACATCATTGTCCGATAAGGGCAATGGTTAAAGAAGCAAATATGCATGCTTTCCAGTTTTAGGGTTTAGTTCCCCCCTTCCCAGTGCTTTATTATTTTATGTAAGAGGTGATTACTAAGAACAATTTAGGAATACTCCTTTTAAGGTAAAATACTACCTTGGAATGTTGCCAAGGTGTTTTTTTATAGTCCAAAAGATATTATGGACTTATTTTTATCATTAAAAATATATTGGTTTATTTTTAATGATTATAATGTTTATTAATTTATGACTTAATGTCATTTGTCTCAAAAATTCCATTTCATATTTTATTATTATAGAGAATTTTATGTTGAGTGGTTTTCATATTTTTTACTTATTTTTTTAGAGCCATATTTATTTTCTAAAATTTCTGGAGTGATACAATTAAATGGTCATTTTTTAAAAGACCAAAATGCCCTTCTGGCCCCACCTGTTAGGTGGTCGAGCTGGTTAGGTTGGACCAGCCCACTGGGCTCGGTCCAACTGACCCAGTCGCGCCGTAGACGTTGTCTCTCCCCGTGCTCTCTGGCGATCCGTCGTCGCCTCCGCCGTCGCCGCTTTATCCTGGCCGTCTCGGGCCACCTCCGGCGACGAGATGGGTCGTGGATGAACCGCCGTTCGACGGCGCATCTCATGGTCCGCGTCGATCTGTGATTCGTCGCCGCCTCTGTTCGCCCCCAACCTCTCTGCGACACGGGCCGCACGGATCCGCGGCGATCCGTTGCTCGCCGGCACCCCTGGTCGTTGTGGTGCTGGTATGCTCTGGTCGTGGTGTTGCTGGAGCCGTTGCGCTCGACGACGCCTGGCTTGACCGTGGCTTGGCGCTGCCATGGCCGGTCTATGCCGCCGCGCCGCCACGGGTACGCCGTGGTGCTCTGCTCCAGGTACACCTCCCCTTCTCTTCTCTTCTTCTCCTCCTTCTAGCTGAGTTGCGGCTGCTTCTCCTCATGGAGATGCCATGCCGTACTATTGCTTTGGCTTGCTGGCCGCTGCTGTTGTGCTCTCTGCTACTGCCGTGCGTGTGCTGCTGCGAGCTAGCTGCTGCTATTGCCTTACTGGCCCTAACCTATGCCATGCTGTTCTTCTTCTCCATCGGAATTATTCATGTGTGCTAGCTCTCTGTGCTGCTATGGCTCATGAGCACTTGCTCATGAGAATTATGTGATGCTCCTGCCATGCTAGGCTATTCATGTTACTGCTAATGGTGATATGCCTTTGTTGTGTAACTATTTAACTGCCCCTGGCTTGATTTCTGTGATGAATCCTTGCATTTTTGCAAGCGCCAGTGCCTCTGTGTGATGTTCATTGAGTTGTAATTCATGGGAATGCTCTATTGAGCATGATTGTTGGCTAGACAGCTCCATCTCTTGTTAGTGTGCTTCTACATACGATTATAATGCATCTATTTGATGATCTTGTGATACAAATGATTGATTATCTGTGGCTTTGGGTGATTCTGTGATCATCAGGACTTCCTATTGGTTTAAATGTATGCATGGATTAAATTCATATACTGTTGTTGCTTATGGATTTAGCTTTCAACCAAGTACTGGTGGTTGCTTTTGCTGGTGAATCCATTACTGTTGCTCTTCCAGGATTTGTGTGATGCTCAAGCTTATGATGGTGCATGCTTGTGCTTGCTCAAGCCTCTGTTGTTGCTTGTAGTGATCCCTTCGATCATATGCAAGGCCTGGTGCATGGTAAGCTTAACGGTTTCATTTATTTGTGTAGCCCTGATTTATTGAATGGATAAATGATGTGAACTGCTTAGCAGTGATGATCTTATGGATTGATTTAATGGGGCTAGAGGGATGCCAACCAATGGTTGGTACCCTAGCTCATGTTGAACCCTATTGGGTGATGATGTGCTTCTTCAGTATGCTTTTCTGTGTGGCTAGGTAGCTGTTGTGACCCTAGCAGACTTGGTCTGCTGGAAATGGTTGCTCCTACCTCTAGTGGATGTTTCTATGCAATATTCCTGGTAGTCTTCCATGGACTGCTAGGATATTTGATGTTGAGATAATACTGGATAGATAAATGTCCAATAATCTGATGGCTTAGCTAGTTGTAGGTGCTTGGTGAATAGGGATGGTTAGATAGGATAAATCCATGATGGATTCCTTTGGTTATGTCACTATGTTGACAGAACCTTTGTTCCCTTGGTGATTTCCTGCTAGCTAGGTCACTTGTTTGCTAACACCAAATGGCTTGATAGCCAAGTGATCATACAAGATGGGTGTTCTACCCTTCTTTGCTTCTGTGATGCATGTGTATGCTTATTGATGAGCAAAACATGTGTTTGCTCATGATCATTTGTGTATACCTCACTCCAGCTCCTAGATTAGTTGCTGATGTAGAGGATTTGCTTCTGGTTGATGTGTGAAGCTTGCCCTACTCCTCCTGCTGGCTTGTGATGCTTCTCCTTGTGACTTGCTCAAGAGCACAGTTCATGTTGGAACTGTTCTGGATGGTTTGATGGTTCTGGATGGATTGAAGGGCTTTGGTGTTCTTCATGTTCTTCCTGTTCTAAGGCTCTGGCTGCTCTTACCCTTGGAGATCATGTCGATGGATTTCTAGGGTTTGGCTGTGAAAAGTTTATATACTGCCTCTCCCTTGCTCCTATGGTCGACAGCACTGCATTTCCTGGGTGCTTCACCCCTGGCTGTGTGTGTGTGGAGAACAAGCAGGTAGCCTGGTGAGCTGCTTGTGTGCTGTCAGGTTGGAACTTGGGCCCTCTGGCCTTGTTCCCCTGCAGACTTGGTATTATCCACCAAATTCAATTTTATTTGACTAACTTGCCAAGTGGCTTTGCCACTTGGCCTAACCTTTCTTTTTGTTTCTTGTCTTTGATTGCAGGGATGATTTGGATGATCCAAGTGAAGATCATTCAAGTATTAATCAAGCAAATCATGAAGATTTACTTGTCTAGTTTAGAATTCTGTTAATACTTGTGTTTCTTTTATTTTCCTTTATTCAATTCTGTAATGTGTTGTAATATTATAATTCAATTTTGGATATTGTAAATGACTTTGTATTATGTGTGTTAATCAATAAAGATCAAGGTTTTCTCTAATGAGCTTGAATTAAATAATCCATTGTTTTATATTTTTATTTATTCAATTGTTTATTGAATTATTCATATTTGAATTATAATATTCATGATTGATGTTTGAATTTGAAACTCAAACATATATTGTTTGAATTCAATCATGGAACTTCATTTGAGAAAGGAATTGTTCCCCTTCTCTTCTCGAAAACCCTAATTGAGTTTAGTTAGGTCCAAGTTTATCGCACTCTCGAAACCCTAATCCTATGTGGTGTCGAGAGAGAAACTTGTCCCCCTATGATGCAGTTTTTCTATAAAAGTGCGAAATTTCCCCATATTTTACGATGCAATGCACATCCCTTCCTAAATTCTACCCCTCGATCGTCTCTAAACCTGGGATATTACAGCCTTTCCCCCTTAAAGAAAACTTCGTCCCAAAGTTGTGGTTGTAATACCTGAACTGTTCTGGATATGACTTTCTCAAATCTTCCTCCTTCTCCCAGGTGGCTTCTCTCTCAGGATGATGCTTCCACTGAATCTGTAGTATTTGATTGCTCTATTTCTCAGTTGTTTCCAGTTTTCCTCAAGAATCTTGGTTGGCTTCTCGATGTAAGTTAAATCTGGCTGTAGATCTAGCTCATCATGAGATATGGGCTCATCTGGGGTCTTTAGACATCTTCTGAGTTGTGACACATGGAATACATTGTGTACTTGGGCTAATCTTCCTGGTAGATCTAATTCAAAGGCTAACCCTCGGTTCTGACTCACTATCTTGAAAGGTTCGATGTATCTAGGGCTAAGCTTCCCTTTTTACTCCGAATCTTTGAAGACCTTTCATTGGACTAACCTTTAGGTATACCATGTCTCCAACTTTTGGTTCCCATGTCCTTCTCTTTTGATCGGCATAACTCTTCTGTCGGCTCTGGGCTATCTTAAGTCTGTCCCTTATCACATCTATAATTTGTTGCTTCTCATTCACATAATCTGGGTCAAACTCCTTCCTTGAACCTGCCTCGTACCAACAGATAGGTGATCTACACTTCCTTCCGTACAGAGCTTCAAACGGTGCCATCTTGATGCTGCTTTGATAACTGTTGTTGTAAGAAAACTCTGCTAATGGTAAGTGTTCCTCCCATGATCCTCCGAAGTCTAGGGCACAAGCCCTAAGCATATCTTCAAGTATCTGGTTCGTCCTCTCCGTTTGTCCTCCCGTCTAAGGATGATAGGTGGTGCTATAGTCCAACTTGGATCCTAATGCTTCGTGAAGTTGTCTCCAAAAAGCTGGTGTGAAGACGGATCCTCGATCTGATACGATCTTCTTGGGTACTCCGTGTTTACTCACTATCTCTTTGATGTAAAGATCTATGAGTTTCTCCCTTTTGTCCTGTTGATTTACGGCTAAGAAATGTGCACTTTTCGTCAACCGGTCCACGATTACCCATATCATGTCCTTCTTTTTATTGGTCATGGGTAGTCCGGTGATGAAATCCATTCCTATTTCTTCCCACTTCCATTATGGAATTGGTAAAGGTTGCAATGGTCCTACTGGGCTTTGATGTTCTGCCTTCACCCTTTGACGAGTATGGCATTCTGCCACATATTGTGCAATTTCTCTCTTCATATTGTTCCACCAGAACAACTCTTTTAAATCCATGTACATCTTTGTACTTCCTGGATGGATTGAATACGACGTTTGATGTGCTTCTCTAAGTATGACTTCCTTAATCTCGGCATTATCCGGAACACAAATCCTTTTCTGGAACCATAATGATCCCAACTCGCCTCGGTGGAATTCCGATGGCCTTCCTTCATCAATCCTTCTCATTTATTCCACGATAAATGGATCATCCAATTGACCCATGATGATCTCATTCCTTAGATTCACATTTAACTCATCTGCAACTTGTAGTGCTGATAGTCCCTCATGGGCTTCCTTCTCCCAAAGTTGTATATGTGCTTGGCTTATTTCCTTCTTCAACTTTGGTGGTATCTCTTGTTCAACTCCTCCAGTGCTCTTCCGGCTTAAGGCATCGACTACAACATTAGCCTTTCCTGGTGTGTAATTGATGGTCAAATCATAGTCCTTGATCAATTCAAGCCATCTTTTCTGCCTCATATTCAGTTCCTTCTGAGTGAATAAGTATTTGAGACTTTTATGATCAGTGTAAAGCTCACACTTTGCTCCATAAAGAAAATGCCTCCATCCTTTTAATGCAAACACAACTGCTGCTAATTCTAGATCATGTGTTGGATAGTTGACTTCATGTGGTCTGAGTTGTCTTGATCCATAAGATATAACCTTCCGATCTTTCATGAGTACACATCCTAGTCCATGCTTGGATGCGTCACAATACACTGTATAGTATTTGCCAACTTCTGGCACTTCTAGCATAGGTGCGGTGGTTAGTTTCTCTTTCAGAGTCTGGAAACTCTGCTCACACTCATCTGACCACACAAATGGTGTGTTCTTCCTTAACAACTTGGTCATTGGTCCCGCTATCTTGGAAAATCCTTCAATGAATCTTCTATAGTATCCTGCCATTCCTAAGAATCCTAGGATTTTTTTGACATTCTTTGGTGCTTCCCATTCTAAAACTGATGCCACTTTGCTTGGATTTACTGCAATTCCATCCTTGCTGATGACATGTCCAAGAAATTCTACTTGGTCTAGCCAAAACTCACACTTGCTGAATTTGGCATAGAGTTGATGTTCTCTTAGTGTTTGCAACACTATCCTGAGATGCTCTGCATGTTCAATCTTATCCTTGGAATAAATCAGGATATCATCGATGAACACGATGACAAACTTGTCAAGATAGGGCATGAAGATCTTATTCATGAGATTCATGAATATTGTTGGGGCATTGGTCAACCCAAAAGGTACGACGACTAGGTACTCATGATGTCCGTACCTTGATATAAAGGCAGTTTTCGGAACATCTTCCTTCTTGATCTTTATCTGGTGATAACCCGATCTCAGATCAATCTTGGAAAAGACTCTTGCTCCTCTAACTTGATCAAACAGATCTTGTATTCTGGGAAGTGGATACTTGTTCTTGATAGTAACATTGTTCAAGTTTCGGTAATCTCCGCACATCCTTCGACCTCCATCTCTTTTGTCCACAAAAATAACTGGTGATCCCCAAGGTGAAATACTTTCCTGAATGAATCCTTTCTGTTCTAAGTCATCCAATTGTTCCTTGAGTTCTTTCAACTCCTTTGGTCCCATCTTATATGGTACTTTTGCAATTGGGGTTGTTCCTGGAATTAGGTCGATGGTGAACTCTATCTCCCGGTCTGGTGGCATTCCAGGTAACTCCTTCGGGAAAACATCTTGGAATTCATTGACTATTGGTATGTCCTCGAGTTTCACTTCTTTCATACTGTTCAATTGTAACTCAACCTCCATCTGAGTATGCTTATTTCCCTGGTAAATCATCCTTCCTCCATCTAGGCTTTTCAATGACACTGTCTTGTTTGCACAATCTATTAAGGCTGCCTTTGCCTCCAACCAGTTCATACCTAGAATGACGTCTATGTCCTTCATAGGTAGAACGAACAGGTCTGCGTCAAACGCACATCTTTGGATTGTAATGACCTGCCTTTGCTTAACGTGGGTAACTAAGATCGTTCCCCCCGCAGATAGTATGGTAATGGGTGTTTCTAATTTAGTGCAATTAATCCCATGTTTGATGATGAATTGCTGAGAAATGAATGATGTAGTTGCACCAGTATCAAATAGTACTTTGCCAGGATGAGTGAGTATCTGAAGCGTACCTATCACTGCTTGGTCTGAGTTTATCACCTCCTCCAGGCTGGTGTAGTTTAACTTTCCGAAGGGCTTCTTATTCTTCCAGTTCCCTCCGGAATTCCCACTTCGATTCCCACCTCCTCCTGACTGTCCTCCTCCATTCTTTCTCTTGGGGCAATCCCTGAGCATGTGCCCCTCCTGGCGACAACCAAAACATATCACCTTTGGTTTCCTACAATCCTTGGAGATATGTCCCTTCATTCCACAGATACGACAAACAATCTGTGCCACATACTGATCTCTTGGAACCTTCTTTTGGTTGTTGTTGAAGTTGTTGTACCTCGGCTTGAAACTCAAGCTAGTGTTGGGCTTGTTACTGATAAACTTCTTGGGCTCAAATCTGGCCTTCTTCCTCTTCTCTTCTTGCAGCTGTTTGAAATCATCTTCTAGAGTGATGGCTGCATCCACCAACTCTTGGAATTCAGTAGCTCTCAACATCCTGAGCTGTACCTTAAACTAAGGATTCAATCCTCTCATGAACCTCTTCCTCCTTTTGTCTTCGGTGTTGACCTCCTCAGTAGCATATCGGGACAATCCTGAAAACTCTCTGACATAAGTCAGAATGGCCTTAGCCTTCTGTTCGAGACTTTCAAACTCACGACGCTTCAACTCAACTATACTCTCAGGGACATTGGATTCCCTAAACTTCTGCTTGAATTCTTCCCAGATGAATACTTTCTCAGCTGGGTAAACGGCTACGATGTTATACCACCAAGATGCGGTGGGTCCACACAGTAAGTGTGTAGCATATCTGACCTTCTCCAGGTCATTGCATCCAACAGTTTTGAGCTTTTGCTCAGTATCCACCAGCCAATCTTCTGCATCCATTGGCTTTGGGGCGTATGCAAATGATATTGGCTTTGTGTTCTGGAAGTCGGATAGAGTAACTCCCTGATTTTCTGGTGTATCCACCTTGTTCTGTTGCAACAATTCTTGAAAGAACCTATTCTGCTGCTCCATAGTTGCCCTTTGCTTTTCTTCCATCATCTGCATATACTGAAGAAAGTTCTGCTGCGTCATCGGTGGTGGTGGTGGTAACTGATTCCTCGTAGCTTCATCTGCCTCTTCCTTTTGTTTTGCCTCACGCTCGAGGCGCTGCTCTTCACTCTCCTCACCCGTCGCTCCAGACATCTCCCCTAGTTCTGCAACACAAAGTGGTACTCATAATTACTCCATGTGCAAGTTTTATGAGCTCAACCTTGTGCACAGAACTAGTCACACAATGGAAATCAAGAAGCAAACGCAAATCATACAAAACATATACCATGTACATACATACTTAAGTGGTTTATTACAATACTCAGTAGTAGTGTGAGTATGCAAACTCACTTATTGAAGTATAATTACAACTTATTCAAATATTACATACTACAATACATGTGGTATAACTGTATTGTAGTCTCGCCTCCAGTGGTGGTCTCTAGTCGTGGCTCACTCCTGGTACATTCCAGGCTTCCATCCGGTCGAACGGGTAGTCCTCCTGATAGAATCTGGGACATATGGTCTCCCATTCGGCTGGTAGTCTGAATCAGAGGATGATCCCAGGGAGAAATCTGTCATCATGAAATGATTATTTAATGAAGCATAATCCTCCCCTGGGGTATTCTCCCCTGTGATTCCACCGTAGGCATTCCCTCCGTCTGTGTCAGACTCAATCACTATCGGATACTCCTCATAATCTCCCTTACTATACTGATGGTTCTGATACTGGTTCATGGCGTCTTGGTCTATCTCGGGATTACATCTCACTGGATCACTATCAGTTCCCATAAATGATCCCCAACGCCATCCAGTGGAGTTCTCAATTGGAGTTTCCGAGCGTTGGCGATTCCCGGACTCTTCTCCTCCCTCATATCCACCTTGTGAGCTACTAGGAAAGTACCTAGGTGTTATAGGTGTGGTTTGGGGTTCTGGAGCATCTATGTCAATATAGTCACCAGTTGAGAAAACTGGTGTATGAACTTCTCTCTCCATCGGCTCCTTTCCCTTCGCCTCCTCCTTGGGCTCAGTGAACTCATCCAACATTGTATCAGTTGCCCCCGACAGATGTCGGTTCAGCTGAAAGAACAATGTCAAGAGGTTCCTGCATTTATCCATATACTTCGCGGCTTCAGTAGGCTTTCTCTTAGCAAACTTGAAATGATTCAGAGTTGGATCATCATCCTCCTCCATATGGGGAATGTGTTCAAACTCAGAATCTATAAGATCCTTAGTCTTGTGCTCTCGAATATCTGTGATGGCTTTCATTATGGCTATATGGTAGGCTGTTCTTATGGTCCTAGCCTCCCCCGCAGGCATAACTACGCTCAACGCTAAGGATTCTGGTAGTTGTAGTCCTACCCTGCACTTCGCCAGTACTGTACCATCGTAATACATGTACTTCATTACCCGGATTTGGGGATCGCACCCAAATTCGAGTAATATAGCTCTGAGTATATCCACAAGTCCCCCGTTGTAATCATAAAACGTGGATTCTTTCACTTTCACGTTACGTCCCGAACGTGAACTTGCCATAGTTGGCTGTAGATAAGAAAGAATATAATATTAGTAATAATGCATCATAATAGTGATAATAAAGAATTATCGCACTAAAAGATATGATTGTTTTATTCTCAAGTGAATATATACCATATTTTTAGAGAATTCTTTACTAATCCTATTTGACTCCTAACGTTCCGTCCCATTTACTAGGTTCCAACCTAAGGTCAAAGATTTTGCTCTGATACCAACTGTGGTGACCCTGCATACCACTGCATGTTGTAGTATGCCAGTCGTTGACATAACATGTGCGAAGTATCAATCCGCAAATATTACATCCCTCAGAGCAGTACAACAGAACATAGCTGGTCCATAACTCATTCATTTATTATTACAAACCATATGTACATATCATCACGGAGTTCCTCCTGGGTCCAGGGAGGAATACTCCTGGGTTCCAGGTGAACCCGACTTAGCTTACAATATAATAGTCTTAGCAGGTCATACATTTATTCTATTCGAGCAGCGAAGTACTAGAGTGTTCGCACTACTCGGTTACTACTGCGACTCCACGATCCTAGACTTGTTCTCCTTCGGAACCGTCCCCGGCTCCGTAGACTATAAGGTAGTCTACTCCTTCTACACCTCCGGAGAGGTCTGGCTCTTCATAGCAGATCCCATCTGCTCCTTCTTGGTCGTCGGTGTCCTCCTCAAGACGATTCAGGCAATCTAAGCAGGGGATTATAAGAGGTATGAGTACGAGCGTACTCAACAAGTTCATTATAGTAAAGAGGTGTTTAATGCACTAGCTACGTCATTACACCAGAAAGTCTAATACCAATGCAGGTTTTTGTAATCATTTCTTCAAAAGGTTGCTTTTATTAAGAATAACTATGTCCGTCAGCCTTCACCGGTTTACTAGAACTTCATGGAGTTCCTTTCCGGCAGCGTTCGCAGTTCCAAAACCCGGAATAGGGAGTGACAGGCCACGATTCATTACACTCTGCAGAGGTGTGTTGCTTTACCCATAAGAGATCTTAACCTTGGTGCCAACCGGGCAGCTTCCCCGTCCACACTTCCGTTGGTGTGAGGCCCGGTATAAGGTCATAGCCAAGTTATACTCCTCCGCTACCTCGCACACCCACCCTTTGTTGCAATCCCCAACCCTGGGTCCTCGCCGGTGCATACCTCTGTGGATAGCCCCCGACCACGACAACAATTCAGGGCTATCTACCATAAATTCCTTCGCTGGTAGATGCAACCCATCATAGACCGCATTACCGTGGGGACTTTAACGGGTTCCCCACCTTACCGCTTGTCCTTAACTGGATCAAGTGTCTACGGTAAGCGCATCCGTTGATGTACAAGAGGTGGAAGTACAACTGACTATTCCGTCTCACTCCAGATCTTATGGTTAACACAAGTTTTACGACACAAGAATCACTGGACGACATTTGTTGTTTAATCCTAGATGGATATAAACCCTTGCAATGGAACCTCCACCATAACAACACATACCATGGTTCCATTGCCCACCACTTAGTCATATTCATATTTATGAAAATAGCATTTTTGCTTTTTATGCAAGAGTGATAAGTATAGTACTTTGCAAATAATTTGGTAAAAATACTCAAATGACATGAACAAGCGATGAACTTGCCTGAAGACTGAAAAGTGTTGCAGTTGGAAGGTGTGGACTGACCCTTGTCCTATGTTCCTGAAAGATAGCATCATTGTCCGATAAGAGCAATGGTTAAAGAAGGAAATATGCATGCTTCCCAGTTTTAGGGTTTAGTTCCCCGCCTTCCCGGTGCTTTATTATTTTATGTAAGAGGTGATTACTAAGAACAATTTAGGAATACTCCTTTAAAGGTAAAATACTACCTTGGAATGTTGCCAAGGTGTTTTTTATAGTCCAAAAGATATTATGGACTTATTTTATCATTAAAAATATATGGGTTTATTTTTAATGATTATAATATTTATTAATTTATGACTTAATGTCATTTGTCTCAAAAATTCCATTTCATATTTCATTATGATAGAGAATTTTATGCTGAGTGGTTTTCATATTTTTACTTATTTTTTTAGAGCCATATTTATTTTCTAAAATTTCTGGAGAGATTCAATTAAAATTTCTGTCAGGTGGTCGAGCTGGTTAGGTTGGACCAGCCCACTGGGCTCGGTCCAACCGACCCAGTCGCACCGTATATGCTGTCTCTCCCTGACCCTAGCTCTCCCCGTGCTCTCTGGCGATCCGCCGTCGCCGCTTTATCCTGGCCGTCTTCGACCACCTCCGGCGATGAGATGGGTCGCGGATGAACCTCCGTTCGAAGGTGCACCTCATGGTCCGCGTCGATCTGCGATTCGTCGCCGCCTCTGTTCGCCCCAACCTCTCTGCGACACGGGCCGCACGGATCTGCGGCGATCCGTTGCTCGCCGGTGCCCCTGGTCATTGTGGTGCTGCTGCGCTCTTGTCGTGGTGTTGCTGGAGCCGCTGCGCTCGGCGACGCCTGGCTTGGCCGTGGCTTGGCGCTGCCATGGCCGGTCTGTGCCGCCGCGCCGCCATGGGTACGCCGTGGTGCTCTGCTCCAGGTACGCCTCCCCTTCTCTTCTCTTCTTCTCCTCCTTCTACCTGAGCTGCGGCTGCTTCTCCTCATGGAGATGCCATGTCGTACTGTTGCTTTGCCTTGCTGGCCGCTGCTGCTGTGCTCTCTGCTACTGCCGTGCGTGTGCTGCTGCTGCGAGCTAGCTGCTGCTATTGCCTTACTGGCCCTAACATATGCCATGCTGGTCTTCTTCTCCCTCGGAATTATTCATGTGTGCTGGCTCTCTGTGCTGCTATGGCTCATGAGCACTTGCTCATGAGCATTATGTGATGCTCCTGCCATGCTAGGCTATTCATGTTACTGCTAATGGTGCTATGCCTTTGTTGTGTAACTATTTAACTGCCCCTAGCTTGATTTCTGTGATGAATCCTTGCATTTTTGCAAGTGCCAGAGCCTCTGTGTGATGTTCATTGAGTTGTAATTCATGGGAATGCTCTATTGAGCATGATTGTTGGCTAGACATCTCCATCTCTTGTTAGTGTGCTTCTACATACGATTATAATGCATCTATTTGATTATCGTGTGATACAATGATTGATTACATGTGGCTTTGGGTGATTCTATGATCATCAGGACTTCCTATTGGTTTAAATGTATGCATGGATTCAATTTATATACTTCTGTTGCTTATGGATTTAGCTTTCCACCAAGTACTGGTGGTTGCTTTTGCTGGTGAATCCATTACTGTTGCTCTTCCAGGATTTGTGTGATGCTCAAGCTTATGCTAGTGCATGCTTGTGCTTGCTCAAGTCTCTGCTGTTGCTTGCAGTGATCCCTTGGATCATATGCAAGGCCTGGTGCATGGTTTGCTTAACGGTTTCATTTTTCTGTGTAGCTTTGATTTATTGAATGGATAAATGATGTGAACTACTTAGCAATGATGATCTTATGGATTGATTTAATGGGGCTAGAGGGATGCCAACTACTAGTTGGGTACCCTAGCTCATGTTGAACCCTATTGGGTGATGATGTGCTTCTTCAGTAGGCTTTTCTGTGTGGCTAGGTAGCTGTTGTGACCCTAGCAGACTTGGTCTGCTGGAAATGGTTGCTCCTACATCTAGTGGATGTTTCTATGCAATATTCCTGGTAGTCTTCCATGGGCTGCTAGGATATTTGATGTTGAGATAATATTGGACAGATAAATGTCCAATAATTTGATGGCTTAGATAGATGTAGGTGCTTGGTGAATAGGGATGGTTAGATAGGATAAATCCATGATGGATTCCTTTGGTTATGTCACTATGTTGACATAGCCTTTGTTCCCTTGGTGATTTCCTGCAAGCTAGGTCACTTGTTTGCTAGCACCAAATGGCTTGATAGCCAAGTGATCATACAAGCTGGGTGTTCTACCCTTCTTTGCTTCTGTGATGCATGTGTATGCTTATTGATGAGCAAAACATGTGTTTGCTCATGATCATTTGTGTATACCTCACTCCAGCTCCTAGATTAGTTGCTGATGTAGAGGATTTGCTTCTGGTTGATGTGTGAAGCTTGCCCTGCTCCTCCTGCTGGCTTGTGATGCTTCTCCTTGTGACTTGCTCAACGTCACAGTTCCTATTGGAACTGTTCTGGATGGTTTGATGGTTCTGGATGGATTGAAGGGCTTTGGTGTTATTCCTATTCTAAGGCTCTGGCCGTTCCTACCCTTGGAGATCATGTCGATGGATTTCTAGGGTTTGGCTATGAAAAGTTTATATACTGCCTCTCCCTTGCTCCTATGTTCGACAACACTGCATTTCCTGGGTGCTTCACCCCTGGCTGTGTGTGTGTGGAGAACATGCAGGTAGCCTGGTGAGCTGCATGTGTGCTCTCAGGTTGGAACTTGGGCTCTTTGGCCTTGTTCCCCCGACAGACTTGGTATTATCCACCAAATTCCATTTTATTTGACTAACTTGCCAAGTGGCTTTGCCACTTGGCCTAACCTTTCTTTTTGTTTCTTGTCTTTGATTGCAGGGATGATTTGGATGATCCAAGTGAAGATCATTCAAGTATTAATCAAGCAAATCATGAAGATTTACTTGTCTAGTTTAGAATTCTGTTAATACTTGTATTTCTTTTATTTTCCTTTTTCCTTTATTCAATTTTGTAATGTGTTGTAATATTATAATTCAATTTTGGATATTGTAAATGACTTTGTATTCTGTGTGTTAATCAATAAAGCTCAAGGTTTTCTCTAATGAGCTTGAATTAAATAATCCATTGTTTTATATTTTTATTTATTCAATTGTTTATTGAATTATTCATATTTGAATTATAATATTCATGATTGATGTTTGAATTTGAAATTCAAACATATCTTGTTTGAATTCAATCATGCAACTTCAGTTGAGAAAGGAATTGTTTCCCTTCTCTTCTTGAAAACCCTAATTGAGTTTAGTTAGCTCCAAGTTTATCGCACTCTCGAAACCCTAATCCTATGTGGTGTCGAGAGAGAAACTTGTCCCCCTTTGATGCAGTTTTTCTATAAAAGCGCGAAATTTCCCCATATTTTACGATGCAATGCACATCCCTTCCTAAATTCTACCCCTCGATCGTCTCTAAACCTGGGATATTACAGCCTTTCCCCCTTAAAGAAAACTTCGTCCCGAAGTTGTGGTTGTAATACCTGAACAGTTCTGGATATGACTTTCTCAAATCTTCCTCCTTCTCCCAGGTGGCTTCTCTCTCAGGATGATGCTTCCACTGAATCTTGCAGTATTTGATTGCTCTATTTCTGAGTTGTTTCCAGTTTTCCTCAAGAATCTTGGCTGGCTTCTCGATGTAAGTTAAATCTGGTTGTAGATCTAGCTCATCATGAGATATGGGCTCATTTGGGTCTTTAGACATCTTCTGAGTTGTGACACATGGAATACATTGTGTACTTGGGCTAATCTTCCTGGTAGATGTAATTCAAAGGCTAACCCTCGGTTCTGACTCAATATCTTGAAAGGTCCGATGTATCTAGGGCTAAGCTTCCCGTTTACTCCGAATCTTTGAAGACCTTTCATTGGACTAACCTTTAGGTATACCATGTCTCCAACTTTTGGTTCCCATGTCCTTCTCTTTTGATCGGCATAACTCTTCTGTCGGCTCTGGGCTATCTTAAGTCTGTCCCTTATCACATCTATAATCTGTTGATTCTCCTTCACATAATCTGGGTCAAACTCCTTCCTTGAACCTGCCTCGTACCAACAGATAGGTGATCTATACTTCCTTCCGTACAGAGCTTCAAACGGTGCCATCTTGATGCTGCTTTGATAACTATTGTTGTAAGAAAACTCTGCTAATGGTAAGTGTTCCTCCCATGATCCTCCAAAGTCTAGGGCACAAGCCCTAAGCATATCTTCAAGTATCTGGTTCGTCCTCTCCGTTTGTCCTCCCATCTGAGGATGATAGGCGGTGCTATAGTCCAACTTGGATCCTAATGCTTCGTGAAGTTGTTTCCAAAAAGCTAGTGTGAAGACGGATCCTCGATCTGATACAATCTTCTTGGGTACTCCGTGTTTACTCACTATCTCTTTGATCTAAAGATCTATGAGCTTCTCCCCTTTGTCCTGTTGATTTACGGCTAAGAAATGTGCACTTTTTGTCAACCGGTCCACGATTACCCATATCATGTCCTTCTTTTTATTGGTCATGGGTAGTCCGGTGATGAAATCCATTCCTATTTCTTCCCACTTCCATTATGGAATTGGTAAAGGTTGCAATGGTCCTACTGGGCTTTGATGTTCTGCCTTCACCCTTTGACGAGTATGGCATTCTGCCACATATTGTGCAATTTCTCTCTTCATATTGTTCCACCAGAACAACTCTTTTAAATCCATGTACATATGTGTACTTCCTGGATGGATTGAATACGGCGTTTGATGTGCTTCTCTAAGTATGACTTCCTTAATCTCGGCATTATCCGGAACACAAATCCTTTTCTGGAACCATAACGATCCCAACTCGCCTCGGTGGAATTCCGATGGCCTTCTTTCATCAATCCTTCTCATTTCTTCCACGATAAATGGATCATCCAATTGACCCATGATGATCTCATTCCTTAGATTCACATTTAACTCATCTGCAACTTGTAGTGCTGATAGTCCCTCATGGGCTTCCTTCTCCCAAAGTTGTATCTGTGCTTGGCTTATTTCCTTCTTCAACCCTGGTGGTATCTCTTGTTCAACTCCTCCAGTGCTCTTCCGGCTTAAGGCATCGGCTACAACATTAGCCTTTCCTGGTGTGTAATTGATGGTCAAATCATAGTCCTTGATTAATTCAAGCCATCTTTTCTGCCTCATATTCAGTTCCTTCTGAGTGAAGAAGTATTTGAGACTTTTATGATCAGTGTAAAGCTCACACTTTGCTCAGTCGGATGCCACAGTTACTCGAGGGAGCTGCAGGTCCTTTGCTAGCGCCATCGCCTCCCTGCAAGCGATCGCCTCCATAACCGTGGGATCAGTAACTCCTGGGACGCTGAGCGAGGAAGCACCCAGGAACACACACTGCTCACTCCTACAGACGACGCCAACAGCCCCGCGCCGATTCTGCTTGGACATGGCTGCATCAACATTCAACTTCGCGCATCCTGCACTCTGAGGGATCCACCTTGGGGCCATAGGCTGGGCAGATCCTCCCGGTATCTTCTTGCTAACCTTGGTCGAGATAGCTAGGTCTCGGAGGTAACTTTCGATGAAAAAATGAATAACGATGTTTCTCTGCTCAAGAATGTGCAGAGAACTCAAGAAAAAATTATGAGGTCTAAGAAACAGGAATGTGAGACAGAAAGAAAGGCGTGGTGGGTGAAAAGAGAAAGCTAAAGTATGACATATACGACCTGCTCCAAGTGAATTTTGCGAACAAGGATAAGCTCGAGAGGATCAGGGTTGTTTGTGATGAGTGATGAATGTGTTGTAGATGTAGTGTAGGAGATTCTGCTAATGGTTGAGCTAGGTAGAATTTGTAATGTACCCTAAGTAGCATTTGTAATGTACACTGACATGCATTTATAATGTACCCTAAGTACCACTCGTAATGTACTCTATTTGAACTGGTACTTGTGTTGTTTGTGATTGAACTAGGCCGATGATTATAACCAGGGATCATAGTATGGGAGATGATTGATCAAAACTGATACGTCTCCAACGTATCTATAATTTCTGATGTTCCATGCTAGTTTTATGACAATACCTACATGTTTTGTTCATACTTTATGATGTTTTTATGCGTTTTCCGGAACTAACCTATTAACAAGATGCCGAAGTGCCGGTTCTCGTTTTCTGCTGTTTTTGGTTTCAGAAATCCTACAAAGGAAATATTCTCGGAATTGGACGAAATCAACGCCCAGGGTCTTATATTTCACGGAAGCTTCCAGAGAGTCAGAGAGGGACCAGAGGGGAGCCCTGGGTGCCCCACCCCACCTGGCGGTGCGGCCAAGGGGGGGGCGCCCCCCTATGGTCTGGCTCCACCAGGACTCCTCCGAGGCTGCCCTTCCGCCTATATAAAGCCTCCGTCGCGAAAACCCTAAAGGAATAAGCCACGATACGAGAAAAGTTCCAGAGCCGCCGCCATCGCGAAGCCAAGTTCGGGGGACAGAAGTATCTGTTCCGGCACGCCGTCGGGACGGGGAAGTGCCCCCGGAAGGCATCTCCATCGGCATCACCGCCATCTTCATCACTGCTGCTGTCTCCCATGATGAGGAGGGAGTAGTTCTCCATCGAGGCTGAGGGCTCTACCGGTAGCTATGTGGTTAATCTCTCTCTCATGTACCCCAATACAATGATCTCATGAACTGCTTTGCACGATTGAGATCCATATGATGAGCTTTGTATCACTATTAATCTATGTGCTACTCTAGTGATGTTATTAAAGTAGTCTATTCCTCCTTCATGATGTAAAGGCGACGGTGTGTGCATCATGTAGTTCTTGGCGTAGGTTATGATTGTAATCTCTTGTAGATTATGGAGTTAACTATTACTATGATAGTATTGATGCGATCTATTCCCCCTTTCATAGCTATTGGTGACGGTGTGTATGCTATGTTAGTACTCGGTCTAAATTGCAACGGTCTATTATGCTCTAGAGGTTACTTAAATATGAACTCCGAATGTTGTGGAGCTTGTTAACTCCGGCTTGAGGGAGCTCTTGTAGCCCTACACAATGAATGGTGTTTGTTATCCAACAAGAGAGTGTATGTAGCACAAGTGAGGAGAAGTTATTTATTTGTTATGTGATCAATGTTGAGAGTGTCCACTAGTGAAAGTATGATCCCTAGGCCTTGTTTCCAATACTGCAAACACCGCTTACTTACTTGTTCTACTGCATGTTTACTTGCTGCCATATTTATTTCAGATTGTTATTACCACTCATATTCATCTATACCACCTGCGTTTTAATATCTCTTCGCCGAACTAGTGCACCTATACATCTGACAAGTGTATTAGGTGTGTTGGGGACACAAGAGACTTCTTGTATCTTAATTGCAGGGTTGCTTGAGAGGAATACCTTTGACCTCTACCTCCCTGAGTTCGATAAACCTTGGGTGATTCACTTAAGGGAAACTTGCTGCTGTTCTACAAACCTCTGCTCTTGGAGGCCCAACACTGTCTACAGGAATAGAAGCGTGCGTAGACATCAAGCTATTTTCTGGCGCCGTTGCTGGGGATCTGAAGAAAAGTTAAATTGCCTCTCACGGCAACAAGCTATTTTCTGGCGCCGTTGCCGGGGAGGTAAGGTAAAAGGTATTCACATCCTCCGACTACTAAGCTATTTCCTAGCACTGTTGCCGGTGTGTGAGTGCTCGAAGATATTTCCTTTAGATCCTGCAATTATATCTTTTTGTTTCTTGTTTTCACTAGTTAGGCTTAATAGAAAACAACAACAAAATGAGAGATATTTATGAACTTTATCTTGAATTAGGACATGATGTGTTTGAAGAGAGAATTAAAAAACCCATGGAACTTTATATGCATGCTAATGGGAATGTTATTAGTATGAATGCTTTGAACACCATTGTTGCTAATGCTATGGAAAATTCTAAGCTTGGGGAAGCTGGTTTTGATGAAGATGATATTTTTAGTCCCCCAAGTTTTGAGGAGAAAATTTTCTTTGATGATACTTTACCTCCTATTTATGATGATTATAATGATAGTGGTATTTTGGTGCCACCTACTATGGAGGATAAAGGTTATTATGATTGTACCATGCCTGCAATTTATGATGATTACAATGATGGTTATGGTAGTTTTACTCCCACTATTACTAATAAAATTGATTGTGCTTATGTGGAGAGTAATAATTTTATGCATGTAGCTCATGATAAGAATGTTTCATGTGATAGTTATATTGTTGAGTTTGTTCATGATGCTACTGAAAGTTATTATGAGAGAGGGAAACATGGTTATATGCATCTTAATAATATTAAGTTTCCCCTCTTTATGTTGAGAATCTTGAAGTTGCGCTTGTGTTGCCTTCCTATGCTTGTTGCATTATGCTTACATGACTTGTTTATTTACAAGATCCCTTTTCATAGAAAGTGGGTTAGGCTTAAATGTGTTTTGAATTTGCTTCTTGATGCTCTCTTTTGCTTCAACTCTTATTTCTTGTGCGAGCATCATTAAAATTACCGAGCCCATCTTAATGGCTATAAAGAAAGCACTTCTTGGGAGATAACCCATGTTTTATTTTGCTACTGTTTTGTTGTGTCTTGGAAGTTGTTACTACTGTAGCAACCTCTCCTTATCTTTATTTTATTGCATTGTTGTGCCAAGTAAAGTCTTTGATAGTAGAGTTGATACTAGATTTGGATTACTGCACAGAAACAGATTTCTTACTGTCACGAAATTGAGCAGCCCCGTCTGTAGGTAACTCATAAAATTCTGCCAATTTATGTGCGTGATCCTCAGATATGTACGCAACTTTCATTCAATTTGAGATTTTTCATCTGAGCAAGTTAAGTACCCCAGAAAAATTCGTCTTTACGGACTCTTCTGTTTTGACAGATTCTGCCTTTTATTTTGCATTGCCTCTTTTGATATGTTTGATGGATTTCTTTGTTCCATTAACTTTTAGTAGCTTTGGGTAATGTCCAGAAGTGTTAAGAATGATTGTGTCCTCTCTGAACATGTGAATTTTTGATCATGCACTAACCCTCTAATGAGTTTGTTTTGAGTTTGGTGTGGAGGAAGTTTTCAAGGGTCAAGAGAGGAGGATGATATACTATGATCAAGAAGAGTGAAGAGTCTAAGTTTGTGGATGCCCCCGTGGTTCATCCCTGCATATTTCAAGAAGACTCAAGCATCTAAGCTTGGGGATGCCCAAGGCATCCCCTTCTTCATCGACAACTTATCAGGTCACCTCTAGTGAAACTATATTTTTATTCAGTCACATCTGATGTACTTTACTTGGAGCGTCTGTGTGCTTTTATTTTCATGTTGTTATCTTAGTTCTCTGAATAAATTGGATCATACCTTGTGTGGGAGAGAGACACGCTCCGCTTTTTCATAAGAACAATAGTGTTCTTCGCTTTTACTTTTAATGTTCAATGTCGAAAGTTGATCGCTTCACTTATTGCTATTTGGTTGGAAACAGAAAATGCTTCATGTAGTAATTGGTATATGGTCTTGAATAATTTGATACTTGGCAATTGTTGTGCTCAAATAGATCATGTTTAAGCTCTTTCATCATATACTTTGCACCTATTATTGAAGAACTACATAGAGCTTGTTAAAATTTGGTTTGCATGATTGGTCTCTCTAAGTCTATATATTTTCTGGTTAAGGTGTTTGAACAACAAGGAAGACAGTGTAGAGTCTTATAATGCTTGCAATATGTTCTTATGTAAGTTTTGCTGTACCGGTTCATACTTGTGTTTGCTTCAAACAACCTTGCTAGCCAAAGCCTTGTACTGAGAGGAATTACTTCTCGTGCATCCAAATCCTTGAGCCAAAACCTATGCCATTTGTGTCCACCATACCTACCTACTATGTGGAATTTCTCTGCCATTCCAAGGTAAATTACTTGAGTGCTACCTTTGAAAATTCTATTCTTTGTCTTTACAATACATAGCTCATGGGAAAATAGCCTTAAAAACTATTGTGGTATTGAATATGTTGCTATGTATCTTATTTCTTATAAGTTGCTTGTTGAGCGGTAACCATGTTTCTGGGGACGCCATCAACTATTACACCTTTGTTGAATATCATGTGAGTTGATATGCATGTTCGTCTTGTCTGAAGTAAGGGCGATTTTCATGATCAAATGGTTTGAGTATGCATATTGTTAGAGAAGAACATTGGGCCGCTAACTAAAGCCATGAATCATGGTGGAAGTTTCAGTTTGGACACAAATCCTCAATCTCTTATGAGAATATTATCTGTTGTTGAATGCTTAAGCATTAAAAGAGGAGTCCATTATCTGTTGTCTATGTTGTCCCTGTATGGATGTCTAAGTTGAGAATAATCAAAAGCGAGAAATCCAATGTGAACTTTCTCCTTAGACCTCTGTACAGGCGGCATAGAGGTACCCCTTTGTGACACTTGGTTGAAACATATGTATGCAATGATAATCCGTGTTAATCCAAGCTAATTAGGACAAGGTGCAGGCACTATTAGTATTCTATGCATGAGGCTTGCAACTTATAGGATGTCTTATACATAACACATATGAATTATTACTACCGTTGACAAAATTGTTTCTATGTCATATGGCCATATTTACAAATCTTGGGCTAGGCCCTTTGTACCTTACCAAAATGGTTATGAACCATTGTTAAACCCAACCTAACACTAAATAAACCCTAAACCATGTTTATTTGAATCAAAGAGAGGCAAAGAAAAAGAAAAGAAAATAAAATTTGCATCACATATGAGCTATGGCCATTTTTGCAAAACTTCAACCTAGGCCATTTTAATTTGTTTAAATGGTTTGGAAACCTTACTAACTAATAAGAATCACTTTTGAATCAAGAAAACCCAAATCAAATAAAAAGAAAAATCAAAACCAAGTTACATGTGATAATGGTCACATGTGACAATTTTAACATCTTACCCACTTTGAGCCCCTGTATTAAGAGATTTCTAAACCAAACTTGCTCAACTCTTTGCACCTCATCCAAGACCTCATCAAGGTGAATTTTTTTTGTGTTGACCACCTTGACTAATTCCTTTTCAATTGCTTAATATAAGCCTACCAAGTGGCAACATTGAAACAAAAACTAGATCATACCCATTTTGGATTTTTCAAAACCTTGTCCATTTTGCACACCAACACCACCATGTGTGCCAAAGATTATTTGATTCACACCCATAAATTATTTTGCCAAAATTCAAATTAAATTCTCTTTCGGCCATTTTCACAAACACTTTATGTGCACTTATTGACATTGAGCATACACTCTAATATCCATCATGTTTTAGACTAAACCATCATGCCTTATGTCATCATTGACCTCTCCTTGCACCCCTTGAGCAAAGCCAAGCACCTGTACCCCTGGTACTTGGATGATTTTGACAAAACTCAACCATGCCGATCCATCATGGCATCACCATGCCACTCAACCTCACCTGCCCTCTCTGGTCCCTCTCACCATGTCTTCTGGCTAGCCCTCACTCCCCTGGTCATGCTTGTACTCGCCCTAGTCGAAGAAGAGACGTGCACTAACCAGAACGCGACGCGCCCAGACGCACCCAGACACGCCCAGTCGTGCCAGAGCGCGCATGGACCACGCCCTGGACGCGCCAGTACGCCGCCTCGCCCCGTCGCGTCCGTCCTCCCCTCGCTTTCTCCTCTCGCACGCACACTCGCCTACGCACCAGCTCCCTCCTAGACACCTCCTTTTCCCCGCCCAGGCACTGTCGCCGTCGCCATCATCGCCGATCTCCGCCGGTACACCGCACGGACGTTGACATCACCCGCACGCCTCTGTCCACCTCCTGCCACGCCATGATGCTCGCAAGGACCGCTAGACGACGCTGACCAGTCCTAGCACCTCGCCCACTCCTCTCCGCCCCTGTCCCGTCGCCTCCATCAACGACCTGCCATGCCGAGCCGCAGCACCCCTCGCCGCTATAAATAGAGCAAGCCCCGACCCTTCTCCAACACACCACTCAACTCCCCTCTCCTCTCTGAGCCTCCTCGACCACCTCCCTCTCCACATTGTCGCCGGAGCCGCTCCAATTGCTCGTCGGAGCACCGCCAGTATCGCAGCAAGGGCGCCGTCGATTGGAGTCACCTCAGGCGACACCACTAGTACCAGAAGCTCCGCCGCCGTCGACAACGTCGCTGCATCCCCTCGCCGACAATCGCCGGTGAGCCCTCCGACCCCCTAGCCTCGCCGCCAGAAGGGTCGTGTCTCGCCGGAGACGACGACGCACCTCACCCGTCGGATCTTGTTCAAATCCTACGGCCCCCGTTAGAACTTACCGCTTCGGGAGTTATTAGCCACTGACGCGTGGAGCCCCTTGTCAGGCGACCCGCGTGTGCGAGACACACTACTGGGCCGACCCAACTCTTTTTCTCCCTCTGGCCCATTTCGTCTTCCCGCCTAGCCCAATTATTTGAATTTGAATTAAATCAATTTAGCTGAATTCAATACTGATGCCATATTCAAAATTTAATAGAACAAAATCTACTGAGCCAAATTTGATGAATTTTATATATCTGGAAAGCTTGTGAAATTCTCTATCCAACCCCACTGGTTTCAAACCCTAGTTCAATATAGATCACTGGCAAGAAAAATAACAATTCACAACCTTTTCCAAATTCAAAAAATTATTTAAAATCAAGCATAATGAATTTTGAGGTGATTCAAATTCTCATAATTCACATTTCAAATAATCTAATTATTTATGCAAAAATATGACATGGTTGTTTCAAATGATCATGGGCTAGATTCAAATAATGACTATGTAGTCATTTCTAGCTCATTTTAATTATTTCAAAAATAGTATTTAAATTCTATGAGATGTAGCATCTGATTTAAATCATTTTTCTAAGTAATTCAATGTGAGGTGATGACATTAGTCCTCATGACCTCATATGTTATTACTTGAGAATATTAAATCATTTCCATAATAGTATTTAAATGGTATGAGATATTTTATCTCATTTAAATCATTTTCCCAAATGGTAAATATGAAGTGTTGACTTTGGTCAACATGATATCATACTTATTATTTGAGGATATTAAGCCTTAGTAATTTTCAATGAGAGGAAATTATTGCTCAAAGGAAATAAATAGAAACCCTAGTAAATATTTCAATGAGAGGAAATTACTTTTCGAAGTAAATACAAGTAAAACCCTAGTGTGGATGCTTGTGATGATAATAGATCATCTTGTGTGAACCATTATGGTTGCTAGGCTACTTTAGTATTTGTTTGGTGATTGTGTACCTCGTATTCATTTATAGACGCTAGTACCACGTGCTACGAGGAACAAGAAGACTTCTACGAAGAAGAAGAACACCTCGATCAATACACCAACCAAGGCAAGCTATACTCTTGCAAGCTATATTATTGCAAGCTATTACCAAGCTACCCTAATGCAAAGCTCTACTAGAGCAAGGCACCATTGCAATATTATTTTGTGTTTAAGGATCCAATCCCAAGTTTTATTCTTGCAAGCTTTTACTTTGGGTTTATCAAAGTTTATTTTGTTCATAGATCACTTTGGTCTAGGTATGAAGCATTACAAGAGTATCAAAGTTAGCCTAGAGAATTACAAGTTAGCTAGCACCCCTCATGACTAGTTGCTAGTGCTAAAACTAAAAGTGACTACTCTAGATGGGAACATGTGAATCAAATGACTTTGAAAACCTTAGGATGATGAGTCATTCTATTGAAAGTTTTGAAGGTGAATATGACTTGTGAATGACATGGTGACTTTTGACAAAAACTGATGGTTGGGTTCGGATGCGATACCATTCCAATTTTAAAGTACCCCCACAATACCTGATCATGGGTAGGGATTAACTGAAGTTTATGTGATTTAGTATGGGTTCCCCTTAAACAAGCGTCATAGGGGTTATGCCGAGGCTGCCTCCGTTGAAAGTGAAATGACGTGAAATGAGGTGAATGTCCTACCCAAGCCCTGTGCAGTTCCCACGATGACGGTTTGCCATGGCTAGGAGGCTGATGTCTACGGGTGCTTCTATTCTTGTAGACAGTGTTGGGCCTCCAAGAGCAGAGGTTTGTAGAACAGCAGCAAGTTTCCCTTAAGTGGATCACCCAAGGTTTATCGAACTCAGGGAGGAAGAGGTCAAAGATATCCCTCTCATGCAACCCTGCAACCACAAAGCAAGAAGTCTCTTGTGTCCCTGATACGTCTCCGACGTATCGATAATTTCTTATGTTCCATGCCACATTATTGATGATATCTACATGTTTTATGCATACTTTATGTCATTATTATGCGTTTTCCGGAACTAACCTATTGACGAGATGTCGAAGTGCCAGTTCCTGTTTTCTGCTGTTTTTGGTTTCAGAAATCCTAGTAAGGAAATATTCTCGGAATTGGACGAAATCAACGCCCAGCATCTTAGAATCCCCGGGAGCTTCCAGAACACCCGAGAGCCACCAGAGAGGGGCCACAGGGGGCCCACACATGGTGGCGGTGCGGCCTAGGAGGGGGGCGCACCGCCCTAGTGTCTGGTGGCCCCAGAACCCCTCCGAGGCTTCCCTTCCGCCTACTTAAAGTCTCCGTCGCGAAAACCCTACCATGTTCGATGAAACCAGAGAAAACCTTCCAGAGCCGCCGCCATCGCGAAGCCAAGATCTGGGGGACAGGAGTCTCTGTTCCGGCACGCCGCCGGGACGGGGAAGTGCCCCCGGAAGGCTTCTCCATCGACACCACCGCCATCTTCATCACCGCTGTTGTCTCCCATGAGGAGGGAGTAGTTCTCCATCGAGGCTCGGGGGCTGTACCGGTAGCTATGTGGTTAATCTCTCTCCTATGTGCTTCAATACAATAATCTCATGAGCTGCCTTACATGATTGAGATTCATATGATGATGCTTGTGATCTAGATGTCATTATGCTAGTCAAGTGGATTTTACTTATGTGATCTCCGGAGACTCTTTGTCCCACGTGTGTAAAGGTGACAGTGTGTGCACCGTGTGGGTCTCTTAGGCTATATTTCACGGAATACTTATTCGCTGTTATGAATGGCATAGTGAAGTGCTTATTTATATCTCTTTATGATTGCAATGTGTTTTGTATCACAATTTATCCGTGTGCTACTCTAGTGATGTTATTAAAGTAGTTTATTCCTCCTGCACGGTGTAATGGTGACGGTGTGTGCATCGTGTAGTACTTGGCGTAGGCTATGATTGTGATCTCTTGTAGATTATGAAGTTAACTATTGCTATGATAGTATTGATATGATCTATTCCTCCTTTCGTAGTGTGAAGGTGACAGAGTGTGCATGCTATGTTAGTACTTGGTTTGGTTATGTTGATCTGTCATGCACTCTAAGGTTACTTAAACATGAATATCGAATATTGTGGAGCTTGTTAACTCCGGCATTGAGGGTTCGTGTAATCCTACACAGTTAGTGGTGTTCATCATCCAACAAGAGTGTGTAGAGTCTAGCATCTATTTATTTATTCGGTTATGTGATCAATGTTGAGAGTGTCCACTAGTGAAAGTATGATCCCTAGGCCTTGTTCCTAAATACTGCTATCGCTGCTTGTTTACTGTTTTACTGCATCTTTACTTCCTGCAATATTACTACCATCAACTGCACGCCAGCAAGCACTTTTCTGGTGCCGTTACTACTGCTCATATTCATTCATACCACTTGTATTTCACTATCTCTTCGCCGAACTAGTGCACCTATTAGGTGTGTTGGGGACACAAGAGACTTCTTGCTTTGTGGTTGCAGGGTTGCATGAGAGGGATATCTTTGACCTCTTCCTCCCTGAGTTCGATAAACCTTGGGTGATCCACTTAAGGGAAACTTGCTGCTGTTCTACAAACCTCTGCTCTTGGAGGCCTAACACTGTCTACAAGAATAGAAGCACCCGTAGACATCAAGCACTTTTCTGGCGCCGTTGCTTGGGAGGAAAGGTAAAAGGCATTCATACTCCGGTCCCAGGTAAAGTACTTTTCTGTTGCCGTTGTGTATGTGCTCGAAGCTATTTCCTTTAGATCCTGCAATTGCATCTTTTTGTTTCTTGTTTACACTAGTTAGGCATAATGGACAACAATGAGCTTCTTATTCTATTTCCTGATTTAAGACATGGATGGTTTGATGCGAAAATTAAAAAACCTATGGAACATATTAGTATGAACGCTTTGAACACCATTGTTGCTAATGATATGGAAAATTCTAAGCTTGGGGAAGCTGGCTTTGATGAGCATGATATTTTTAGTCCCCCAAGCATTGAGGAGAAAATTTACTTTGATGATACTTTGCCTCCTATTTATGATGATTATAATGATATTGGTCTTTTAGTACCGCCTGTTATGGAGGATAAATTTGATTATGATTACAATATGCCTACTATATTTGATGATGAGAATAATAATGATAGCTACTTTGTTGAATTTGCTCCCACTACCACTAATAAAATTGATTATGCTTATGTGGAGAGTAATGATACTTTTATGCATGTGAATAAGAATGCTTTATGTGATACTTATATTGTTGAGTTTGTTCATGATGCCTCTGAAAATTATTATGAGAGAGGAAAATATGGTTGTAGAAATTTTCATGTTACTAAAACACCTCTCTATGTGCAGAAATTTTTGAAGCTACACTTGTTCTATCTTCCTATGCTTGTTACTTTTTTCTTCATGAACTTGTTTATTTACAAGATTCCTTTTCATAGGAAGCATGTTAGGTTTAAATGTGTTTTGAATTTGCTTCTTGATGCTCTCTTTTGGCTTCAACTCTCATTCTTACGAGTGCATCATTGAAACTGCTGAGCCCATCTTAATGGCTATAAAGAAAGAACTTCTTGGGAGATAACCCATGTGTTTATTTTGCTACAGTACTTTTATTTTGTATTTGTGTCTTGGAAGTTGTTACTACTGTAGCAACCTCTTCTTATCTTATTTTTATTGCATTGTTGTGCCAAGTAAAGTCTTTGATAGTAAGGTTCATACTAGATTTGGATTATCGCACGAAACAGATTTCTTCTTGTCACGAATCTGGGCCTAATTCTCTGTAGGTAACGCAGAAAATTATGCCAATTTACGTGAGTGATCCTCAGATATGTACGCAACTTTCATTCAATTTTAGCATTTTCATCTGAGCAAGTCTGGTGCCATTTTAAAATTCGTCTTTACGGACTGTTCTGTTTTGACAGATTCTGCCTTTTATTTCGCATTGCCTCTTTTGCTATGTTGGATTGATTTCTTTGTTTCATTAATGTCCAGTAGCTTTGGGCAATGTCCAGAAGTGTTAAGAATGATTGTGTCACCTCTGAACATGTGAATTTTTGATTATGCACTAACCCTCAAATGAGTTTGTTTCGAGTTTGGTGTGGAGGAAGTTTTCAAGGGTCAAGAGAGGAGGATGATATAATATGATGAAGAAGAGTGAAGAGTCTAAGCTTGGGGATGCCCCGGTGGTTCACCACTGCATATTTTAAGAAGACTCAAGCGTCTAAGCTTGGGGATGCCCAAGGCATCCCCTTCTTCATCGACAACATTATCAAGTTCCTCCCCTGAAACTATATTTTTATTCCATCACATCTTATGTGCTTTGCTTGGAGCGTCGGTTTGTTTTTGTTTTTGTTTTTGTTTGAATAAAATGGATCCTAGCATTCATTGTGAGGGAGAGAGACACGCTCCGCTGTTGCATATGGACAAATATGTCCTTAGGCTTTACTCATAGTATTCATGGCGAAGGTTGAAACTCCTTCGTTAATTGTTATATGGTTGGAAACGGGAAATGCTACATGTAGTAATTGATAAAATGTCTTGGATAATGTGATACTTGGAAATTGTTGTGCTCATGTTTAAGCTTTTGCATCATATACTTTGCACCTATTAATGAAGAAATACATAGAGCTTGCAAAAATTTGGTTTGCATAATTGGTCTCTCTAAGTTCTAGATAATTTCTAGTAAAGAGTTTGAACAACAAGGAAGACGGTGTAGAGTCTTATAATGTTTACAATATGTCTTTTATGTGAGTTTTGCTGCACCAGTTCATCCTTGTGTTTGTTTCAAATAACCTTGCTAGCCTAAACCTTGTATCGAGAGGGAATACTTCTCATGCATCCAAAATCCTTGAGCCAACCACTATGCCATTTGTGTCCACCATACCTACCTAATACATGGTATTTCTCCGCCATTCCAAAGTAAATTGCTTGAGTGCTACCTTTAAATTTCCATCATTCGCCTTTGCAATATATAGCTCATGGGACAAAATAGCCTTAAAAACTATTGTGGTATTGAATATGTACTTATGCACTTTATCTCTTATTAAGTTGCTTGTTGTGCGATAACCATGTTTTACTGGGACGCCATCAACTCTTTGTTGAATATCATGTGAGTTGCTATGCATGTTCGTCTTGTCCGAAGTAAGGGCGGTTTTCACAATCAAATGGTTTGAGTATGCATACTGTTAGAGAAGAACATTGGGCCGCTAACTAAAGCCATGAATCATGGTGGAAGTTTCGGTTTGGACATAAAACCTCAATCTCTTATGAGAATATTATCTGTTGTTGAATGCTTAAGCATTAAAAGAGGAGTCCATTATCTGTTGTCTATGTTGTCCCGGTATGGGTGTCTAAGTTGAAGAATGATCAAAAGCGAGAAATCCAATGCGAACTTTCTCCTTAGACCCTTGTACGAGGCGGCATAGAGGTACCCCTTTGTGACACTTGGTTGAAACATATGTTATGCAATGATAATCCGTGTTAACCCAAGCTAATTAGGACAAGGTGCGGGAACTACTAGTATACTATGCATGAGGCTTGCAACTTGTAAGATATAATTTACATGATACATATGCTTTATTACTACCGTTGACAAAATTGTTTCATGTTTTCAAAATAAAAGCTCTAGCACAAATATAGCAATCGATGCTTTCCTCTTTGAAGGACCTTTCTTTTACTTTTATGTTGAGTCAGTTCACCTATTTCTCTCCATCTCAAGAAGCAAACACTTGTGTGAACTGTGCATTGATTCCTACATACTTGCATATTGCACTTGTTATATTACTTTACATTGACACTATCCATGAGATATACATGTTATAAGTTGAAAGCAACCGCTGAAACTTAATCTTCCTTTGTGTTGCTTCAATACCTTTACTTTGATTTATTGCTTTATGAGTTAACTCTTATGCAAGACTTATTGATGCTTGTCTTGAAGTACTATTCATGAAAAGTCTTTGCTTTATGATTCAGTTGTTTACTCATGTCATTACCATTGTTTTGATCGCTGCATTCATTACATATGCTTACAATAGTATGATCAATGTTATGATGGCATGTCACTCCAGAAATTATCTTTGTTATCGTTTACTCGCTCGGGACGAGCAGGAACTAAGCTTGGGGATGCTGATACGTCTCCGACGTATCGATAATTTCTTATGTTCCATGCCACATTATTGATGATATCTACATGTTTTATGCATACTTTATGTCATTATTATGCGTTTTCCGGAACTAACCTATTGACGAGATGCCGAAGTGCCAGTTCCTGTTTTCTGCTGTTTTTGGTTTCAGAAATCCTAGTAAGGAAATATTCTCGGAATTGGACGAAATCAACGCCCAGCATCTTAGAATCCCCGGGAGCTTCCAGAACACCCGAGAGCCACCAGAGAGGGGCCATAGGGGGCCCACACATGGTGGCGGCGCGGCCCAGGAGGGGGGCGCGCCGCCCTAGTGTCTGGTGGCCCCATACCCCCTCCGAGGCTGCCCTTCCGCCTACTTAAAGTCTCCGTCGCGAAAACCCTACCATGTTTGACGAAACCAGAGAAAACCTTCCAGAGCCGCCGCCATCGCGAAGCCAAGATCTGGGGGACAGGAGTCTCTGTTCCGGCACGCCGCTGGGACGGGGAAGTGCCCCCGGAAGGCTTCTCCATCGACACCACCGCCATCTTCATCAACGCTGCTGTCTCCCATGAGGAGGGAGTAGTTCTCCATCGAGGCTCGGGGCTGTACCGGTAGCTATGTGGTTAATCTCTCTCCTATGTGCTTCAATACAATAATCTCATGAGCTGCCTTACATGATTGAGATTCATATGATGATGCTTGTAATCTAGATGTCATTATGCTAGTCAAGTGGATTTTACTTATGTGATCTCCGGAGACTCCTTGTCCCACGTGTGTAAAGGTGACGAGTGTGTGCACCGTGTGGGTCTCTTAGGCTATATTTCACGGAATACTTATTCGCTGTTATGAATGGCATAGTGAAGTGCTTATTTATATCTCTTTATGATTGCAATGTGTTTTGTATCACAATTTATCTGTGTGCTACTCTAGTGATGTTATTAAAGTAGTTTATTCCTCCTGCACGGTGTAATGGTGACGAGTGTGTGCATCGTGTAGTACTTGGCGTAGGCTATGATTGTGATCTCTTGTAGATTATGAAGTTAACTATTGCTATGATAGTATTGATGTGATCTATTCCTCCTTTCGTAGTGTGAAGGTGACGAGTGTGCATGCTATGTTAGTACTTGGTTTGGTTATGTTGATCTGTCATGCACTCTAAGGTTACTTAAACATGAATATCGAATATTGTGGAGCTTGTTAACTCCGGCATTGAGGGTTCGTGTAATCCTACACAGTTAGTGGTGTTCATCATCCAACAAGAGGGTGTAGAGTCTAGCATCTATTTATTTATTATGTTATGTGATCAATGTTGAGAGTGTCCACTAGTGAAAGTATGATCCTTAGGCCTTGTTCCTAAATACTTCTATCGCTGCTTGTTTATTGTTTTACTACATCTTTACTTCCTGCAATATTACTACCATCAACTGCACGCCAGCAAGCACTTTTCTGGCGTCGTTACTACTGCTCATATTCATTCATACCACTTGTATTTCACTATCTCTTCGCCGAACTAGTGCACCTATTAGGTGTGTTGGGGACACAAGAGACTTCTCGCTTTGTGGTTGCAGGGTTGCATGAGAGGGATATCTTTGACCTCTTCCTCCCCGAGTTCGATAAACCTTGGGTGATCCACTTAAGGGAAACTTGCTGCTGTTCTACAAACCTCTGCTCTTGGAGGCCCAACACTGTCTACAAGAATAGAAGCTCCCGTAGACATCAGTCCCCAACACACCTAATAGGTGCACTAGTTCGGCGAAGAGATAGTGAAATACAAGTGGTATGAATGAATATGAGCAGTAGTAACGGCGCCAGAAAAGTGCTTGCTGGCGTGCAGTTGATGGTAGTAATATTGCAGGAAGTAAAGATGCAGTAAAACAGTAAACAAGCAGCGATAGCAGGATTTAGGAACAAGGCCTAGGGATCATACTTTCACTAGTGGACACTCTCAACATTGATCACATAACAGAATAAATAGATAGATGCTAGACTCTACACCCTCTTGTTGGATGATGAACACCACTAACTGTGTAGGATTACACGAACCCTCAATGCCGGAGTTAACAAGCTCCACAATATTCAATGTTCATATTTAAATAACCTTAGAGTGCATAACAAATCGACATAACCAAACCAAGTACTAACATAGCATGCACACTGTCACCTTCACACTATGAAAGGAGGAATAGATCACATCAATACTATCATAGCAATAGTTAACTTCATAATGTACAAGAGATCACAATCATAGCCTACGCCAAGTACTACACGATGCACACACTCGTCACCATTACACCGTGCGAGAGGAATAAACTACTTTAATAACATCACTAGAGTAGCACACAGATATATTGTGATACAAAACACATTGCAATCATAAAGAGATATAAATAAGCACTTCACTATGCCATTCATAACGATGAATAAGTATTCCGTGAAATATAGCCTAAGAGACCCACACGGTGCACACACTGTCACCTTTACACACGTGGGACAAGGAGTCTCCGGAGATCACATAAGTAAAATCCACTTGACTAGCATAATGACATCTAGATTACAAGCATTATCATATGAATCTCAATCATGTAAGGCAGCTCATGAGATTATTGTATTGAAGTACATAGGAGAGAGATGAACCACATAGCTACCGATACAGCCCCGAGCCTCGATGGAGAACTACTCCCTCCTCATGGGAGACAAGCAGCGTTGATGAAGATGGCGGTGGTGTCGATGGAGAAGCCTTCCGGGGCACTTCCCGTCCCGGCGGCGTGCCGGAACGAGACTCCTGTCCCCCAGATCTTGGCTTCGCGATGGCGGCGGCTCTGGAAGGTTTTCTCTGGTTTCGTCGAACGTAATAGGGTTTTCGCGACGGAGACCTTAAGTAGGCGGAAGGGCGGCGTCAGAAGGGGTCTGGGGCCACCAGACACTAGGGCGGCGCGCCCCTCCTGGGCCGCGCCGCCACCATGTGTGGGCCCCCGTGGCCCCTCTGGCGGCTCTCGGGTGTTCTGGAAGCTCCCGGGGATTCTAAGATGTTGGGCGTTGATTTCGTCCAATTCCGAGAATATTTCCTTACTAGGATTTCTGAAACCAAAAACAGCAGAAAACAGCAACTGGCCCTTCGGCATCTCGTCAATAGGTTAGTTCCGGAAAACGCATAAATATGACATATAATGTGTATAAAACATGTAGATATCATCAATAATGTGGCATGGAACATAAGAAATTATCGATACGTCGGAGACGTATCAGCATCCCCAAGCTTAGTTTCGCTCGTCTCGAGCAGGTAAACGATAACAAAGATAATTTCAGAGTGACATGCCATCATAACCTTGATCATACTATTGTAAGCATATGTAATGAATGCAGCGATCAAAACAATGGTAATGACATGAGTAAACAAATGAATCATAAAGCAAAGACTTTTTATGAATAGTACTTCAAGACAAGCATCAATAAGTCTTGCATAAGAGTTAACTCATAAAGCAATAAATCAAAGTAAAGGTATTGAAGCAACACAAAGGAAGATTAAGTTTCAGCGGTTGCTTTCAACTTATAACATGTATATCTCATGGATAGTTGTCAATGCAAAGTAATATAACAAGTGCAATATGCAAGTATGTAGGAATCAATGTACAGCTTCACACAAGTGTTTGCTTCTTGAGATGGAGAGAAATAGGTGAACTGACTCAACATAAAAGTAAAAGAAAGGTCCTTCAAAGAGGAAAGCATCGATTGCTATATTTGTGCTAGAGCTTTTATTTTGAAAACATGGAACAATTTTGTCAACGGTAGTAATAAAGCATATGTATCATGTAAATTATATCTTACAAGTTGCAAGCCTCATGCATAGTATACTAGTAGTGCCCGCACCTTGTCCTAATTAGCTTGGGTTAACACGGATTATCATTGCATAACATATGTTTCAACCAAGTGTCACAAAGGGGTACCTCTATGCCGCCTGTACAAGGGTCTAAGGAGAAAGTTCGCATTGGATTTCTTGCTTTTGATCATTCTTCAACTTAGACACCCATACCGGGACAACATAGACAACAGATAATGGACTCCTCTTTTAATGCTTAAGCATTCAACAACATATAATATTCTCATAAGAGATTGAGGTTTTATGTCCAAACTGAAACTTCCACCATGATTCATGGCTTTAGTTAGCGGCTCAATATTCTTCTCTAACAGTATGCATACTCAAACCATTTGATTGTGAAAACCGCCCTTACTTCAGACAAGACGAACATGCATAGCAACTCACATGATATTCAACAAAGAGTTGATGGCGTCCCCAGGAACATGGTTATCGCACAACAAGCAACTTAATAAGAGATAAAATGCATAAGTACATATTCAATACCACAATAGTTTTTAAGGCTATTTTGTCCCATGAGCCATATATTGCAAAGGCGAATGATGGAAAGTTAAAGGTAGCACTCAAGCAATTTACTTTGGAATGGTGGAGAAATACCATGTAGTAGGTAGGTATGGTGGACACAAATGGCATAGTGGTTGGCTCAAGGATTTTGATGCATGAGAAGTATTCCCTCTCGATACAAGGTTTAGGCTAGCAAAGTTATTTGAAACAAACACAAGGATGAACCGGTGCAGCAAAACTTACATAAAAGACATATTGTAAACATTATAAGACTCTACACCGTCTTCCTTGTTGTTCAAAACTCAATACTAGAAATTATCTAGACCTTAGAGAGACCAATTATGCAAACCAAATTTTAGCAAGCTCTGTGTATTTCTTCATTAATAGGTGCAAAGTATATGATGCAAGAGCTTAAACATGAGCACAACAATTGCCAAGTATCACATTATCCAAGACATTTTATCAATTACTACATGTAGCATTTTCCGTTTCCAACCATATAACAATGAACGAAGCAGTTTCAACCTTCGCCATGAACATTAAAAGCTAAGAACACATGTGTCCATATGCAACAGCGGAGCGTGTCTCTCTCCCACACAAGCATTTATTCAAACAAAAACAAAAACAAAAGCACACAGACGCTCCAAGTAAAGTACATAAGATGTGACCGAATAAAAATATAGTTTAAAGAGAAGGAACCTGATAATTTGTCGATGAAGAAGGGGATGCCTTGGGCATACCCAAGCTTAGATGCTTGAGTCTTCTTGAAATATGCAGGGATGAACCACAGGGGCATCCCCAAGCTTAGAGCTTTCACTCTCCTTGATCGTAGTATATCATCCTCCTCTCTTGACCCTTGAAAATTTCCTCCACACCAAACTCGAAACAAACTCATTAGAGGGTTAGTGCATAATCAAAAATTCACATGTTCAGAGGTGACACAATCATTGTTAACACTTCTGGACATTGCACAAAGCTACTGGAGGTCAATGGAACAAAGAAATCCATCCAACACAGCAAAAGAGGCAATGCGAAATAAAAGGCAGAATCTGTCAAAACAGAACAGTCTGTAAAGCCGAATTTTAAAGTGGCACCAGACTTGCTCAGATGAAAATGCTCAAATTGAATGAAAGTTGCGTACATATCTGAGGATCACGCACGTAAATTGGCAGATTTTTCTGAGTTACCTACAGAGAATTCTGCCCAGATTCGTGACAGATAGAAATCTGTTTCTGCGCAGTAATCCAAATCTAGTATCAACCCTACTATCAAAGACTTTACTTGGCACAACAATGCAATAAAATAAAGATAAGGAGAGGTTGCTACAGTAGTAACAACTTCCAAGACACAAATATAAAACAAAAGTACTGTAGCAAAATAAACACATGGGTTATCTCCCAAGAAGTTCTTTCTTTATAGCCATTAAGATGGGCTCAGCAGTTTTAATGATGCAGTCGCAAGAAATAGTAGTTGAAGTTAAAGAGAGCATCAAGAGACAAATTCAAAACAAATTTAAGTCTAACATGCTTCCTATGAAAAGGAATCTTGTAAATAAACAAGTTCATGAAGAGCAAAGTAACAAGCATAGGAAGATAAAACCAGTGTAACTTCAAAAATTTCAGCATATAGAGAGGTGTTTTAGTAACATGAAAATTTCTACAACCATATTTTCCTCTCTCATAATAATTTTCAGAGGCATCATGAACAAACTCAATAATATAACTATCACATAAAGCATTCTTATCATGAGTCTCATGCATAAAATTATTACTCTCCACATAGGCATAATTAATTTTATTAGTTGTAGTGGGAGCAAATTCAACAAAGTAGCTATCATTATTATCATCATCAAGTGTAGGAGGCATAGTATAATCATAATAAAATTTACTCTCCATAGTAGGCGGCACCAAAAGACCACTATCATTATAATCATCATATATGGGAGGCATATCATAATCAACATAAACTTTCTCCTCAATACCCGGAGGGCTAAAGAGATTATTTTCATCAAAACCGACCTCCCCAAGCTTAAATTCTTCCATAGCATTAGCAACAATGGTGTTCAAAGCATTCATACTAATAACATTCCCATTAGTATGCATAAGTTCCATGGGTTTTTTAATTTTCTCTTCAAACACATCATGTCCTAATTCAAGAAAAAGTTCATAAAGATCTCTCATTTTATTGTTGTCTTCCATTAAGCCTTACTAGTGTAAAACAAGAGACAGAAAGATGCAATTGCAGGATCTAAAGGAAATAGCTTAGAGCACACACACGACGACAACAGAAAAGTACTTAGTTACCTGGGACCGGAGTATGAGTGCCTTTTACCTTTCCTCCCCGGCAACGGCGAAAGTGCTTCGTTGCCGGGGTCCGGTGTGTGAGTGCCGTTTACCTTTCCTCCCCGGCAACGGCGCCAGAAAAGTGCCTAGTTGCCGGGGTCCGGTGTGTGAGTGTCGTTTACCTTTCCTCCCCGGCAACGGCGCCAGAAAAGTGCTTGATGTCTACGGGTGCTTCTATTCTTGTAGACAGTGTTGGGCCTCCAAGAGCGAGAGGTTTGTAGAACAGCAGCAAGTTTCCCTTAAGTGGATCACCCAAGGTTTATCGAACTCGGGGAGGAAGAGGTCAAACATATCCCTCTCATGCAACCTCGCAACCACAAAGCAAGAAGTCTCTTGTGTCCCCAACACACCTAATAGGTGCACTAGTTCGGCGAAGAGATAGTGAAATACAAGTGGTATGAATGAATATGAGCAGTAGTAACGGTGCCGGAAAAGTGCTTGCTCGGCGTGCGATTGATGTTAGTAATATTGCGGGAAGTAAAGATGCGGTAAAACAAGTAAACAAGCGAGCGATAGCGTATTTAGGAACAAGGCCTAGGGATCATACTTTCACTAGTGGACACTCTCAACATTGATCACATAACGAGAATAAATAGATAGATGCTAGACTCTACACCCTCTTGTTGGATGATGAACACCACTAACTGTGTAGGATTACACGAACCCTCAATGCCGGAGTTAACAAGCTCCACAATATTCAATGTTAATATTTAAATAACCTTAGAGTGCATAACAGATCAACATAACCAAACCAAGTACTAACATAGCATGCACACTGTCACCTTCACACTACGAAAGGAGGAATAGATCACATCAATACTATCATAGCAATAGTTAACTTCATAATCTACAAGAGATCACAATCATAGCCTACGACAAGTACTACACGATGCACACACTGTCACCATTACACCGTGCAGGAGGAATAAACTACTTTAATAACATCACTAGAGTAGCACACGAGATATATTGTGATACAAAACACATTGCAATCATAAAGAGATATAAATAAGCACTTCACTATGCCATTCATAACAGGTGAATAAGTATTCTATGAAATATAGCCTAAGAGACCCACACGGTGCACACACTGTCACCTTTACACACGTGGGACAAGGAGTCTCCGGAGATCACATAAGTAAAATCCACTTGACTAGCATAATGACATCTAGATTACAAGAATCATCATATGAATCTCAATCATGTAAGGCAGCTCATGAGATTATTGTACTGAAGTACATAGGAGAGAGATGAACCACATAGCTACCGGTACAGCCCCGAGCCTCGATGGAGAACTACTCCCTCCTCATGGGAGACAGCAGCGTTGATGAAGATGGCGGTGGTGTCGATGGAGAAGCCTTTTGGGGGCGATTCCCCGTCCCGGCGGCGTGCCGGAACAGAGACTCCTGTCCCCCAGATCTTGGCTTCGCGATGGCGGCGGATCTGGAAGGTTTTCTCTGGTTTCGTCGAACGTAATAGGGTTTTCGCGACGGAGACCTTGAGTAGGCGGAAGGGCGGCGTCGAGAGGGGTCCGGGGCCACCGGACACTAGGGCGGCGCGCCCCTCTCGGGCCGCGCCGCCACCATGTGTGGGCCCCTGTGGCCCCTCTCCGGCGGCTCTCGGGTGTTCTGGAAGCTCCCGGGGATTCTAAGATGCTGGGCGTTGATTTCGTCCAATTCCGAGAATATTTCCTTACTAGGATTTCGAAACCAAAAACATCGGAAAACAGAACCGGCCCTTCGGCATCTCGTCAATAGGTTAGTTCTGGAAAACGCATAAATATGACATATAATGTGTATAAAACATGTAGATATCATCAATAATGTGGCATGGAACATAAGAAATTATCGATACGTCGGAGACGTATCAGAGGTCAAGCTCATGGGGAGAGGTGCCTGTACTAGGGTATGTAAGTGAAAGGTTATGGTTGGTAGTCCGCACACGGAGTGTGATAAATCAGGGCCAGTTAACCTTGACGGATTATTGCAAATGTTGTGACAAAAGTGTGCGACCTCTGCAAAGTGTAAACCTATTCGAATAGCCGTGTCCACGGTTATGGATGATTGGAAAGGTCATACTGTTCCGTCATCAGACCATTTTCAAAATGTGACATATGACTTGTGACTTGAACTTGAAAGGTGAATTTGACTTGATCCCAACAGAGTTGTGGGAATGACACTAATGTTCCCACTTGAGTTAGTTAGGCAAATAAAGAGTCTTTTACTACTAAGTGCTTGTGAAATAAAACTGGCTTTATGCAAATGAACCTAGAGCTTAGAACCTCCTTACTATAGTTGAAAGTGCTTACACTAGTATTAGTTTGCGAGTACTTTAAAGTACTCATGGCTTTGTCCCTGGGTATTCAAATGGCCAAACTATGAAGAGGAGTACCAGAACCAAGATGATGGACAGTAGGACGTCTATGATAACTAGGACTACTCCTGATGTCAAAAGTTGCCTGTGGAACAGATGGACCGCGACCGCTACTTCGCTTCCGCTATGTGTTTTTTAATTGGATCTCTAGATCCACTATGTTGTAAGACTGGATCAAGTGATCCTTTATTGTAAGACAATTATGGTTTGCAATGAATGATGTTCTGTGATATCAATCTATTATGTCTCGCAAAAACAATATTCCTGGGATTGCGATGTATGGCATAATAGGCATCTGGAGTTAAAAATCCGGGTGTTGACAGTCAATGATTCAACAATGGCACAATGGAAGGCAATGTGCTTCCTTCAAACTTAGTCGTGCGTGACACTTTCCTTGCACACTAGACTTAGTTTGGGGACAATCCCTTTGACTGCCGTGTGACCAAATGTATGAGGCCTCTTTTGTTTTTTCTTCTACGTTGGCCAGTGATTCAAATATGGCACCATGGAAGGTAAGGTGGTGCCCTCAAACTTAGTCATGTGTGCCACAATCGTTGCACACTACACTTAGTTTTTGACCACTTCTTTTGCCTGCCTTTTGACCCAATGTATGAGCCTTTTTGTGCTTCTTCAATTCTGCATTGGCCAGTGATTCAGCAATGGCACAATGGAAGACAAGGTGTTGCCCACAAAGTCAGTCGTGTGTGTCACATTACTTGCACGCTAGACTTAGTTTGATGGCAGTCGTTTGAGATGTCTTGTGAGCCAATATATGAGCATCTTTTCACTAATGTTTTTCATGTCCTTTTTCATCTATACTTGTGGGCAGCCACACCTCTAATGGCATGTGTTCTTCATGCAAACTGAGAAGATCATGCTTGGGGCACCTGTTGAGGTTCCCGGCGAGGGACCGTCGAAGAAGCGTCGAGGAAGGAAGGCTAGCGTCGACCCCTTCCATGACGAGGTAGGGTCGGACCAGTTCCTCCGGATCATATTCAAGCTCGCCTTCGGCCAGCTCCCAATCCCTGACAAGTTCGTCAAGTGGATCGGGCCCATCCTCCGAACATCATCATCGTCCACACCAACACTGGGTGCAGCTGGAGGATGACTACGAGGACGTCGACAGAAGGCAACGGCGCATTCATCGACCAGGGGTGGGCGGCCTTCGCCATCGCCCATCAGCTCAAGATAGGCCAGTTCCTCACCTTTAAGAATGATGAGGTCTAAGACCCCGTGTGTGGCCCG
>NC_061509.1:78451847-78476759 GCF_022539505.1 Lolium rigidum | reverse complement strand
AGTTTTGACATGCACCACGGAGGGACCAAAAATCGTCGGCCATGGTACACGAGCAACCACGGCGCGACTTCAACTTCGTCGGCCATGGCAACTTTTCTTGTAGTGTGGATCTCAACAGTTGTGACAAGGTTCGATTCACCACCTCAGTTTGACCATCAGTTTGGGGATGACAAGTAGTACTGAACAGTAGCTTTGTCCCCAACTTTCCCCAAAGTGTCTTCCAGAAGTAGCTCATGAACTTCACATCACGATCGAAACAATAGTCTTCGGGACTTCATGTAGTCGAACAATCTCCCGAAAAACAGGTTAGCAATATGCGACGCATCGTCGCTTTTGTGGCAGGCAATAAAGTGTGACATTTTAGAAAATCTGTCCACTACCACAAATATAGAATCATGGCCTCTTTTAGTACGCGGCAAACCCAACACAAAATCCATACTAATATCTTCCCAAGGTGTAGTAGGTGCCGGTAACGGAGTATACAAACCGTGAGGCTTCAGCTTGGACTTGGACTTGTTGCAAGTAATGCACCTCTTCACATACATGTCCACATCCCGCCTCATCTTTGGCCAATAAAAGTGATCAGCGAGCATGAGTAGCGTCTTCTCACGCCCAAAGTGACCCATCAAACCTCCAGCATGCGATTCCTGCAATAAGAGCAAACGCACAGACGATTCTGGAACACATAGTTTGTTAGCTCGAAACAAGAACCCATCATGTATGTGATATTTATCCCACGCTTTACCAAGAGCACATAAGCGATATGGTTCAGCAAAATCATAATCCAAGATGATTATATCCTCATCATCCAAGATGCTTCCGGTTGACCATTCTACATGTTTGAGCCGGAGTTGAGGAAATACATGCAAAAGCAAGCTAGATGGAAGCTTTGCGCGCTCAAGTTAAATAAGTGGAACCCAGCCAACATGCAAAAGCTGATGGACATGCTCGTGTGCTACTTGGGCCTGGTTGCATGCAAAACCATGTATACTTGCATGGTCATGTGCTTCACGTTGGTGCTTGAGCCAACCACGGGAGCGCCTAATCCCCGCTTTAAGCTGGAGCGAAGGTTCCTCCCGCCTGAAGGGCTCTCTCCATGGGCCGAACCGACACGGCCCAAAAAAGGTACTGCTTTTTCTTTTTTTTCCTTTTTGTTTTCTTTTTTCTCCTTTTGGAAACATTTTTTAAATTTGAAGTTTAAAAAAAATTCGGAAATTTAACTTTTTAAATTGGAACATTTTTTGAATTTGAACATTTTTGGAAAATGAGTTTTTAACATGAACATTTTTTAAAAATGACTTTTTAAATTTGAACATTTTTAAGTAAACATTTTTTAATTTTGAACATTTTCAGAATTGAACATTTTTTAATTCAAAACATTTTTAAATTTGAACTTTTTTAATTTTGAACATTTTTTATATTTGAACATTTTTTTGTATTGAACATTTTTAAATTTCAAACATTTTCAAATTTGAACATTTTCTTAAATTTCGAAAATGTAAAAAAACAGAAAACGGAGAGGACCATAAAAGCCGAAAGGAAAAACAAAAACCAGTAAAACCCGAAAGAACCTGAAGAAACCACTGAATCAGGAAAACCGGACCGAAAGTTTCCATAAACTTCCCAAACCAGCTGAAAACCGTGTACTGCAGTTGTTGCTAAATGGGCCGGCCCAACCTATCGTGCTCTGAGCGGAACGCCCGATAGCGCCCGCTATAGGCGGCAAATAGGTTTCGCGGCCAACCACCATGTGCGTTCAAGTTAAATGGTGGGCCCCAATGAAGATACATGTACCAGGCTTTTGCACGTCAACAAGTTGGGCCGATCGGTCAATGTGTGCTAGCGCCAGAAAATCATCCGGGGCAAACCGAGGCGGCGCAGTAGCTCCTCTCAATAAATAGCTACCAGTATTGTATTATTAGGGTTAGACTATGTTTTAGACAAAAATATGTTTAGTTGAATTGCTATACGCAGTCCTCTGAAATTATACTCTCTAATTCGTATCGATCTGGAGTTTTACTGAAAGTTTTCGTGTGATCTGTTGTTCCACTGGGAATTAGAAGATTGCAATTTACCGCTTCGTGGTCGGCGGCTACGTGCGCAAGCGTGTGGTGTTGCGAATATCCATAGGGTTGAAGATCTGTTGCACTGGCAGCGGGGGAACAGCCGGAGAGTTCGAGGGCATCTCGCGAGTTATCATCCACCATCTACCATCGCTCAACGAGAAGATCGGGCCACCCCTTATCATCTTGGTATCAGAGCCTCGGGTTTACTCGGTGAGCATCTACAAATTTATCCCCTAGATTAGATCTATTTTTTGCCCTATACAGAAAAAGCTCCACAAAAATAATTGCCATAACCCTAGATAGCATCTATCCATCTAGTTTAGTTGCTGATCGTAGTCTTTTGTTTTGCGTAACTTTTTCTCCGATCTGAGTCTAGATTTTCTGGTTAGTTCATCCGTCTTTCGTTTGTGTCGTCGGAATCCTAGTCAAGTCAATCTGCATCTGCCACCGCTGTTTTTGTGCGCACCTTGAACTGCCACGTTAGATTTTAGCTTGGACAGAATTATTTCACTTCACGTGGAGTGCTAGACCTTGTATCTCTGGTTTCGATTTTCGTGTCCTGGTCAAAGCTTTTTCTCTCTTCACGTGGAGTAGTACCAGCAAAAGTTGGAATCATCGTTCAGCTATCGTTTCAGTTTCGATCGGCAATATTTACACCATAATCTGAGTCTGAGTTGCCCCCTTTCCACTTGAGGAATCGCTGCTGAACGTGTTCCTGCCGCGCGCTTCACTGTAGAAGGTGTCTGTCATCTACGCGTAGGCTGGCCTCACCACAAATAGTATCTGCTCTTCGGCGTGAGTTTCAGTGTGAGTTTCAGTTTGAGTCTGTTTCGTGTTCAGTCAAGTTTCTTCCGTTTATTTTTCTATTTTCCTTGAGTCTTTTATTTTGTAAGCCATAGACACAGCCTTTCTAAGATAAATGTGCTAGGAACTTGCCTACGAGAATAGCATCTTTGTGCTCTTTGGGCTGCTCATGTAGGTTTGGAAAGTGCATATTTCTTTTGGCAGTCTGTTTGTTTGCTCCGTGACAGATTTGTGTGGCCTGATTGAGAAAAAAAAATCAAAAAAAAAGGAAAGAAAAAAGATAGCAAAAAAAAGTGAGAGCAGGGAGAAAAAAACGAGTTACTGTACCGAGTGAAAAGAAAAGAGGCCGGGAATATATATTGATCTCAGTCTATTTGGAGCACTATTGCTGTTTACACATCTGTCTTGCACTACGTAGTTTTGAGCAATCTTGTGCACTATTATTGAGCTATTTGCTAGCGTCTCTCCTGTGCATTGCAACACGAGCATTACTCCGACATATATAATTTTTTCAGCTCATCCATATAGTTGCAATTGCCCCATTTATCTCCAGCGTGTGCGTTTCCGTGGGTCTCATGTCATACGATCAGCACTAGGCTTTATGAATTGGTGTTGTTAGGTATCCCAATCAAGCTCCATCATATACCCTGGTTTGTCGTGTGATAGTTTTCACCCTCGGTATTCGTTTCGCCACATTCGCGCACGTCTGCCACTACAAGCTGGTTAGTTTTCTCTAATTCACTTTGGAACGGTAAGATACATTGTTTCTTTCAGTTTTGAGTGAGTTGAGTGTTTCCACCATATATACATATCAGTTGTTGTACTAATCATGGCGGATGACATTAAGGATTCGTTGGAGACTCGCAAATATCGCTTCTTCCACCATAGATATTGTAGTGTTACTTTTTGGGAGGAAGAACGTGGTACTTTTGATGGTGATGGGCTTTTCCACCATAGTGTGCTGATTGGTGAGCGATGCGCTGCCACCACTATTGATGGTTCCTCTAGTATCAATTTAATCAGTACTGAGGTTGTCGAGAAATTGCAACTACCCACGAGTGCTCGTACAGTGCCATACCTCTTGCGTTCTTCATATGGTACATTGCTGATTTCGCACACTGCCGATGTTCCTATTACTATCTGTGGGCATACTGAGGTTGTTCGATGTGTTGTATGTCCTGTGCCACTTGACTCGTGTCACGTTCTCTTGGGAAAGCCTTGGTGCCACAATTTTCATGTTCAATCTTGTCGTAATGTGAAGACAATGTCCTTCAAGTGGAATATGAAGCGGCGTGCTTTGTTGCGCGCTCCAGCCGACAAATTTCACGAGTATCATCTTCTTCGCAAGGAGAGAACAAAGGAGTTCTTCTTGTCTGCAGAGTACAAGATCATGATGGATGGTGACATTTCTATTATATGTCATCGTGACCAGGATGTGTATCACAACCCATGTAAGAATGAGAGCCACACAGCCAAATTGAGTGAGAGTGTTATTCAAAGTGAGTTGCGTGATTCCACTATACGTGAGGTTGAGAGCATACACTTTGAGGGTACGAGAGAAAAGGAATACATGAGTGTAGTAGATGATAGGACATGTGAGGATATCTCTACTAATGTAATGCTCTCTTCTTCTATTATTGTTGGTTCTGAAATGCATGTTGCTTTTGAAGAAAGGGAGCTTAATGTACAACAACCTGCATCACTGAAAGAGGTGACGGTGGTACCTTCTACATTGGAGGATGTTACTATGCATAGTGTCATCTTAAAACTACAACCAGCCGTTACAACAGAATTCTGTGAGTCTACTTCTTTGTTGGTTCCTTCAATGGATTTGACTTGCACATATACTTCAACACCATGTGATGAATTGAAAATTTCGAATTTTGATCATGTGGTACTGATTACACACAAGGAAGTACTTGCTAGAATACCGCCTGATGATATTGTGTCTCGTATCATGTTAAATGAACCTATGAATCTGCGATGTGCTATGGATAAGATTGCTGAAATTTCATATGTGAATTCTAGCACCTATGCATATTCTTTCATGTTTAATCTCATTGGTGACTATAGAATGGATGAGAAATTTCTGGTGGATCACATATGCATTACTTGTGATAAGATTGCTGAATTGAGACTTGCTGTTTGTAGTTCTATATGCTATGTGATGAAGTCTTTTTGCTATGGTATGATACATAATTTCCATGATTGCATGAATATTGATTCCGTTTTAGTTGATATATTACAGCCAACAAAAGTAATTTTACCGATGTTGGATTGTTCTAATTCTTCTAGAGTAGATTCAGATTTGTCATATCCTTTGTGTTTGTCCCAACACATACTGCATTTCAATACTATTGATGTATGCTTCACTTATATTTGCACACTGAGTTGAACATTATACACTCTGAGTTATGGTCATGATCATATATCTATTAGTTCTACATATCACAGTAAAAGCATGTTATCCAATATATATACATCTACATATTCTGGATTGGTTTACCCTTGTTTATAGAAAATTTGATCATCGGTCTTCCGTGAGAACACTTGAGTTAATATTGCACAATAAGACTGTATACATATTTGTCCCTCACCATGATCGTATTTCTATATGCTTCACTTATACTTGCAAGTTAAGTTGCAATTTGGATTATGAGAATACTGCTCATATACGCAAAATTCTACAACATTCTATATCTATATATACTTTGCGTATACGTTGTTCTTTTTGTTTCTTCCACTTTCATCTTACCAAAAGCCGAGGATGGCTTTTCATGAAGAAAGGGGGGATGATGAGGATATAATCATGCAATATGACCATTCTACATGTTTGAGCTGGAAGGAAATATTAAGTCTAACTGATGATTATTACCAGGTGAATTCTTTTATGGCTGAAAATAATACTTTGATATCTGAGAATAATATACTGCCTAAATCTTTGTATTATTATTTGACAAGATTCGAGGTCTATCGGAATGGCGCCAGCGGGAGGAGGGGGAGGAAGGCGACCAACAGAATAAAGACGACCAGAAAACTGCCGGAGTTGAGGAAATACATGCAAAAGCAAGCTAGATGGAAGCTTTGCGCGCTCAAGTTAAATAAGTGGAACCCAGCCAACATGCAAAAGCTGATGGACATGCTCGTGTGCTACTTGGGCCTGGTTGCATGCAAAACCATGTATACTTGCATGGTCATGTGCTTCACGTTGGTGCTTGAGCCAACCACCATGTGCGTTCAAGTTAAATGGTGGGCCCCAATGAAGATACATGTACCAGGCTTTTGCACGTCAACAAGTTGGGCCGATCGGTTAATGTGTGCTAGCGCCAGAAAATCATCCGGGGCAAACCGAGGCGGCGCAGTAGCTCCTCTCAATAAATAGCTACCAGTATTGTATTATTAGGGTTAGACTATGTTTTAGACAAAAATATGTTTAGTTGAATTGCTATACGCAGTCCTCTAAAATTATACTCTCCAATTCGTATTGATCTGGAGTTTTACTGAAAGTTTTCGTGTGATCTGCTGTTCCACTGGGAATTAGAAGATTGCAACTTACCGCTTCGTGGTCGGCGGCTACGTGCGCAAGCGTGTGGTGTTGCAAATATCCATAGGGTTGAAGATCTGTTGCACTGGCAGCGGGGGAACAGCCGGAGAGTTCGAGGGCATCTCGCGAGTTATCATCCACCATCTACCATCGCTCAACGAGAAGATCGGGTCACCCCTTATCATCTTGGTATCAGAGCATCGGGTTTACTCGGTGAGCATCTACAAATTTATCCCCTAGATTAGATCTATTTTTCGCCCTATACAGAAAAAGCTCCACAAAAATAATTGCCATAACCCTAGATAGCATCTATCCATCTAGTTTAGTTGCTGATCGTAGTCTTTTGTTTTGCGTAACTTTTTCTCCGATCTGAGTCTAGATTTTCTGGTTAGTTCATCCGTCTTTCGTTTGTGTCGTCGGAATCCTAGTCAAGTCAATCTGCATCTGCCACCGCTGTTTTTGTGCGCACCTTGAACCGCCACGTTAGATTTTAGCTTGGACAGAATTATTTCACTTCACGTGGAGTGCTAGACCACTGAATATAGTATGGATGCGGGTGCGGTAGATACTTCAACTTCATCTTGGTACATAACTCCTTGCTTGCTAAATTGCGGCAACTCCCGCCATCAATAATGATCTTGCAAGCCTTGTCAGGACCAACTAAAGCCTTTGTTTGGAACAAATTGCAGCGCTGAGTAGATGCACTAGGCAACACATTAAGAGCATGCTTGCGACACAACAATGGTGCGAGCATCAGACAGATATGCATCTTCACCATCAGTGTCATAGTCATCATCTTCTGGAGCATTAGGATCAACATCATCTCCAGTCTCATATTCATTGTCCTCATTGATAATCATGACTTTGCGATTAGGACAATCTCTCTTGAAGTGATCCTTGCCACCACATGTATGACAAACCATATCACGGTTACGCGCAGTAGACACATTAGAGCCACTCGTACTTGCAGCAGATTCGGACTTCTTTGTGTTAGACACATTGGAGACCGGCTTACTAGGCGGAGTAGAGTAAGGTGCGGAGCGCGTCGAAGGCGCCGGCACCGAAGATGGTGCCGCGCGGGGTGTGAAACGCCCAGCTCCTGTAGCTCGACCTTTGATCTTTGCTTCGTCAGCCAACTGTGATTCAGCTTCTCTTGCATGATGTAACAATTGATTCATATTGGTGTAGCTGTAGTGACGAACAATGCCTTTGATATCATACTTCAAACCGTTGAGAAAACGCTGCATTGTCATCTCGAGAGACTCACGGACACGGCCACGCTGCATAAGCATCTCCATCTCCATGTAGTATTCATCCACAGTCTTCACACCTTGTCTCAATAGAGTCAGCTTATCATATATATTCCGCAAGTAATTTGTAGGCACAAAGCGAGAAGTCATCGCCTCCTTCATGGCACGCCATGTGCGTATAGGTTGCTCACCATCCTCGTCTCGATTACGAACAAAAGCATCCCACCAACGCAAAGCGTAGCCATCAAATTCGGAAGAAGCAAGTTTAATCTTCCGATCTTCAGTATAATGTGGATGTAAGCTCCACAACTTCTCAATCTTGAGCTCCCAAGTGAGATATTCTTCAACATCATCTCCTCCTTCAAACTTGGGTATAGAAAACTTGGGCTTACCCAACCCATCTTCCTCATCTTGTCCACGACCATTGCGGCCAAGTGGAGCCCAACCGCGAGGACGATTACCACGTGGCGCACCACGAGCATTGTGTGCGTCATCTTGAAGCTCAGGATCTTCGTCATCTTCTTGTTGTTGTTGCGCGGTCAAATTCTCAACAGCCAAACGCAAATCAGCAAGACTGCGTTGAACATCCGTCATTTGATCTTGCATTGTAGTGACGGTCACATGAGTAGCATCTAGCTTTTGAGAGATTTTTTCAACCTTCCCATTAAGCACATCGTCCTGAGCGCGGAATTCACGGCGCATCTCATTACGAAGAGCCTCATACTCCCTCCATGTGATGATATCGGCAGCACTCTTGTTTTCCTGGTTAACAAGTTTATGATCACTAGCAGACATCGTTAGTAGATTAGTGCACTAAAATTAAATATATGGTGGTACTCTCACAACTCACTCAAAACTGATAAGAAAAGGAAATCTTACCGTTCCAAAGTAAAATTAGTGTTGCTTACCACTTGTAGTAACAACTAGTGCACGGATGTAGCGAAGCGAATATCAAGGGTATAAGAACAAATCACACGACAAAGCAGGGTATATGTGGGGCTATAGGTAGGCTACCTATTTGCACCAATAACAAGCTCTAGCGCTGACCGTAGACAACCAATGATACTCACACAAGGCGATATAATGGGGCAATGCAACTATATATAGGAAAAGTTGCAATGCACTAGAGAGACGCTAGCAAAGCTCAACGAGACAGGCACAAGATTGCTCAACTACGGGTGCAGTAAAGTAAACTTAGGCCTTCACTTGATTCAACTAGCACTTCACTTTTCTTTTTGGATTTTTCTTTTGTATAACACACGCAGCTATGTAGCTCTTTTTGCTTCTTTTCAATTTTCTCTTTTTTCGTTTTGATATATGACACAACTCCTTGATAACACGGCCAACAGAAATATGCAAAGCACCGACAACCTAACGAGCAGCCTGTCGAGCGGTAAAACTAGTCTCTTCTGGGGAAGTTCCTAGTCACTTTATATCGATAGGCTGTGTCTATGGTTGGGAACAAGCACACTGTACGCTATGTAGACTCGGAGTAACAAAAACTGACACACTATGATAAACTAGATGATAGAGAAAACACAAACCCTAACAATTCTACTAGATGAAAGATAAAGATACGCAAAAACAACTACGAAAAGCAACTAAAACTCGAAATTAGTGCAATCTAAGGCTATGACAAACCCTAACCCTAACTTTTTATGGCTTTTTCTGGATAGGAAACACTCACAACTCAACTATGGGGTGGATTGTGGATGGCTTACCGAGGAAAACTGGAAATCTGATACCAAGATGATATGGGGTGGCCCGATCTTCTCAGTAAGCAACAGCGGTGATGATGATCACGGGATGATGACAGCGGAGAAACACGATGATAAAGTGGATGATAACTTGTATGACGCAACGAGATCTCTCGATTGGTCCCTGTCGCCAATGCAACAGCTCTCAACCCTGCAAGATATTCGCAACTCCACACACTTGCGCACGTAGCCGCCGACCACGAAGCGGTAAGTTGCAACCGTCTAATTCCCAATGGAACAGCAGATCACACAAGACTTTTTCAGGATCTACACTATATCAAGCAATATGGTGTAGGGATTCAATAATTTTGCTAGAGCAAACAACTAAGAACTAAGGTTTATCTTAAACGTGGTCTAAAGGAGCTAGGGGGCGTCCTGGGCACTTTTATAGGTGTCCGGGACGAGTTCTGATCGAAAAGATACAAAAATAACCGACCCAGAATAGATCTGATCGAGACAGACTCGGACGAATCCGGTCTGGAATCCGGTCGACCGGTCTGGCGTCCGGTCAACCGGGCGGCAATCGGAAACCTCGCAACTTTCCGGTTTTTGCCCAGTACGATGCGTCCCTTCCGGTTGGCGACCGGTCAACCGGGCTAGGGACCGGACTGGCCGGTCTGGAGGCCGGTCTGACCGGGTTCTGGACCGGCATGGACGTCGTCTTCTCCTCTCGCGCATGCCTCCCGCTCCTCCCTCGCGCGACCATGAGATATCTTCATGTCAAGCTCCATGTCCAGCTTCACGTCCATCTTCATGTCCAGCTGCTCCTCTACTCCTCGTGCGACGCTCGTCTCCTCTTGATACCTGATGATACATAAGTAATAGGACTTAGGCAGTATAAAGTTCTCATCAATCAAAGTACCGTTTAGAAACAAGTTCACCTGTTGTTTAAGTAGCTTCGCACGAGCCCTTGTAATTGGTCCAATCCGAACTTCATTGGACTTGAGCTTCACAGCAGGTTCATCTTCATTTATCAATGACGGAGGTAGTGCTGTAGTAGGGATGTTCTCATCAGGAGATGCAGCAAGTGACAGCAGGAGAGGCAGCCAACTGAAGTGTGGACGTCAATAGTTTGGGTATATATCCAGGCACTTGCCACGTTTGACGTTCGGCAGAGTCAAGCAAATGCAACCAGGCCAATCAAACTGGATTCAATCCAAGAACTCCAACAAACTATAGACTCTTGGAGGAAGCAACAATCTTGCGTTTCTCAAAGGAAGCCACGCGAGGTTTAGCTGGTATTCCTTTACAGTACATACTATTTAACACAAAATCTCTATGAGATATTAGGCTTTGAAAGCAGCACGTTATTCATTACTTTCCACATACCTCATCTGTGATTCCGACCACACCTGAATATATATTTTTTCTAACCATAACCACACCTGAAAATATGATCACTACATATTACCTACAAATATGGCAATTATGTACTAAACTTACGGGCAATCCATTGATAGGACCAATCGTGTAAAAGAAAGTTCAGGTTCTACGAACCTCTTTTTGCCTAGCCTACTCCAAATTTGCATTGCTGGATGAATATCTTTGAAATCTTTCCTTCAAAGAAGACAGTACATAATCTGGTGCTCGCTCGTTCCCCTCGCGTCGCCCCCTCCAGGCGACCGAGGGGGCGAAACCCTGCAGCGCCGCCACCCGTCCTCCCCTCCTCCCCCTCCCCTCCTCGTCGCCCCTAGAGGTGACGCCGGCCGAAGTCCGCGTCGCCGGTGAAGGGGGCGGCGGGGATCTGAGCCCTCGCTCCCCTCCTGCGGCTGCTCGATGGAGGAAATCCGCGCGGGGTTCGCCAAGATCGGGGCGGCGGCTTGACGGATCTCCCCTTCGCGGGCGGTCTCTTCGGCGGCTTCTCCGGTGGGGGCTCGGGATCTGAGGCGGCGGCCTCTGAAGGTGTGGCCATGGGGCCCTGCGGCGGGCATCATGGCGGGCGGCTCTGGTGGTGGTCCTCGACCTCGCGGGAGGTGAGGCAGCGGCGGGCGTCGACGGCGGCGCAGTCCTCTGCGCCAAGATCTGTGGTTTGTGCTCCCGCCCCTCTCCCCCGCCCGCTCCGGCTGTTGGTGGCGGCGCCGCCGGCTCTGGGCGTGGGGTGCTGGTGGTTTGTTTGGGGTCAGGGGAAACCCTAGGTTGGCTGGTCCGGCCCGGCGTTGTCGACGCCCTCGGGTGCCGGGTTCCTCCTTGGAGGCGACGCTGCGATCCCTCTTTCCACTCCCGACCCATCTCCCGGACGAAAGTCCAAAATCCTTCGATTGGGCGGCGTCGACGTGCTGCGCCGTGACCTCCTTGGAGGCGTCGCTCGGGGAGATGTGTGGTTCGGGTGGGGAGTCGAAGGTGGGTGCTTTGGGCCTCGATGGCCACTGCATGTGATCTCGCTGTTGTGTCCGGTGGCTTTTCCTGCTGCTCTAGGTTGTTCAAGGGCGGCGGTAGTGTGGCCGGTGAGGTGTGCTCTTCTTGTCATGGTGGTCGTGCTCCAGGAGGTCCTTGGCTCTCGAGCCCAACTCTTCTCCAGCTCTCGGGTGAGCTTCTCTCATGTCCGATGGTTCGACGCCTCCGAGCCATGGCGAGAGGGTAGGGGCCCTCTTCGGCATGAGAACAGGAAGGTTTGGTGCTCTTTGTCCCGGGTTCTTCTCCTCGCTCAAGGCTTCCTCTCTGCCCAAGGCAGTGACTCGTCGCGCCCCGCTGGTTTGGCGTCCTCGGTGCCGTGGAGCGGTGGTCTTCGCTTCTGCAAGCCGTGTGCTTGTGTTGTAGCGTAGTGTTGTAAGCTTCTCAGAGTGCTCCCTTGTATCTTTCGGCCGTAGTGTGTGTGGTGTGGTGTTGTGTGGTACGGAGGGCCTTGTGTAATCCCTGGCCGGTTGTTGGCTTTGTTAATTCAAAGCTGGGCTTTCGAGCCTTCACTTTAAAAAAGTACATAATCTGGTTTGTTGAAATTAGTTCCTAAACATGATCATCATTGATTTTTGACTGAACAATTGTAATTAAACATAATCAAATTAAAGTAGAAGTTAACTTGACCTCAATTTTCATATGTAGTCTGGCAGCTGAAGCATCTGCCAGTAAGGCCTGATGATTCAGGTGCAGATGTGACGACCCAAGTTGTCACGGAGCGTTTCATCATCACTACAAGATCACATATGGTTTGGGGTGAGAGAGGCTTGAACTCTCGACCTCAGGATCACTCAAGTTTAGCTATGAGACCTACGCGCTAGCCAACTGCGCCACCACTCTGTTGTGCTATCGAAACGAAATAATATTTGTTGTACAAATAGTAGCGATCCATACAAGCACGTCAGTTCATCGTGCCTCTGCTGTGAACGTTAAGGTTTTTCAAATCTCTGAAGATGGTATTTGTTCCTTCCCATTCAGTTAAATAGAACGCCCTGAACGGCTGGATGAGAGTTTTAACACAACTATAGAAACAAGGTAATTAGCTGTGCTGCTTTCAGATCTTAATTACCACTGAGTTGCTTCATACTGGCATAACAAACCATTAAAACTGCAATAGTTTAACACTGACATAGCTAACTGGTACCATTTCAGTTGTACTTCGGTCCGTAATCACTAACTCGAGGTTCATCCATACGTGACAGATTGGTGGTAATTATGCAAACATTTCACGGATCAGGCAGGCAAAAGAAGAATATAAAGCGTGATGCCGCTGGAATCGCCGTTTTCGTCAAGGATAGAGTAGATGCCATAAAAGATGAGGCCAAACACAACAGCATGATCCACCCCAGAAGGAAGCCACGCGAGGTTTAGCTGGTATTCCTTTACAGTACATACTATTTAACACAAAATCTCTATGAGATATTAGGCTTTTAAGCACAGATCCACGCTTTGAAAGCAGCACGTTAGTCTTTACTTTCCATACCTCATTTGTGATTCCACATCGGCAGCTTGTATTTCCTGGAGATAGGACTACCGAAGGAGAACAGTCTGTAGCATATGATTGCACAACAGCTGACAACAGTAGCGTCTTTTCACGGTATCCTCTTAAGCCCGAGAACTTCGGCATGGATCTTCATTTTCTTCAGGTTTTTATGGCAGCAGGCATGGGGATCAAACACTCGTCGTTTAGAAAGAAGAATTAAGGCTAGATTGTTCCACTGGCCATGTGTTGGTCATTGTGTCTGACCACACCTGATTTTTTTTTCTAACCATAACCACACCTGAAAATATGATCACTACTATTACCTACAAATATGGCAATTATGTACTAAACTTACAGGAATATCTTTGAAATCCATTGATAGGGCCAACCATGTAAACAGGAAACGTTCAGGTTGTACAAACCTCTTTTTGCCTAGCCTACTCCAAATTTGCATTGCTGGATGAATATCTTTGAAATCTTTCCTTCAAAGAAGAGAGTACATAATCTGGTTTGTTGAAATTAGTTCCTAAACATGATCATCATTGATTTTTGTCTGAACAATTGTAAATAAACATAATCAAATTAAAGTAGAAGTTAACTTGACCTCAATTTTCATATGTAGTCTGGCAACTGAAGCATCTGCAAGTAAGGATTATGTGATCATCAATTTGATTATGTGATCACCCAGTCAAAATCAAAATAAGATAAATATATAGATAATTATTTTAATCTAGTACAGGGGAAAAACAATTCGTAATCTTGTAATCTTTTTTTCATTTTCAAGTTGAACTGTATGAATTGACAAACATACATGGCACAGAAGCTTAGTTCGCCAGGACGGAAAAACTAAAAACTATGAAGCACTTTGGACATCCGTGGTGATTCAGTAAAAAAAAAAAGTGATCAAGTTCAGACATGCTCACTTCACCTGATGATTCAGATGGAGATGTGATGACCCAAGTTATCACAGAGCGTTTCATCACTACAGGATCCCATATGGTTTGGATCTTCATTTTCTTCAGGTTTTTATGGCAGCAGGCATGGGGATCAAACACTCGTCGTTTAGAAAGAAGAATTAAGGCTAGATTGTTCCACTGGCCATGTGTTGGTCATTGTGTCTGACCACACATGATTTTTTTTTCTAACCATAACCACACCTGAAAATATGATCACTACTATTACCTACAAATATGGCAATTATGTACTAAACTTACAGGAATATCTTTGAAATCCATTGATAGGGCCAACCATGTAAACAGGAAACGTTCAGGTTGTACAAACCTCTTTTTGCCTAGCCTACTCCAAATTTGCATTGCTGGATGAATATCTTTGAAATCTTTCCTTCAAAGAAGAGAGTACATAATCTGGTTTGTTGAAATTAGTTCCTAAACATGATCATCATTGATTTTTGTCTGAACAATTGTAAATAAACATAATCAAATTAAAGTAGAAGTTAACTTGACCTCAATTTTCATATGTAGTCTGGCAACTGAAGCATCTGCAAGTAAGGATTATGTGATCATCAATTTGATTATGTGATCACCCAGTCAAAATCAAAATAAGATAAATATATAGATAATTATTTTAATCTAGTACAGGGGAAAAACAATTCGTAATCTTGTAATCTTTTTTTCATTTTCAAGTTGAACTGTATGAATTGACAAACATACATGGCACAGAAGCTTAGTTCGCCAGGACGGAAAAACTAAAAACTATGAAGCACTTTGGACATCCGTGGTGATTCAGTAAAAAAAAAAAAGTGATCAAGTTCAGACATGCTCACTTCACCTGATGATTCAGATGGAGATGTGATGACCCAAGTTATCACAGAGCGTTTCATCACTACAGGATCCCATATGGTTTGGATCTTCATTTTCTTCCGGTTTTTATGGCAGCAGGCATGGGGATCAAACACTCGTCGTTTAGAAAGAAGAATTAAGGCTAGATTGTTCCACTGGCCATGTGTTGGTCATTGTGTCTGACCACACATGATTTTTTTTTCTAACCATAACCACACCTGAAAATATGATCACTACTATTACCTACAAATATGGCAATTATGTACTAAACTTACAGGAATATCTTTGAAATCCATTGATAGGGCCAACCATGTAAACAGGAAACGTTCAGGTTGTACAAACCTCTTTTTGCCTAGCCTACTCCAAATTTGCATTGCTGGATGAATATCTTTGAAATCTTTCCTTCAAAGAAGAGAGTACATAATCTGGTTTGTTGAAATTAGTTCCTAAACATGATCATCATTGATTTTTGTCTGAACAATTGTAAATAAACATAATCAAATTAAAGTAGAAGTTAACTTGACCTCAATTTTCATATGTAGTCTGGCAACTGAAGCATCTGCAAGTAAGGATTATGTGATCATCAATTTGATTATGTGATCACCCAGTCAAAATCAAAATAAGATAAATATATAGATAATTATTTTAATCTAGTACAGGGGAAAAACAATTCGTAATCTTGTAATCTTTTTTTCATTTTCAAGTTGAACTGTATGAATTGACAAACATACATGGCACAGAAGCTTAGTTCGCCAGGACGGAAAAACTAAAAACTATGAAGCACTTTGGACATCCGTGGTGATTCAGTAAAAAAAAAGTGATCAAGTTCAGACATGCTCACTTCACCTGATGATTCAGATGGAGATGTGATGACCCAAGTTATCACAGAGCGTTTCATCACTACAGGATCCCATATGGTTTGGGGTGAGAGAGGCTCGAACTCTCGACCTCAGGATCACTCACGTTTTAGCTATGAGACCTACGCGCTAGCCAACTGCGCCACCACCCCACTGTGATAAGAAAACGAAACAATGCTTCCTGTACAAAGCAGGAGCGATCCATACAAGTACCCAATTCATTGAGTGTGCCTCTGCTGTGACTGTTAACTGTTTTCCAAATCTCTGAAGATGGTATTTGTTTCTTCCCATTCAGTTAAACAGAACGCCCTGAACAGCTGGATGGGAGATTTAACCCGACTACAGAAAAAGGTAATTAGGTGTGCTGCTTTCGGATCTTAATTACCATTGAAGTTGCTTCATACTGGCATCACAAGCCATAACAACTGCAACAGTTTAACACAGACATAACTAACTGGTGCCATTTCAGTTGTACTTCAGTAATCACTAGCTCAACGTTCATCCATACATGATAGATTGATGGTAATTATGCAAACATTTCAGGGATCAGGCAGACAGACAGGCGGAAGAAGAGGAATATGGAGTGTGATGCCGCTGGAATCACCATTGTCCTCAAGGATAGAGTAGACGATGTAGAAGATGAGGCCGAACACAGCAGGATCCACCCCCAGCAGGTTGTTGCTCAGCCCTGGGCCGTCGAGCCGCTTACCTAGAACCCACGGCGGTTATCCCCATCGCTGATCTGTACTCTGGGGAAATGCAGCAAGTAACAGCAGGAGAGGCAGCCAACTGAAGTGTGGAAGCCAATAATTTGGGTATATATCAAGGCACCCTAATTAAACATTGGTCCCATAGGCACTTGCCACCTTTGAGGTAACAGATCTCTGTTGACAAATTCGGCAGAGTCAAGCAAGTGCAGCTAGGCCAATCACAGCCAACTGGATTCAATCAAAGAACTCCAACAAAGTAGACTCTTGGAGGAAGCAAAAAATCTTGTGTTTCTCAAAGAAAGCCACGCCAGGTTTAGCTAATATTCCTTTACACAAAATCGCTATGTGATATTACACTCCTACACACAGCTCCACTTTGAAAGCAACATGTTATTCTTTACTCTACATAGCATATGATGGCATAACTACTACAACAGTGGTGGCTTTTAACGGTATCCTCTGAAGCCTGAGAACTTCGCCATAAATCTTCCTTTTCTTCAGGTTTGTATGGCAGAGGGCATGGGGATCGAAGTACCGAACACTCATGATTCATTCCATTGAGAAAGTGGTTAGCCAGGCTTTTCCTTTCACAAAAGATGACAAGATTTCAGTAAGAAATATGGTTCTATCTCAGGATAGAGGAGTTTCATCTCCCTCTGTCAAGCAGAGCGTATGAGTAGCAATTGCTTCTAAATTCCTGGTTGGAGAATGTTACTATTTTGGATGACAGGAATGATGAGTGGAAGTGTTCCGGGCCCCCCTGTACAGCAGCTAAATACCATTCTTCAATCCATGAATATGTGGTGGCCTGTCCAGTGTACAAATGGATATGGAAAAGCAGATGTATCATGAAGATTAAAATGGTTGCCTGGCTTATGTTAAGTGACAGACTAAATACAAGAAATATGCTGCATAGGAGGCACTGGAAGGTCAGTGAAGACAAGCACTGTGTGCTATGTCCTGGCAGGGTTCATGAAGATAATGATCATCTCTACTTCTCTTGCAATTTCAGTGTACAAATTTGTAGTTATCTTCAGATTGATTAGAGTGTTGTTGGGGATTTGCAGCAGACTGCAGTATATGCAAGACAGTTCAGCCAGCCATTTTTCACAGCAATGGTCTTATCGGCTTGTTGGAATATCTGGAAGATCATGAATGGGTCCATTTTTTAGCATCACAAACCTAGGTTTATGGCCTGGCGCTATAAATTTATCTATGATGTGTCTTTTCATGCACATAGAATGAAGCACGTACATAGAGACAAGCTCCTGGCTTGGATAGATAGGCTAGTTTAAGTCTCCCGTTTGTATTTCTTAGAGCATCTCCAACAGGCGCGCTATATCGCGGCGCGCTAAAACCAAGAATCCGCGCGCGGTAAACAGATATGGCGCGCTGTGCCGTTTTTTCCTCCGCCGGGCGCGGCAAAATACAGCGCGTGCGCGCGCAGGAAAAATGGTCCTCCGCCGGGCGCTGCAAAATACAGCGCGCGCGGGCGCGGAAAACAGATTTCTAGTCTATTTTGCATTCACAATTCATGAAAGAAATGACACAATTCATGAAATAAATGACACAAAGTGCAACAACATCACATAGTTCAACAAGGACACACAAAATGACGTAGTTCAACAATGACACACGACATATGGTTCAAATGGACAAAGTGAAACAATGCATATCACAAATGCATATCACACTTCCGCATTTTCCAAGTCAACACCTTCTTCTTCGTCCTCGTCATCTTGGGTTGAAGGAGGAATAGTAGCATTCATGGAAGACACGAAGCCTCCCGGTGGTGCTCCCATACTCCCGTACACACCACTCACGGAGCCTCCCATGGTCCCTCCAAACACTCCTCCATAGCTTGATCCTCCCATGCCGGCCATGCCTCCATAGCCTCCCATGCCGGCCATACCTCCCATGGAGGGCATGGGCATGCTTCCCATGCCGGCCATGCCTCCCATGGAGGGCATGGGCATGCTTCCCATGCCGCCCATGCCTCCCATGGTGGGCATGGGCATGCTTCCCATGCCGCCCATGCCTCCCATGCCTCCTCCAAACATGCCTCCTCCAAACATGCCGGTGGTGGAAGTGTTCATGTTGGCTAGCAACAATCTCTTTTTGGCCAACACTTCATCGCGAAGAAGGTTGACGTACTCCTTTTGCCTCTCATCCATATGGGAAGTATCCATCAAGAAAAGCTTCCTCTCCTCCTCCGCTAGGCGTGCATGCTCCTCGGTGGCTTGCCTCTTCTCCTCCAAAGCCAACTTCCTCTCCTCGTTGGCGGCAATCCTCTCCTCCAAAGCGGCTCTCCTAGCTTCAATAGCATCCATAGCCTCTTTCTCCAAGTTTCGTTGCATCTTTCTATCTTCATTTGCTTGCAACCTTGCATTTGCAATCCTCTCCATAGCCATGGCAATGTCATCATCTCCGGCCTTCCTTCCCTTCATTTCCTTGCCGGTCTTCCTACCGGGCACATTCCTCCGCCCATTGTTGATGGAGTGAGGAGTGGAGCTTCTCTTCTTCCCTTCATCACTTGAATCATCATCGATGATTGTTGCATCACCGGTAGCATTGGCCGCCATAGTTGCCGCATCCAACTTGCCGCGCGTCTTCCACTTCTCTTCATTCCCTAGCACTTCATAGCAATGATGCAAGGTGAATGGCTTGCCAAGAATCTTGTTGCCTTTCTTGTTCTTCTTTCCCACATCCCTAAACAATCCTTGAGCCATGGAGTTCTACACATATGCGCAAAAGAAAATAGATGAGCCATATGAAGTACAACCGTATTCTTCTCATATGAGCCATATGGTGAACATAGTAGAGTCACTTACCCTATCATTCTCATTAGTGCCACTCGGATTGAGAACATCGATGTTGGCTTGCACGCCCGCCCATTTTTGGCAATCGGTGTTGATACCGGACCAACGGGACCGAAGTGAGCGCATGGTTCGCTCGATCCCACTTGTGTTTGTATTGAAGTACTCCGTCATCCTCATCCAATATGTTTCTCTTGTTTGATCGGTACCGGTTGTTGGATCCATTCCAATTGTCAACCACGTCTTGCAAAGCAACTTGTCCTCCGCTATGGTGTAGTTGGCGGCCCGGCCGGGAGGGCGAGGTTCAATCAACCCTTCTCCTTCCTCATCTACATCCTCATATTCCTCCTCCCCATAGGCGGCTTCATCGTCATGCAAGAACGAGGATCCAACATTCATTGTCTCCATGAATGCCGCATCATCCACTCTACATTGCAATGAAATTCATTACCATCGGCTAGGTATGCATCTAAACCACAATTCGACAAAAAGAAGTGTTTTTTACCTCTCGGGCATTTCACCATCCACCATATGTGCGCCCGCGCGGTTGCCGGACGGAGGCGTCGGCTGGGTCGGCGGAGGAGGAGGAGGAGAAGGCGCCCGGTTCGGCGCCGGAGGAGGAGGCTGTCGGCGGGGGACGGGCGCCTTCGCTTTCTTCGGTGGCGCGACGGCGGCGGGGCCGACGTGAGGCCGTTTCGTTGACGGCGCCTTCCCCTCCTCGGCGCGGGCCGCGCGTTGCCGGTGCCTCGCGCGGCCATCCGCGCCGCGCGGCGCGCTCGCGTGTAGTGCCCCGCGCGGCGGGACGAACAGCCGCCCGCGCGGCAGCCCGTTGGGTTCCCGGCGTCGGCGCCGCCGCTAGGGTTTGGCGCCGGCGCGGCGGAAGTGGCGGCGGCGGCGGAGGGTGTGACAGAGTAGGGAGGGGTCGGCGGGTTGCCGGAGGGTCGTCCATCGTCGGGATCGCCGGCGGCGCGCGGAGACGACGGATTGGGCTCGGGGCAGCGACGCGGGGAGGAAGTTTCAGCGCGGGGGATTTTCGCGGTTGGACGAGCGATGCCGCGCGTCGTAGCCGACGCGCCGGATATGCCGCTCCGGATTGTGCAAAACGCCGCGCGCCCTAAAAATTTTACAGCACCGCGCCGTTTACCGCGCCTGCTGGAGCGCCTGATTCTGTCCCGCGCGCGCTATATCGGACGTTTTTATGCCGCGCGGCCTATATAGCGCGCCTGTTGGAGATGCTCTTACTCTTTACCTTTAGTCTCTTGTACAGCTTGTAAATAGTTGGTTTGGGTGTTTCAATAAAAGCAAGGTTGTGGGCCTTTTGCCTCACAGTACATAGTCAAAGAAAAAACACTCTTGGTTCAGAAACAAGAATTAAGACTAGATTGTTCCACTAGCCATGTGTTCGTCATTGTGCCTGACCACACCTGAAAATATGATCACTACCATTACCTAAAAATATGTTAACTTATGTACTAAACTTACAGGCAATCCATTGATAGTGCCTATGGTATATAAGAAAAATCTCGGGTTCTACGTACCTCTTTTTGTCAAGTCTAATCCAAATTTGCATTGTTGGATGAATATCTTTGAAATCTTCCCTTCAAAAAAGAGAGTACATAATCTGGTTAGTTGAAGTTAGCTCTTAAACAACATCACCGTTGATTTTCAACTAAACAATTGTAAATCAACATAATCAAATTCAAGTAGAAGCTAACTCGACCTGAATTTTCATATGTAGTCTGGCAGCTGAAGCATCTGCCAGTTAGGTTCACCCCTGAAGATGTTGCTTGTCCTTGTGGATCTGAGCAATGCCATGGGAAATCTCGTGAAACTCCATGAGGAATCTCCTCAAACTCCTAGCAACAAATTCACCGTAGAACAGATCTTCTATGCCATGTCGTCCTCAGCATTCTATCATTACAAATAGATTTTGTCCAATACGGCTATGAGCCTATGAGCCAAGCATTTGAAATTTGTTAGTGAGAATACAGGAAATGTAGGACAACTCAGAGCTGACAAGAAAACTCGGAGCTGACAGGAAATGTAGGAAATTAAGTTTGACAAGTTGGAATTATCAACAAACACTTGATTATCAATTGATCAAGTACTACCCAGTCAAAAAATGATAAATATCTAAATGATTATTTTACTGCAGTACAGATCTTGTAGTTTGTCCAAAAGCAGGGGAAAAGCAGACATATTACAGTTCTTGGTAATTAGAGATGACAGATTGAACTGAACCATATAACCAAAAAAGGTTGAGATTCCGAGTTTTAATTCAGACACACATTGTAAGTAAGATAATGGGATGGAAGTGAGCAGGGAACAGGCTGAACCAAATGTAGATAAGAAAAATGAAAAAGCCTGGACACCTTAATGCTGATATCCAAGCAATTTCGAAACGTTCTTCAGCAGAGATCTAACAAGAACCATTTGCTGAGTAAGAGAAACGGCGGACAATTGTTCTTAACAACATTTCGCTGACTTCTCATAGATGATGATGATGATAACAAGATGGTACCACCAGATACTACCACATCCAGCAACAGGCTAACACGACAGAACTAACACAGCTTTAAACAACAAGACGAGACGCTACAAAGCGGCCTATGCCCTCTCGCCCCTGATGCGGCGTGCGAGCTGGATGTCCTTGGGCATGATGGTGACGCGCTTGGCGTGGATGGCGCAGAGGTTGGTGTCCTCGAAGAGGCCGACGAGGTAGGCCTCGGCGGCCTCCTGGAGCGCGGAGACGGCGGAGCTCTGGAAGCGGAGGTCGGTCTTGAAGTCCTGCGCGATCTCCCTGACGAGGCGCTGGAAGGGCAGCTTGCGGATGAGCAGCTCCGTGCTCTTCTGGTACTTGCGGATCTCGCGGAGGGCGACGGTGCCGGGGCGGAAGCGGTGCGGCTTCTTGACGCCGCCGGTGGCCGGGGCGGACTTGCGGGCCGCCTTGGTAGCCAGCTGCTTGCGCGGCGCCTTGCCGCCGGTGGACTTCCTCGCCGTCTGCTTCGTGCGGGCCATCGGGATGGGAGGAGGCTAGGGTTTGCTGAGTGCTGGAGGAGAGGAAGCTGGATGAGGAAGAAGGGAAGGGGGTCGTGGGATTTTAAAGGAGAGGAGGAGCGGGCAGTGGGCCAGTGGGCGCGCTTTGCATCTGGGGGAAGTCCGTTTGGAGCGTTCGATTTGAGAGGCATGGACGGTGAAGATTTGTCTCGGGTGAGGTACGCGGATCATGCAGAGCGATCCGTGGCGTGGCATTTCTGCGTTCTGATTGGCTGGTTTGAGCGTCACTGCGATGTAACCAGGCAACGGGCGTTTGGTTGGCAACCGTCGCCTATGTTGGGTTTTTTCCCTTGTTGCGATGGTACGCTTGAGGCCTAAAACGATGAACAAGTCGCCTCATTTCCCGATAAGTTGTGCTACGTCCGGGCCCTCTCAAAAAAAAAAACTGTGCTCTGTGTACTATACAGATAATATGTATACTGTATTTTGAACTAGTCTACATTTTAGCCTCTATTTTGAAATAATCTACATTCTACTAGCTTTTAGTCAACGAAATGTTTGCTCCCTTTATTAAACGTTGTAATTTTCAATTACGTTTGAATTGGTTGTTCTCATTTCTATTGGAAATTCAATTCGGCTCTTGGGTGCATATGCTCCCTCCACCCAAAAAATATATTTTTAGTTGTCAAAAAATTCTAACAAAAAAATTCCCATGTACATCTCGACAATCTATATGCGTTCGTGCAGTTTCACGAAAAACTGATATTTTTTATGGTCAGTGTAAAAAAGACAAAACAAGTCTCACAAAAAGACTTATTTTTAGCACTAAGTTTTGTCTTTTTTACACAACCCAAACGACAAGTTGATTTTTTATGGAAAGACTTTGTGCGCACTTAGCATGTGAAGATGTACATGTGAATTTTTCGTTTGGAATTTTTTGACATTCCAAAATATATCAAAGTTGCAGTTCAAACTAAAGGGAACATACGCACCCAGGAGCCAAAACATCACTCCCCATTTCTATGTACTACTAATAAATACAACGCTAGTTATCTCTTTTTTCTAAAATATAAACTAAATCAAAAAGGAAGGAGTACCATTTTTACCTCGAAGTACAACTATGGCTCACGATCTCTGCCATGTGGTGAGATAAACCAAGTGCTCTGGATAAACTTGCCACAAAAATCAGGAAAAGATAAATAAAATAGCTCAAATTCTAGAAATAATACACCGATTTTTTTAGAAATAGTACGGTGACGCTCTCGGTTGTACCAACAACGTGTTTGGTAGCTTGGGCCGAATTCTTGCACCACTACGTCTGGGAGAAGAACCCCTGCGCTTTCCAGACGGTCCACGTGCCAGAAAAAACCTCTCGTTTGGTCATCTGCGCAGAGTTTTTTTTGGCCCCGTGGAGATTTAGGCTCTAGCCGTTTGGTAGGTTGGTTTTAAGGCCAAGTGGTAGCCCAGAACAGCGCCATGTTGTTTGGTTGCAACTTAAAATCCGCTTCTGGTTACCTCTTCCCTTCAGTAGTGAGGTTACCAGTGCAAGATCAGACTTGAAAGATTATAGACGCTACGAAATAGTTTCACGACCATAGTTCACGAGGCAACACAATACTTGTTCAGATACCATTAGACAGTAGAGACAACATAGTAGCAGCGAGACAATTCCAGCAGAGCTTTAGACATCTTCTTCGAAGACGACGCACCTGGTGGCATCGCCATGGTCCGGGCACCTGCTCATCACCTCAGTGCAAGTGTGGTCGAAGATGGCCACACTGTACTCGAGGATAGACACCTTCTTTGATGCGGGGTGGCTTTCGCACACCTCCGCCTCAAGACCGTCAAGTGCAGCCCCGCCTATCGTCGACGCTACACCATGGCCAAGGAGTCCCCCAAGTGGACCAACAACACAAACCCCCGCCATATATGTCAAGGTGAACTCCATCCTCTCGACACTCGACCTCGGCAATACCTTGGATGGAATGCTACCTCATGTCGGTGTGTTACATGTCATTAGGTACAAAAGTCATCGAGGAACCGGAGAGAAGGAACTCCCATGGTGCAAGGAAGAGAGAAGGAGAAGAAGGAAAGAAGAGAAGAAGGAAGAGGAAGAAGAGGCGGGAGGAAGAGGCCCAGCCGGCCTAGAGGCCGGCCAACCGGGCCCCAGGCCGGCCAGCCCGGTCCCAGGGCCGGTCAGACCGGGCCCCAGGCCGGCCAGCCCGGTCCCAGGGCCGGTCAGACCGGGCCCCAGACCGGATCCACCCCGGCGACAACCGGGCGTCGTACCGACGCCAACCAGAGGGACTTTTGCGAACTTCCCGGTCTGGCGCCCGGTTGACCGGCCCGGCGCCGGCCGGCCCGGTCCGCAGCCCGGTTGGCGCCCGGCTGGACCGGATTTCACGGGTTTGACTCGACCGGAAACGGCCCGAGTC
>NC_061509.1:78349317-78451747 GCF_022539505.1 Lolium rigidum | reverse complement strand
GCTTTTCCATGATATTTTCCATGATTTTCCCCCTTCCTTTCTTGCTACACTACCAAGAGTCCAAGATCAATGGAAATGCTGCTACCTTTATGATATGCATATAACCAGAGACATAGCATAGACATATTCAACACTACAGAGAGCATTCCTATGAACTCCAATGAACTACAAAGAACTACATTTGCTCTCAGCAGAAGGTGAACTACATTTGCACATTTATCGGATCATAAGAATGTCATTTGCACTAGATGCTAGCCTTTGAGCGGTTTGAGCGGGATTCACCTGCGAGATTGGGGTTGGAGCAGGCCGTCGAGCGGTGTCGGCGTGGTTCGGTGCGTGGCGGGGCGGCCGGTGGTCTTGGAGCAGACGAGGAATGCGGCGAGGAGGAACCTGCTCCGCGGCGACGAGGTCGCAGAAGAGGAGGTCGCAGACGAGGAAGGCGGCGAGGAGGTCGCAGACGAGGACGCCGACTAGGTCGCAGACGAGGTCGCCGACGTGCTGCTCCTGCTCCGAGGCGAGCTTGAGAGGATCTGCGTGGGGGAGAGAACGTGAGGCGGCCGGGTGGGGATCGAGGTGAATCGAGGGGAGGCGGCCGCCGGCGGGGAGGTGAATCGAGGGGTACTGTGCGATGCCGGCTGGGGTCCGGTCGCTCGCGTCGCTCGGGGGAGGGCGGCCGCCGGCGTCGGAGAGAGGGCGCCGGTGGATCGGGGAGGAGTGGCTCCGCGAGGCGGATCGAGGGATGGTGGCCGGCGGAGAGGCGGGAGCGATCGCGAGGAAGAAGAGGAGGGATTTGGTCGGGACGGGGGAAGAGAAGGGGATTTTTCTAAGTCCCCGACTCCCCTTAGCAATAGCGCACGTCTAGGGGTGCGCCACTATGAGGCTTAGCAATGGCGCACCTCTAGGGGTGCGCCACTGCCTATTTAGGTTTAGGTCAAAACGAGCGCGGCACCTACAGTTGACAAGAATCTCACTGTACCGTAATGGCTAGCTCCCCCTGTTTGGTTTACTCTGGCCGGCCAGGTTCGAACCCTGGCGGCCCCAATTTTTTTCACTTTTTTATTAAATTTATTTAACACTATAATAAATAGCATAATACACCAAAATAAAAGGCATAAATAATTATAATTATGTAGAATATTTAAAATACTATAGAATCTAGAAAATATCCAAAAATATAAATTATATGTCTATTTTGATCGGTACAATGTGTAGATTAACAATATGACATCCATTATTCATACAATAAAATGATACATAATTATCTTTTCACAATCTTCTTGCCCTTCTTTCTCGCGGTTGAATAATTTAGCCCGGAACTCCTAGACTTCTTCTCTTGAATGGACGGCCTTTAGGTAGGGTGGTCCTGCTTCTTCTTGTTGTGTATGGTTCTTCATCATCGTCGTCGTCATCTTCCATCTTCGGATCGCCGTACTTGGTCAAAGTCTAGCTCGTTGGCGGCTCCATCCATTCCGATGATGCTCCTTTTGCCTCTCCTCACGACAACACGGCTGGGCTTTTGCGGGTCGGTAATGAAGAAGCATTGGTCCACTTGGGAAGCTAGTACCCATGGCTCATATTTCGCGGTGACCTTTGCGCCCGCTGTCTTGGATTTGGCTTCGGGTATTACCATGGTGGTGAAATGCCGGTCTTCTTTTATGACGTTCTTGGCCCACCTGACACGGAACATCGGCACATTCTCTCCGGCGTAGCTCAGCTCCCGGATCTCCTCGATCTTTCCGTAGTATCTACTGCTGACGTCACCGGTGTAGGACTCAATCGTTACCCGGAGTTCGATAATCGCTCTTCATGTCCTTTTCCTCGGTGTAGAATGTGTAGCCGTTGATATCGTACGCCTGAAATGTCATCGAGGTTGTGTTCGGCGCCTGTGACAAGGCGAATATGAGTTTTCTTCCGCGAGAAGAATCCTCGTCTATAGGGTACGTCGGCATCTTGTCCTTGAACCACCGCGTGAAGGTTGAGTTGTGCTCTTTGATTATATCTCCGTCCGTCCTCCGTTGGCCCTGATCACTGTACGTCTTTGCGATGAAGGTTTTGTGCTCTACCACCCAAGGATCGACCACGTCTATGTGTTGTAGCGCGACTAGGTTTGCTCTTTCAAAGTCGGCGATTCGACCCTTGAAGTAATATTCAATCTTTTTGGCATTTTTTCCCTTGCGACGACTTTGCGTGTCCTCCGCCTCATCATCGTCATCGTCATCATCATCATTAGGGCGTCCCGCGTGAAGCTCCTCCCTGATCCCAATTGATTGCAAGTCGTACCTTGCTTTCGGCCCATCTTTGGTCTTCTCGGCATGTTCGGGAGGGTACCAAGCGGACTCTCGCACACGTTCTTCGTGATGTGCATGACATCAAGGCTGTGAGGCACACGGAGGATCTTCCGATACGGCAAGTCCCGGAAAACGGACCTCGTCTTCCATACCTTAAGCAGCGGCTCCGGCGCCTTTCGCTTCTTTCCCGGCGGTGGGCACTCTTTCCAATTTTTCAATAGCTCGTCTATTTGCTCGCCGCTTCTCGTACGTGGCCATCTTCGGGTTCGTCTTCACCATCGAACGGATCCTTGCGTTTCCTCCATGGGTCGTCCTCGCGAAGCCACCTTCGATGTCCCATGAACACCGTTTTCGAGGACCCGGGATCTCTATCTAGCTGGCGGTACGTTGTGTCGTCCATGCACCTTACGCATGCATTGAATCCGTGGACCACCTGCCCCGCGACATATCCGTAACCGAGAAAGTCGTGCACCGTCGTGAGCATTGCGGCTCTCATAGGGAAATATTCTTCCGCGGCGGCGTCCCACGTATTGGCGGGCGTGTCCCATAGCGTGGCTAGCTCCTCTTTCGAAGCCCCATATACGGATTGATGTCGTTCCCTGGTTGTTTCGGCCCTTCAATTAGCATACTCATTTGAATGTACTTCCTCTTCATGCACAACCGGGGGGAGGTTGTACATCCACACAAACACGGGCCAGGTGCTATGCGTGCTGCTCGGCTGCCAAACGGATTGACTCCATCGGTGCTCGCGCCCGGCCTTATGTTCCTAGGATCGTCCCCAAATTCGGGTACTCGAGGTCCAACGCATTCCATCGGCTAGCATCCGAAGGGTGTCTCAACATCCTGTCCTTTTTCTTTTTCTTCGGATCATCTGCGTCATCTTCTCCCTTCCTCATCTCCGCGTGCCGGCGCATTAGCTTTGCTTGCTTAGGATCCGCGAAATACCGCTGCAGACGAGGAGTGATTGGAAAGTACCACACCACCTTCGAGGAGCTTTCTTCCCCTTCTTGTACCGGCCGACGCCGCACTCCGAACATATGGTACACTCCGCGTGCTCGTTCCGATAAATGATGCAATCGTTCAAGCACACATGGTATTTCACATGCGGTAAATCCGGAGGACACACGATTTTCTTGGCCTCCTCGATACTAGTCGGACACGTGTTACCTTTGGGAAGACGTTCCTGCCGGAATGACATGTTGTCGTTGAAGGATGTGTCGGTCATTTTGTGCTTTACCTTCATCTCCGGAGCCATGAGCGTTACTTTCGAGGCGGGTATCCTCCGGCCTGCATCCTTCATACAATGGAGTAACAGCGTCTACCTCCGGTTGATCCATCTTGGCTTTCTCTCGGGCGGCAGCTCTTGCGTTACTCGTACGCTTGAGAAGCAGCTCTTGAAGATAAGGGTCCTGCACCCAGTCCATCGACGATGGTTCATCGTCTTCATCTTCATGATCGTCATGATGACCTCCATCTTGATCTTCCTCATCATCGGGTCCAGGATCTCCTACATTGTGGTCATCATCATCTCCGGGATCTTCTACATCCCGATCATGCCCGAGATCTTCTACATCCCGATCACCTCGGCCTTCCTTACTTCTTGTTGAATTCCCATGGACAAATTCATAATCATCTTCGTCGCCTTCCCACCGATAGCCATCCATGAAACCACGCATGAGAAGGTGGTCCCGCACCATATCGGCTTTAGGGTCCATAAGGCTCGTTAGCTTGCATCTTCGACACGGACATCTTATCTCCTTTTGGTTATTTCTAATCATCTCGTACTGTCGCGGCTTTCAAAAACCTAGCCACAACGCCTTCGCTCATCATGCGGACCATGGTCGCCTGCGGATATAGAGAAAATGGATATCTTAGCATACCAAAAGAAAATTTTGGCATGACCTTCCCTAAAAATAGGACATGTATATGCGTAGTATGCCCAACATTCGCCGAAACGGAAATGAATCAACGTTTCGGCAAAATATTTGCAACTCCATCGCATTTCAAATCCCTGCAAACAAAAACACATGCAACACATGTGTGGAGGCTTCGCATATACAACACACACGTGGATCCGGAGGCTTCGCATACAACACACATGCACGTGACGCTTTTCGCGCATGCGCACGTACACATGATATCATCGAGCTTCGCACATAACATATGTGCATGACGTGTGTGCAAGACGATCGGAACCGTTCACACACAAAGCATAAAACCAACAAAGTTACCGATACGGCGAGACCTAGAGTGTTGGATGAGGTAAAAAGTTGAGATTGAGTAGGGTATTGAGCTAAGAAAGCTTCACCATTAGTTACCTATGAAGAAAATTAAGTTTACCAACTTAATTTTGGTGAATGAAGAGGTGAAAATGAGGTGGGAAGGAGGGGCAACACGACCAGATCCAGATTTGGTGGGAGGTGGTGGTGGAAGAGTGTTTGGGGAAAGTGGGTGGCACATGTGAGTGGAGGGTGAAAAGTAGGAAATGGTCCCAGGTTAGCGGTGGCGCACCACCTAGCCGTGCGCCCTCGCTAGGGTGACATAGCAATGGCGCACTTGCTAAGTGGTGCGCCATCTGCTCACCTGTTACCTGTAAACCCACGCCCCTGCCCAACTTAGCGAGTGGCGCACCATGTCGGCGGTGCGCCATACCTAGTAGTGGCGCACCAAGCCAGTGCGCCATTGCTAAAGCCCTCATCTCTGAAGGGCCCTGGCCACCTCCTCGCAGTGGCGCACCACAAAGACATGCGCTATAAGTAAGCCATGTAGCAGTGGCGCACCATGGAGACGTGCGCCACTATTAGTTTTGGGTGGGAGCTGGCCTCCTGCCGAGAATTAGTAATGGCGCACCACAAACAAGGTGCGCCACTACTACATTTGTAACAGTGGCCCACCATTTTGTGGTGCGCCACTGCTAAGTAGTAGTGGCGCACGGCCATCATGGTGCGCCACTGAAGTCAACCTTACGGCTAGGCCTTTTCCTAGTAGTGTATCCTCAATCTCATATGAGAATAATAATTGTTGCCACATGCTTATGCATTAAAGAGGAGTCCATTATCTGTTGTCCATGTTGTCCCGGTATGGATGTCTAAGTTGAGAATAATCAAAGCGAGAAATCCAAAATGCGAGCTTTCTCCTTAGACCTTTGTACGGGCGGCATGGAGGTACCCCATTGTGACACTTGGTTAAAACATGTGCATTGCAAAGATCCAGGTAGTCCAAGTTAATTAGGACAAGGTGCGGGCACTATTAGTATACTATGCATGAGGCTTGCAACTTGTAAGATATAATGTACATAACTCATATGCTTTATTACTACCGTTGACAAAATTGTTTCATGTTTTCAAAATAAAAGCTCTAGCACAAATATAGCAATCGATGCTTTCCTCTTTGAAGGACCATTCTTTTTACTTTTATGTTGAGTCGGTTCACCTATCTCTCTCCACCTCAAGAACCAAACACTTGTGTGAGCTGTGCATTGATTCCTACATACTTGCATATTGTACTTGTTATATTACTCTATGTTGACAATTATCCATGAGGATATACATGTTACAAGTTGAAAGCACCAGCTGAAACTTAATCTTCCTTTGTGTTGCTTCAATACCTTTACTTTGATTTATTGCTTTATGAGTTAACTCTTATGCAAGACTTATTAATACTTGTCTTGAAGTACTATTCATGAAAAGTCTTTGCTTTATGATTCACTTGTTTACTAATGTCATTACCATTGTTTTAATCGCTGCATTCACTACATATGTTTACAAATAGTATGATCAAGGTTATGATGGCATATCACTTCAGAAATTATCTTTGTTATCGTTTTACCTGCTCGGGACGAGCAGAACTAAGCTTGGGGATGCTTGATACGCCTCCGACGTATCGATAATTTCTTATGTTCTATGCCATATTATTGATGATACCTACATGTTTTATGCACACTTTATGTCATATTCGTGCATTTTACGGAACTAACCTATTAACAAGATGCCGAAGTGCCGGTTCTGTTTTCGCTGTTTTTGGTTTCGAAATCCTAGTAACGAAATATTCTCGGAATTGGACGAAACGAAGACCCAGGGGCCTATTTTTCCACGGAGCTTCCAGAAGACCGAAGAACATACGAAGTGGGGCCACGAGGTGGCGACACCACATGGCAGCGCGGCCCAAGGGGGGCCGCACCGCCCTATGGTGTGGCCCCCTCGTCTGGCCCCCGACTCTGCCCTTCCGCCTACTTAAAGCCTCCGTCGCGAAACCCCTGATGCGAAAAAACCACGATACGGAAAACCTTGCGAGACGCCGCCGCCGCCGATCCCATCTCGGGGGATTCGGAGATCTCCTCCGGCACCCTGCCGGAGAGGGGATTCATCTCCCGGAGGACTCTACACCGCCATGGTCGCCTCCGGAGTGATGAGTGAGTAGTTCACCCCTGGACTATGGGTCCATAGCGGTAGCTAGATGGTTGTCTTCTCCTCATTGTGCTTCATTGTTGGATCTTGTGAGCTGCCTAACATGATCAAGATCATCTATCCGTAATACTCTATGTTGTGTTTGTCGGGATCCGATGGATAGAGAATACCATGTCATGTTAATTATCAAGTTATTACACATGTGTTGTTTATGATCTTGCATGCTCTCCGTTTCTAGTAGAGGCTCTGGCCAAGTTTTTACTTTTAACTCCAAGAGGGAGTACTTATGCTCGATAGTGGGTTCATGCCCGCATTGACACCTAGGACGAGTGACGAGAAAGTTCTAAGGTTGTGTTGTGCTTGTTGCCACTAGGGATAAAACATTGGCGCTATGTCCGAGGATGTAGTTGTTGATTACATTACGCACCATACTTAATGCAATTGTCCGTTGCTTTGCAACTTAATACTGGAGGGGTTCGGATGATAACCTCGAAGGTGGACTTTTTAGGCATAGATGCGGTTGGATGGCGGTCTATGTACTTTGTCGTAATGCCCAATTAAATCTCACTATACTTATCATGTCATGTATGTGCATTGTTATGCCCTCTCTATTTGTCAATTGCCCGACTGTAATTTGTTCACCCAACATGCTTTTATCTTATGGGAGAGACACCTCTAGTGAGCTGTGGACCCCGGTCCATTCTTTTAATACTTGAAATACAAATCTGCTTGCAATACTTGTTTCTACTGTTTTCTCTGCAAACAATCATCTTCCACACAATACGGTTAATCCTTTGTTACGACAAGCCGGTGAGATTGACAACCTCATCTGTTTCGTTGGGGCAAAGTACTTTGGTTGTGTTGTGCGGGTTCCACGTTGGCGCCGGAATCTACTGGTGTTGCGCCGCACTACATCCCGCCGCCATCAACCTTCAACGTGCTTCTTGACTCCTCTCTGGTTCGATTAAACCTTGGTTTCTAACGAGGGAAACTTGCCGCTGTGCGCATCACACCTTCCTCTTGGGGTTCCCAACGGACGTGTCAACTACACGCATCAAGCAAATTTACGGCGCCGTTGCTGGGGAGATCAAGACACGCTGCAAAGGGAGTCTCCACTTCTCAATCTCTTTACTTTGTTTTTGTCTTGCTTTATTTTATTTACTACTTTGTTTGCTGCATTATATTAAAACACAAAAAAATTAGTTGCTAGCTTTACTTTATTTACTGTCTTGTTTGCTATATCAAAAACACAAAAAAATTAGTTTACTTGCATTTACTTTATCTAGTTTGCTTTATTTACTGTCTTGCACTCTATATTAAAAATACAAAAAAATATTTAGTTACTTTTGTTACCATGTCTAGCTCTGAACCTGTTACTTCTTCGCCTAAAGAATTAGTTTTCACTTTTAGACAAGGGGATGAGGAGAGTTTTAAGGATGCTTGGTCTAGAATTTTTACTTCTTATCGTGAAGCCGAACCTCAAATGACTCTAAGTTTGCTCCTTAGTAATTTTTATTTTGGTCTTATGGTTCGCTATAGATATGCTTTGGATACTTTAGTGGGAGGAGATTTCCTCCATTGCAATGGGGATCAAGCTTTTAATACCATAAAGAAGTTGGTTGCATCACATGATTCAGCTAATAATTTTGATTCAGCCCTTATCGGCATTCATAATAGATTAAATACTCTTGAGACAAGTGCATCTCGCTTAAATGAAAATTATGGATACATTCGTAACCGTCTTGACCAAGTTTTAGTGAACTCTGAACTTTCATTGTGGGATCCTAGCTGTTAAAATTGTTATCGGTGATCGAACTCTTCATGCCTCTCTGTGATATTATGTATGAATTTTGCCTTATGCTCGAAAGCATTTATAAATCTTTGAAACTTTGGGGAGTCGATGAAGGAGGAGAAGAAATAACTCTCATTGATAACTCTATTATAATTCCTAAGGGAATAGCCGCAGGTGTGCATACAACCATTCTTGGAAGAACAATATCCATTGATTATCTTGTTATTGAAACAGGAAAAATCATACTCGGGAGATCCCTGTTGAAACTATTGGGAGCGAGTCATTGATGTGGGAAAAGGCACTCTGAAATTCACCTCTATACCAGGGGGAAATCATATATTCCCTAAACCAAAGGGAAGGAAAAACAACAAGAAAGGTAAGGGTAAAGCCCAAGGTAAGGTTGACGCACCACCCGTTGATAACACTTGAGTTACACTTTCTGCGCCTAGCTGAAAGGCGTTAAAGAAAAGCGCTTATGGGAGACAACCCATGTTTTTACTCCAGTATTTTTGTTTTATATTTGTGTCTTGGAAGTTGTTTACTACTGTAGCAACCTCTTCTTATCTTAGTTTTATGTTTTGTTGTGCCAAGTAAAGTCTTTGATAGAAAAGTAAGTACTAGATTTGGATTACTTGCGCAGTTCCAGATTTCTTTGCTGTCACGAATCTGGGTCTATCTCCCTGTAGGTAGCTCAGAAAATTACGCCAATTTACGAGCATGATCCTCAGATATGTACGCAACTTTCATTCAATTTGAGCATTTTCGTTTGAGCAAGTCTGGTGGCCTAATAAAATCCATCTTTACGGACTGTTCTGTTTTGACAGATTCTGTCTTTTATTTCGCATTGCCTCTTTTGCTATGTTGGATGAATTTCTTTGATCCACTAATGTCCGGTAGCTTTATGCAATGTCCAGAAGTGTTAAGAATGATTGTGTCACCTCTCGAACATGTGAATTTTTATTATGCACTAACCCTCTAATGAGTTGTTTCGAGTTTGGTGTGGAGGAAGTTTTCAAGGATCAAGAGAGGAGTATGATGCAATATGATCAAGGAGAGTGAAAACTCTAAGCTTGGGGATGCCCCGGTGGTTCACCCCGCATATATTAAGAAGACTCAAGCGTCTAAGCTTGGGGATGCCCAAGGCATCCCCTTCTTCATCGACAACATTATCAGGTTCCTTCCCTGAAACTATATTTTTATTCGGCCACATCTTATGTACTTTGCTTGGAGCGTCGGTTTGTTTTTGTTTTTGTTTTGTTTGAATAAAATGGATCCTAGCATTCACTTTATGGGAGAGAGACACGCTCCGCTGTAGCATATGGACAAATATGTCCTTAGGCTCTACACATAGTATTCATGGCGAAGTTTCTTCTTCGTTAAATTGTTACATGGTTGGAATTGGAAAATGATACATGTAGTAAATTGCTATAATGTCTTGGATAATTTGATACTTGGCAATTGTTGTGCTCATGCTTAAGCTCTTGCATCATATACTTTGCACCCATTAATGAAGAAACACTTAGAGCTTGTTAATTTGGTTTGCATATTTGGTTTCTCTAGAGTCTAGATAACATCTAGTATTGAGTTTTGAACAACAAGGAAGACGGTATGGAGTCTTATAATGTTTACCATATGTCTTTTATGTGAGTTTTGCTGTACCGTTCATCCTTGTGTTTGTTTCAAATAGCCTTGCTAGCCTAAACCTTGTATCGAGAGGGAATACTTCTCATGCATCCCAAATACTTGAGCCAACCACTATGCCATTTGTGTCCACCATACCTACCTACTACATGGTATTTACCCGCCATTCCAAAGTAAATTGCTTGAGTGCTACCTTTAAAATTCCATCATTCACCTTTGCAATATATAGCTCATGGGACAAATAGTTTAAAAACTATTGTAGTATTGAATATGTACTTATGCACTTTATCTCTTATTAAGTTGCTTGTTGAGCGATAACCATGTTTACAGGGACGCCATCAACTATTCTTTGTTGGATATCATGTGAGTTGCTATGCATGTCCGTCTTGTACGAAGCAAGAGAGATCTACCACCTTCATGGTTGGAGCATGCATATTGTTAGAGAAGAACTTTGGGCCGCTAACTAAAGCCATGATTCATGGTGGAAGTTTCAGTTTGGACATATATCCTCAATCTCATATGAGAATAATAATTGTTGCCACATGCTTATGCATTAAAGAGGAGTCCATTATCTGTTGTCCATGTTGTCCCGGTATGGATGTCTAAGTTGAGAATAATCAAAAGCGAGAAATCCAAAATGCGAGCTTTCTCCTTAGACCTTTGTACGAGCGACATGGAGGTACCCCATTGTGACACTTGGTCAAAACATGTGCATTGCAAAGATCCGGTAGTCCAAGTTAATTAGGACAAGGTGCGGGCACTATTAGTATACTATGCATGAGACTTGCAACTTGTAAGATATAATTTTCATAACTCGTATGCTTTATTACTACCGTTGACAAAATTGTTTCATGTTTTCAAAATAAAAGCTCTAGCACAAATATAGCAATCGATGCTTTCCTCTTTGAAGGACCATTCTCTTTACTTTTATGTTGAGTCAGTTCACCTATCTCTCTCCACCTCAAGAAGCAAACACTTGTGTGAACTGTGCATTGATTCTTACATACTTGCATATTGTACTTGTTATATTACTCTATGTTGACTATTATCCATGAGATATACATGTTACAAGTTGAAAGCAACCGCTGAAACTTAATCTTCCTTTGTGTTGCTTCAATGCCTTTACTTTGATTTATTGCTTTATGAGTTAACTCTTATGCAAGACTTATTGATGCTTGTCTTGAAGTACTATTCATGAAAAGTCTTTGCTATATGATTCACTTGTTTACTCAAGTCATTACCATTGTTTTGATCGCTGCATCCACTACATATGTTTACAAATAGTATGATCAAGGTTATGATGGCATATCACTTCAGAAATTATCTTTGTTATCGTTTTACCTGCTCGGGACGAGCGAGAACTAAGCTTGGGGATGCTGATACGTCTCCGACGTATCGATAATTTCTTATGTTCTATGCCATATTATTGATGATACCTACATGTTTTATGCACACTTTATGTCATATTCGTGCATTTTCCGGAACTAACCTATTAACAAGATGCCGAAGTGCCGGTTCCTGTTTTACTGCTGTTTTTGGTTTCGAAATCCTAGTAACGAAATATTCTCGGAATTGGACGAAACGAAGACCCAGGGGCCTATTTTTCCACGGAGCTTCCAGAAGACCGAAGAACACACGAAGTGGGGCCACGAGGTGGCGACACCACAAGGCGGCGGCCCAAGGGGGGCCCGCGCCGCCCTATGGTGTGGCCCCCTCGTCTGGCCCCCGAATCTGCCCTTCCGCCTACTTAAAGCCTCCGTCGCGAAACCCCTGAGGCGAAAAACCACGATACGGAAAACCTTACTGAGACGCCGCCGCCGCCGATCCCATCTCGGGGGATTCCGGAGATCTCCTCCGGCACCCTGCCGGAGAGGGGATTCATCTCCCGGAGGACTCTACACCGCCATGGTCGCCTCCGGAGTGATGAGTGAGTAGTTCACCCCTGGACTATGGGTCCATAGCAGTAGCTAGATGGTTGTCTTCTCCTCATTGTGCTTCATTGTTGGATCTTGTGAGCTGCCTAACATGATCAAGATCATCTATCCGTAATACTCTATGTTGTGTTTGTCGGGATCCGATGGATAGAGAATACCATGTCATGTTAATTATCAAGTTATTACACATGTGTTGTTTATGATCTTGCATGCTCTCCGTTTCTAGTAGAGGCTCCGGCCAAGTTTTACTTTTAACTCCAAGAGGGAGTACTTATGCTCGATAGTGGGTTCATGCCCGCATTGACACCGGGACGAGTGACGAGAAAGTTCTAAGGTTGTGTTGTGTTGTTGCCACTAGGGATAAAACATTGGCGCTATGTCCGAGGATGTAGTTGTTGATTACATTACGCACCATACTTAATGCAATTGTCCGTTGCTTTGCAACTTAATACTTGGAGGGGTTCGGATGATAACCTCGAAGGTGGACTTCTTAGGCATAGATGCAGTTGGATGGCGGTCTATGTACTTTGTCGTAATGCCCAATTAAATCTCACTATACTTATCATGTCATGTATGTTCATTGTTATGCCCTCTCTATTTGTCAATTGCCCGACTGTAATTTGTTCACCCAACATGCTTTTATCTTATGGGAGAGACACCTCTAGTGAACTGTGGACCCCGGTCCATTCTTTAATACTTGAAATACAAATCTGTCTGCAATACTTGTTTTTACTGTTTTCTCTGCAAACAATCATCTTCCACACAATACGGTTAATCCTTTGTTACGGCAAGCCGGTGAGATTGACAACCTCACTTGTTTCGTTGGGGAAAAGTACTTTGGTTGTGTTGTGCAGGTTCCACGTTGGCGCCGGAATCTCCGGTGTTGCGCCGCACTACATCCCGCCGCCATCAACCTTCAACGTGCTTCTTGACTCCTACTGGTTCGATTAAACCTTGGTTTCTAACTGAGGGAAACTTGCCGCTGTGCGCATCACACCTTCCTCTTGGGGTTCCCAACGGACGTGTCAACTACACGCATCAGACGCATCCAAGCATGGATTGGGTTGCGTACTCATGCAAGAACGGAAAGTGATATCATATGGATCGAGGCAACTCAGACCTCATGAAGTGAACTATCCAACACATGATTTAGAGCTAGCAGCAGTTGTATTTGCACTCAAAACATGGAGACATTTTCTCTATGGAGCCAAGTGTGAGCTCTATACGGATCATAAAAGTCTTAAATATTTCTTCACTCAGAAGGAACTCAATATGAGGCAGAAAAGATGGCTAGAATTAATCAAGGATTATGATTTGACCGTCAATTACACTCCAGGAAAGGCCAATGTTGTAGCAGATGCCTTAAGTAGGAAGAGCACCGGAGGAGTGGAACAAGAAATATTACCGGAGTTGAGGAAGGAAATAAGTCAAGCCCAAATACAACTTTGGGAGAAAGAAGCTCATGAAGGATTATCAGCTTTACAAGTAGCCGATGAGCTAAATGTCAACCTGAAGAATGAGATAATGATGGGTCAGTTGGACGATCCATTCATCATGGAGGAGATGAGAAGGATAGATGAAGGAAGACCATCAGAATTTCACCGTGGAGAATCTGGTTCATTATGGTTCCAGAAGAGAATTTGTGTTCCGGATATTGCTGAAATCAAGGAAGTAATACTACGGGAAGCTCATCAAACACCATACTCCATTCATCCAGGGAGTACAAAGATGTACATGGATCTAAAGGAGTTATTCTGGTGGAATAATATGAAGAGAGAGATAGCACAATATGTGGCGGAATGCCATACCTGCCAAAGGGTGAAGGCTGAGCACCAGAGTCTGGCAGGGAAGTTACAACCTTTACCTATTCCAGAATGGAAATGGGAAGAGATAGGGATGGATTTCATTACCGGACTACCCATGACAAATAAAAAGAAAGACATGATATGGGTAATCGTGGACCGGTTGACGAAAGGTGCACACTTCTTAGCAGTAAACCAACAAGATAAAGGAGAGAAACTCATCGATCTTTACATCAAAGAGATCGTGAGTAAACATGGAGTGCCTAAGAAGATCGTGTCGGATCGAGGATCCGTGTTCACGTCAGCATTTTGGAAGCAACTACACGAAGCTTTAGGATCCAAGTTGGACTATAGCACCGCTTATCATCCACAGACAGGTGGACAAACGGAGAGGACTAACCAGATCTTAGAGGATATGCTTAGGGCTTGTGCCCTAGATTTCGGAGGATCATGGGAAGAACACTTACCATTAGCAGAGTTCTCATACAACAATAGCTATCAAAGTAGTATCAAGATGGCACCATTCGAAGCTCTTTACGGAAGAAAGTGTAGATCACCGATATGTTGGTATGAAGCTGGAGCAAGCAAGGAGTTCAATCCTGATTATGTCAAAGAAAAGCAACACATCGTGGACATTATCAGAGATAGGTTGAAAATAGCCCAAAGTCGGCAGAAGAGTTACGCCGATCAGAAGAGGAGAACATGGGAGCCACAAGTTGGAGACATTGTATATCTCAAAGTGAGCCCGATGAAAGGTCTTCAGAGGTTTGGAGTAAAAGGAAAGTTAAGCCCTAGGTACATCGGACCTTTTAAGATACTGAGTCAGAACCGAGGTTTAGCCTTTGAATTGGATTTACCGGGAAGGCTAGCTCAAGTTCACAATGTATTCCATGTGTCTCAACTCAGGAAATGCTTAAAAACCCCAGATGAGCCAATATCGCATGTTGAGCTCGAGTTACAACCAGATTTGACTTACATCGAGAAACCAGCCAAGATTCTCGAGGAAAGCTGGAAACAACTCAGAAATAAAGCTATCAAATACTGCAAGATACAATGGAAGCATCATCCCGAGAGGGAAGCCACCTGGGAAAAGGAAGAAGACCTGAGGAAAACATATCCCAAACTGTTCAGGTATTACAACCACAACTTCGGGACGAAGTTTTCTTTAAGGAGGAAAGGCTGTAATGTCCCAGGTTTAGAGACGATCGAGGGATAGATTTTAGAAAGGGATGTGCATTGCATTGCAAATTCTGGGGAAATTTCGCGCTTTTAAATAAAACTGTATTGAAGGGGGACAAGTTTCTCTCTCGACACCTTACAGGGTTAGGGTTTCGAGAGTGCAACAAACTTGTATCTCACCTAACTCATTTAGGGTTTTGAGAAGAGAGGAGAGTAAGTGCATTACAACTTAAGTTGCATGATTGAATTCAACCCTAAGTTGCATTTGAATTTAAAGTTCAACTATCAAATGATTATCAAATAATTCAAAATTGACATAATTTATCAAACAATTATCATTAAGCAAGAATATAAGTAATACAACAATTACATTAAGCTCATTGAAAACTTGAGCTTTATTGATAATCACACACTTAATACATTGTTTTTACAATATTCAGAATTGAATTATTGAATTACAACACATTACAAGAATTGAAGAAATAGAAAAAGTAAAAGGAAAATTACAAGTTATCTAAATATCCTAAATACTACAAGAGCATCTTCACTTGATCTTGTACTTGATGATCTTCATGATCATTAGATCACTACTTTGATCCCTGCACATAATCACAACAAATAGAAGTTATGCCAAGTGGCATAGCCACTTGGCAGGTTATAAATCAAATGAAATAGGAAGGGATATGACCATGGCTGCCGAGCTGATCCACTCTCAGCCTAGACACAAGCCAGATACCAAGCATGTGCACACACACAGCCAGACTGCTCACCAAGCAGTGTGCATGCAGCACACATACCCAGTGAGTCACCCAAAGGGAAAGGTGGAGCTGTCGACCAGAGGAGAAAGAGCTAACCATATAAAAACTTTTCCACAACAAACCCTAGCTCATTCATCGACCAAGCAGCAGGGTAAGTCACCAGACATCAAGAACAGCCAAGAACACCAAGAACAGATGAACAGCTAGAGCTGTTTCATCTATTCCCAATCACCAGAAAATAAACCAAGCTTCACAAGCTCACCAGGAGGAGCAGGGCAAGCAAATCAACCATAAGATCAACACTGAAGCAAAACCTCTACACCAACATCAAATTCTAGGAGCTGGAGTGAGGTATACAAATCATCATGAACAAACTAGATGGTTTTGTTCATAAATAAGCATGTGCATCAAACACACAGAAGCAAAAGGGTGTGAGTACCCTGTTTGTGTCATCATCTGGCTACTAAGCCATTTGGTGCAAGCAAATATGGTAAAGGCCATTAGGAAATCATCCTATGGGAACAGCAGCTATGTAAATTAATGCATAACTGAAGAAATCCAGCAACAGATGAAGACACAGCTAGCCTAGCCACATACTTAACACCTATAGCTATTGATTCCATCAGACTGATAGACAATATGTGTCTATTTAAGTTTGTCAACAGCAAAGAGCCACTGGAAGTACAAATCTGGATCAACCAGTAAGCATCTATTAATCACAGCAAGCCAACAAGAGGTGGGAGCTTCCTGAACAGTCAAGAATGGCTATTGAGGCAACCTCTACCACTTAAGCAATCAAACCACCAAGCCAGCACATATATCATTACCCAGAAGGGTTCAAATGAAGCTAGGGTCCCCAATATATGATTAGCATCCCTCTAGCTTAACTAAATTCATTCATATGATCATTACTGTTAAACAGTTCACATCATTTATCCATCTAGTAAGGCCAGGAATTACAGATAAATGAAACAGATAAGCAACTCAAAGTATTAACACCTTGTCAGTGACCAATGGCTCACTACAAGCATCATATGAGGCTTGAGCAAGCATCAACCCTCAGCACAAGCATGTGTGTCACACAGACACCAGAGGGAGCACCAGATAAACATAAGCAGCTAGCAAGCATGCAATTAGCAAGCAAGTGGTGATCAATTGATCACCAGAGCCTGTTAAAGCATACCAAAGCATGCTAGAATCAATCACTAGTATCACACAAGAGTAATATGAATTAAACAGCCATAGATAAGCAATAGATACTTCACAAATCATTAAGTAATAATTCATAAATGTATCCAGAGCACATCAAAGGCATGATGAGCCACTGGATCAAGATGCACAAGCAAGGCACACATTAACTTATCATTAAATAATATTGTTAGGCTTCAGTAGTGCTCAATTGAACACAATCATAAATCTGAGCATCAGAATTAGCCACAATGGCTCAGGCATTTGCAAATATGCAAGAAGTATACACTGTAATCAAGCCATAGCAATTAAAATGAATACACTTGAGGATCTGGCAAGCTTATAAACAAGAACAGAGGCACTGGGATGGAGTTAAACAAGAAATGCTAGCACAGCAAGTAATTAGGCTAGGAAATTCTTGCACAGAGGCATGGCGATACTACACACAGCAGTAGCACACGCATAGCGCAGCAGCATATCATAGCAGGAGCAGGCAAACATGGCGCTGCAGAAGAACACAGCAGCTCTTGCGCAGGCAAGCACAACACAGCAGCAGGACTAGAGGAGGAAGAAGGTCAGGCACAGGAGGGGAGCAGTAAAGGAGGCGCACTTACCCGGAGTCGAGGAGAACAGCGCAGCCATGGCGGCCACGGTGGCACACGCCGGAGCGCGGCGGCGCCAGGCCAAGCCAGGCCATGGCAGCACCACAGCACCACGGCCAGGCACGACAACACCGCAGCATCAGGGGCGCCGGCAGGCGGCGCATCGCCATGAATCCTTGCGGCCAGGGTTGCAGGCGAGTTGGGGCCGCATGGTGGCGTGGATGAATTCCAGATCGACGCGGACCACCGTGTCCGCTGTCGAAAGGCGGATCAGATCCACCTGATCTCGCCGGCGGCGGCGGCCTGAGTTGGCCGGAGAAATTCCGAGAAGGGGGCGGCGACGAGGAAATCGCCAGAGAGGAGAAGGGGATTAGGGTTTCGGTGCGAGGAGAGAGGAGAGAGCGAGTGGGCCGACCGAGCCAACCAAGTGGCTCGGATTCGACCTAACCCGTTGGGCCACCCTGACAGGTGGGGCCCAAGGGTATTTAGGTCATTTCATAATTCCAATAAATACAGAAACTTTGAAATTAAATAAGAAATGTTTAATAGCTCTAAAAAAATAATTAAAAATATGAAAATAGATCAGCATAAAATTCTCTATCATAATAAAATACAAAAGAGAATTATTGAAGACAATTAAGAATAAGTCTTCATTTGAGAATTTAAATAATCATTTAAATCACACATATAATTTTCAATAATAAAATAAGTCCATTAATGTATTTGGACTTTAAAAAACACCTTGACAACATTTCAAGGTTGTATATTACTTTAAATCAAGTATCCCCAAATTATTCTTAGTATTTAACCTCTCACATGAAATTACAACGACATCGGAAGGGGGGAACAAACCCTAAAACTGGAATCATGCATAATTGCTTCTTTAACCATTGCCCTTATCGGACAATGATGCTATTTTTCAGAACCAGAGGACAAGGGTCAGTCACACCATCCAAGCTGCAAAACTTTGCGGTGTTCGAGCAAGTTCATCACTTGCTCATGTCATTTGAGTATTTCTATCAAATTACTTGCAAAGTATTATGGTTATCACTATTGCACAAAAATCAAAACCACTACTTTCATAACTATGAATATGACTATGTGGTGGGCAATGGAACCATGGATTGTGTTGATATGGTGGAGGTTCCATTGTACGGGCTTATATCCATCTAGGATTAAAAGAACAAATGTCGCCAGTGATTCTTGTGCCGTAATACCCGTGTTAACCATAAGATCCGGAGTGGGACGGAGTAGTCAAAAGTGTTTCCACCTCTCGTTCATCAACGGATGCGCTTTACCGTAGACACTTGTTTCTGTCAGGGCAAGCGGTAGGTCGGGAAGCCTTAAGTCCCCACGGCATAGTCCGTAGACACTTGTCGCTCGAAGAACAAGCGGTAGGCTGGGGAAGCCTTAAGTCCCCACGGTATTGCGGTCTATGATGGGTTGCGGCTTCCGGCGAAGGAGTTTGGTTCGATCCCGGATCGTCATCGTGGTCGGGGTCCACCACCGAAAACTATGGGAATAATGGGACCGGCGAGGACCCAGGGTCGGGGCATGCAACAAAGGGTGGGTGTTCGAGGTAGCGGAGGAACATGATTGGCTAGACCTTATACCGGGCCTCACACCGAAGGAAGTGTGGACGGGAAAGCTGCCCGGTTGGCACCAAGGTTAAGATCTCTTATGGGTAAAGCAACACACCTCTGCAGAGTGTAAAGAACTGTGACCAGTCACTCCCTATTCCGGGATAAGGAACTGCGAACGCGGCCGGAAAGGAACTCCATGAAGTTCTAGTAAACCGGTGAAGGCTGACGGACATAGCTCTTTGGAATAAAAGCAATCTCTTGAAGAAATGTTTACCAAAACTTGCATTGGTATTAGACTTTCTGGTCTAATATCGTAGCTAGTGCATTAAACACCTCTTCTCTATAATGAACTTGTTGAGTACGCTCGTACTCATACCACTCCTAAATCCCATGCTTAGATTGTCTGAATCGTCTGGAGGAGGACAACGACAACAATGAAGGAGCCGAGATCATCGGCTATGAAGAACCAGACCTCTCTGGAGGTATTGAGGGCGTAGACTACCTCATCGTCTACGGAACCGGGGAGGCTTCCGGAGGAGATCAAGCCTGAGCGTCTCGAGTAGTAGTAGTAGCCGAGCAGCCCGAACTCTTAGTATTTAGCTGCTCGAAGAAATAAATGTATAACTTAATGAGACACTTATATTGTAAGCTAAGTTGGGTTCGCCTCGAACCCAGGAGTATTCCTCTTAGGACCCAAGAGGAGCTCCGGGACAACATGTGTGTGATATTTGTAATAATAAATGAATGAGTTATGGACCTGCTATGTTCTGTTGTACTACTCTGAGGGATGTAATATTTGCGGAATGATACTTCGTGAATGTTATATCAACGACTGGCATACTACAACATGCAGTGGTATGCAGGGTCACCACACCCTAGTTCTTAGTTGTTTGCTCTAGCAAAACTATTGAATCGCTACACCATATTGCTTGATATAGTGTAGATCCTGAAAAAGTCTTGTGTGATCTGCTGTTCCATTGGGAATTAGACGGTTGCAATTTACCGCTTCGTGGTCGGCGGCTACGTGCGCAAGTGTGTGGAGTTGCGAATATCTTGCAGGGTTGAGAGCTGTTGCATTGGCGACAGGGACCAATCGAGAGATCCCGTTGCGTCATACAAGTTATCATCCACTTCATCATCGTGTTTCTCCGCTGTCATCATCCCGTGATTATCATCACCGCTGTTGCTTACTGAGAAGATCGGGCCACCCCATATCATCTCCCCCAGAGTACAGATCAGCGATGACAGTTGTGGGTTCTGGCCTCTAGGTAAGCGTGTCGATGGCACAGAGCTGAGCAAAAACCTGCTGGGGTGGATCATGATGTTGTGTTTGGCGTTGGCCTCATCTTCTATGTCATCTACTCTATCCTTGACGAAAACGGGCGATTCCAGCGGCATCATGCTCTATATTCTTCTTCTGCCTGCCTGATCTGTGAAATGTTTGCGTATCATGTATGGATGAACTTCGAGTTAGTGATTACGGACCGAAGTACAACTGAAATGGCACCAGTTAGCAATGTCAGTGTTAAACTGTTGCAGTTTTTATGGTTTGTTATGCCAGTATGAAGCAACTTCAGTGGTAATTAAGATCTGAAAGCAGCACATCTAATTACCTTGTTTCTATAGTTGTGTTAAAGCTCTCATCCAGCCGTTCAGGGTGTTCTATTCAACTGAATGGGAAGAAACAAATGCCATCTTCAGAGATTTGAAAAACCTTAACGTTCACACCAGAGGCACGATGATCTGGCGTGCATGTATGGATCGCTGCTGTTTGTACAAGAAACAATATTTCGTTTCGATAGCACAACGGGGTGGTGGCGCAGTTGGCTAGCGCGTAGGTCTCATAGCTAAACTTGAGCGATCCTGAGGTCGAGAGTTCGAGCCTCTCTCACCCCAAACAATGTGTGATCTTGTAGTGATGAAATGCTCCGTGACAACTTGGGTCGTCACAGCTGCACCTGAATCATCAGGTGAAGTGAGCACGTCTGAACGTGATCACCTATTTTTCCTATTTTTTTTTTAGATTCTTTGGCCATGCATGCAACAATCTAATACTGACATATAGTTCCACTCGAAATTGAAAAAGTTCAGTCATCTAAAAATATACTTGAGCTGCACCGTTAATATGTGACTATGCAATCCAGTATCATCAGGTGAAGTGAGCACGTCTGAACGTGATCACCTATTTTTTTTAGATTCTTTGGCCATGCATGCAACAATCTAATACTGACATATAGTTCCACTCGAAATTGAAAAAGTTCAGTCATCTAAAAATATACTTGAGCTGCACCGTTAATATGTGACTATGCAATCCAGTATCATCAGGTGAAGTGAGCACGTCTGAACGTGATCACCTTTTTTTTTAGATTCTTTGGCCATGCATGCAACAATCTAATACTGACATATAGTTCCACTCGAAATTGAAAAAGTTCAGTCATCTAAAAATATACTTGAGCTGCACCGTCAATATGTGACTATGCAATCCAGTATCATCAGGTGAAGTGAGCACGTCTGAACGTGATCACCTATTTTTTTTATAGATTCTTTGGCCATGCATGCAACAATCTAATACTGACATATAGTTCCACTCGAAATTGAAAAAGTTCAGTCATCTAAAAATATACTTGAGCTGAACCGTCAATATGTGACTATGCAATCCAGTATCATCAGGTGAAGTGAGCACGTCTGAACTTGATCACCTATTTTTTTTTAGATTCTTTGATCACTACACATGGCTTGGTCGAACTGAGCTTCTGGGCCATGCATGCAACAATCTAACACTGACATATATAGTTCCACTCGAAATTGAAAAAGTTCAGTCATCTAAAAATATACTTGAGCTGCACCGTCAATATGTGACTATGCAATCCAGTATATTTACAGGACTATATTTGTCATGTGACGGAACCACATTATTTGTCGACATTTGTCACATTTTTGAACTATATTTTGTACCACTGAATCTGAACATTTTCATTTATATGGTTCAATTCAATCTGTTCTTTGCTCATGTTTTGTATTGTCCTGAATCTGCTTGGGCCCCTCATCTGAAGTTACTCCCCGTTTCTTCAACTCCAAAAGTTTCCGTTTATTTTTTTTTCCATCTTCAACACCAAAAGTCCCAGAAAATAAAATCCAAAACCAGAAGCTACCTATACACTCTTTGATTCTTCTTTTGTGTAATCAAAATATTTAAGTCATTTCATAACTCACTTCCTTTCCGTGTGTATCTGAGTTAGGTGACCAAGTGCATGCCGAACGATTTGGTAAATGCAGCAACCTAAATAAAATGGTTAATGGCGAGATCTTAAGAAGAGAGTTCGAGCCTCTCTCACCCCAAACAATGTGTGATCTTGTAGTGATGAAATGCTCCGTGACAACTTGGGTCGTCACAGCTGCACCTGAATCATCAGGTGAAGTGAGCATGTCTGAACGTGATCACCTATTTTTCCTATTTTTTTTAGATTCTTTGGCCATGCATGCAACAATCTAATACTGACATATAGTTCCACTCGAAATTGAAAAAGTTCAGTCATCTAAAAATATACTTGAGCTGCACCGTTAATATGTGACTATGCAATCCAGTATCATCAGGTGAAGTGAGCACGTCTGAACGTGATCACCTATTTTTTTTTAGATTCTTTGGCCATGCATGCAACAATCTAATACTGACATATAGTTCCACTCGAAATTGAAAAAGTTCAGTCATCTAAAAATATACTTGAGCTGCACCGTCAATATGTGACTATGCAATCCAGTTATCATCAGGTGAAGTGAGCACGTCTGAACGTGATCACCTATTTTTTTATAGATTCTTTGGCCATGCATGCAACAATCTAATACTGACATATAGTTCCACTCGAAATTGAAAAAGTTCAGTCATCTAAAAATATACTTGAGCTGCACCGTCAATATGTGACTATGCAATCCAGTATCATCAGGTGAAGTGAGCACGTCTGAACTTGATCACCTATTTTTTTTTAGATTCTTTGATCACTACACATGGCTTGGTCGAACTGAGCTTCTGGGCCATGCATGCAACAATCTAACACTGACATATATAGTTCCACTCGAAATTGAAAAAGTTCAGTCATCTAAAAATATACTTGAGCTGCACCGTCAATATGTGACTATGCAATCCAGTATATTTACAGGACTATATTTGTCATGTGACGGCACCACATTATTTGTCGACATTTGTCACATTTTTGAACTATATTTTGTACCACTGAATCTGAACATTTTCATTTATATGGTTCAATTCAATCTGTTCTTTGCTCATGTTTTGTATTGTCCTGAATCTGCTTGGGCCCCTCATCTGAAGTTACTCCCCGTTTCTTCAACTCTAAAAGTTTCCGTTTATTTTTTTTCCATCTTCAACACCAAAAGTCCCAGAAAATAAAATCCAAAACCAGAAGCTACCTATACACTCTTTGATTCTTCTTTTGTGTAATCAAAATATTTAAGTCATTTCATAACTCACTTCCTTTCCGTGTGTATCTGAGTTAGGTGACCAAGTGCATGCCGAACGATTTGGTAAATGCAGCAACCTAAATAAAATGGTTAATGGCGAGATCTTAAGAAGACTATATTTGTCATGTGACGGCACCACATTATTTGTCGACATTTGTCACATTTTTGAACTATATTTTGTACCACTGAATCTGAACATTTTCATTTATATGGTTCAATGCAATCTGTTCTTTGCTCATGTTTTGTATTGTCCTGAATCTGCTTGGGCCCCTCAACCAAGACGATGTCTTCTTAAGATCTCGCCATTAACCATTTTATTTAGGTTGCTGCATTTACCAAATCGTTCGGCATGCACTTGGTCACCTAACTCAGATACACACGGAAAGGAAGTGAGTTATGAAATGACTTAAATATTTTGATTACACAAAAGAAGAATCAAAGAGTGTATAGGTAGCTTCTGGTTTTGGATTTTATTTTCTGGGACTTTTGGTGTTGAAGATGGAAAAAAAAATAAACGGAAACTTTTGGAGTTGAAGAAACGGGGAGTAACTTCAGATGAGGGAACGCATCATTTGTCGTTTGACTTTGCCGAGTTTTAACATATGTCTGTTATGCCAAAGTGGCAAAGTGCCAATGGGACAAATTTTTAATTCAAACTATCGCCAGTTTGGCATACACGCTTTTGCTAGCTGGCTACTCAGTTCAACCCATTTTCACAGATTTGGAAAATCTTGACAGGCACAACGGAGGCGTGTGAATGAAATTGTATTGTGTATTGACAGCACAACGGGGTAGTCGCCCAGTTGGCTAATACGTTTGTCTCCTGAGGTGTAGAGTTCGAACCTTCTCTCACACGGTCACACCCAGAACCAGAGTGACCTTGTAGTGATGAAACGCTCTTTGACAACTTGGGTCGTCACATCTTCACCTGAATCATGTGGTGAAAGCGAGCATATCTGAACTTGTCTCTCTTCTTTTTATGAACTAAGCTTCTGCACCGCCTCTTTTTTGCTAGAGCGGCAGTGTTGTGGTGTAGCTGATGTTAACGTCTTGTTATCACAATGTATGGGAAGTTAGCAAAAAAATGTTCTTAAACGCAATCGTCCGTTTCTCTTAATTCAGCAAAATGGGTTCTTTAATCCCACTAGATAAACTTATCTTCTGAAAATATATTGAGAATTGCTTGGATTTGAGCTTAGTGATTACTTGGCCCTCACTTTTCTGAACTGTATTTGGTGCCACGCAAGCTTAACCATATCGTTTATATGGTATAGTTCAACCTATTCCCTGCTCATGTGCTGTTTAGTGTGCCAATATTTTGGGTGCCACGGAATCTGAACCTTTTCGTTTATATGGTTCAGTTCAATCTGTTCCCTGCTCATGTGCTGTTCAGTGTGGCAGTATTTTGGTATCATGAGCCAGGATAGTATTTCTAACTTCTATGTTTGATCTTCACAGTTCTGGAGCTCACTCTTTCTTTTCTGTACAGATTTTTTTTCCCACTTTAGACTGCAATGTCCTCTTTGTTGACTCATCCGCACAACATGTCCATCGTGCTAGAGATGAGAGGCATTCAAATTGCAGCCTACAAATCTACAATGGGAAAAATTCTCAACCAGCTTGAGATCAAGCCAGAGAGGACTGCCTTCTATGATAGCTGTGTACTGCTACCTATCCTATGCATGGGAATCGAAACCAAAGCACATGGTTATTACAGTGCCTGGATATTTACCCAAACCTGGGTGGATCCCGCTCGTTGTGTTCGGCCCAATCTTCACATTGTCTACTCCATTCTTGACAACGACGACTCCAGCGCCGCCACGCTTGGAATAGCACCACGCCACCACCATATTCTTCTTGTTCTTCTGCCTGCCTGATCCGTGAAACCCTTGCATAATTATCATCAATGTGTCACACGAAAGAACGCTGAGTTATTGGTTACTGTTTATGAATCACTGAAGTAAAATTGAAATGTCAGCAGTTAGCCATGTCGGTGTTATCCCCGCAGAAGAAAAGAAAAGCTATGCCAGTGTTAAGTTGTTGCAGTTGGTAAATCATTAACTGGTCAGGGTGTTCTGTTTAGCTGAATGGGAAGTAGTAAAAACCATTTTCATACTTTCAGAGATTTGGAAAATCTTAACAGCCACAACAGAGGCACATCAATGAAGTTGCATTGTTAAAATTAATATTTGTATGGATCGCTTCTATTGGGAACAATAATATTGTTTCATGCTAGATGGGGTGGTAGCGGTGTTGAGCGCTCCCCTTATTGCGTTCTGTGACTTTCTAAAGTGATTTTGCTTTAAAAACTAGCATCTTAGCCATGTTTGCCTAGGCTGCCAGAAGTTTCTCGGTCCGCCACTGTATGCATGCTTGGGATTATGTACATGGTATTGCAAAGTAACTGTTTTGGTGTCTTTTCTCAGCACTTATTTGCTTGATGCCTTATATATATGGCATGAATGGGTTTTCTGTAATTTTGTGAATAGTTTGATCAGGGATATCTTAAAAGGAAGATACTAGGTAGAATGGTATGTTGGATTTTGAGTTTTTCTTGATAATGCCTCAAGAAGTTGCTTGAAATAACAGTAGCAGCGAAAGTTACTAGGTAGTATGGTATATTGAGTGGTACATTATATTCTGAGCATTTTTTTTATAATTCCACCACACCTATGTAATGTACCACTCAATATATCATTGCTTCTTGAGTTCTGGTTACATGTCTGAATGTGAGAATAAATCTAGAATGGACCTGCCTGGCAAGCGGGAGAAACTTAGTACAGCCTAGTAAATCAGATACCTTAAGATAGGAAAAGAAGATTCTCATTGCATATGTAGTGTCATCATATTTTTCTGCATCTGTTTCTGTGAAATAAGTTGCTTATTATAACAGTAACAGTAAAATGCAGGAAGCATAGTTAGGCTGAAGGTAATGCTTTGCCTGAATCAAGATGTTGCTGAAAATACTTTGCTCTGTTGAAGGTGAAAAAACAGCGAAGAAGGAAGAGCGGTGCATTTTGGCTTGGAGGGAGTGGCACGAGATGGAGAAAGAAATATGTATGAGGATCCTGTATTTTGGCTTGGAAACCAGCTAACTAACCTAAATGGGCAGTGACGTATTCGCTTTGCTGTTATTCTCCTCTACTTTTATTAAGACTGCAATGTTGACTGGTGTATTGAGTGCGTGTCAAACCTAAAACTAAAAAAAGCTTGGGAAAAACAGTGGGCGGAACCTTTTTGTGTGGCGCATTGTCGCCTATGTCCAGCGTTGTCCTTCACAATCACCTCAGGTGGTTTGTCCTCACTAGATGTTCATCTGTTCAATCAAAAAGATGCAAACTCAACAGAAGCAAACCCAGCAGTGGTTGCAATTGGCTGTTAATTTGAGCATCCTATTAAGGAGGAAGTTTGAGTTTAGGGTTTCGTGGGGTCACAGCCCTCACGTGTCTCTCCTTTATATAATGATCAGCATACAAGGTTACAAGGGTACAACCGTACATGTATCGACAGATGTATTCCTATACAAGATATACACTAGACCTATCTTAACACTCCCCCTCAATCTGAACTTCTAGACACTAAATTCAGATTGGACCTTACACGGTCTAGCATCTGTCGAGTGGCTGGTTTTGTAAATACATCAGCCAGCTGATCGCGAGTGGAGATGAACCTGACTTGAAGAGCACCAGAAGCAACACGCTCTCGCACAAAATGAAAATCAATCTCAATGTGCTTTATCCGAGCATGAAAAACTAGATTTGCAGTCAGGTATGTGGCCCCTAAATTATCACACCATAAGATGGGAATGCGCTGCTGAGAAACTCCCAACTCCCGGAGTAGAGACTCGACCCATATAGCTTCAGCAGCTCCATTTGCTAATGCCTTGTATTCTGCTTCGGTACTCGATCTCGAAACAGTAGGCTGCTTCTTTGAACTCCAAGAGATAAGATTTGATCCAACAAAGATAGCAAAGCCACCAGTGGAGCGGCGATCATCAACACAACCTGCCCAATCAGCGTCAGTGAAAACACTAATACCAGTAGATGGCGATCTGCGTATCCTCAGTCATGTGTCTAGAGTTCCCTTAATATATCTCAAAATGCGCTTCACCGCTTCCCAATGAACATCAGTGGGTTGAGAAAGAAATTGGCACACCTTGTTAACAGCAAAAGATATATCAGGACGAGTAAGTGTCAAGTACTGCAGACCTCCAACAACACTACGGTACTTGAATGAATCATCAGTACCCAAAACTGTGCCTGACTCTCGACTAAGATGTTCTGTCACAGCCATAGGTGTAGAGGTGGACTTGCAATTCTCCAGACTAACACGATCTAGCAAATCCATGGCATATTTGCGCTGACTTAATATCATACCCCCTGAATTGGAAGTCGCCTCTATGCCTAGAAAATAGTCCAAGGCACCAAGATCCTTAATAGGAAAACTAGCTGAGAGAGAACGAACAAGACCACTGACAGCCGCAGGGGTAGAGCCAGCGATGACAATATCATCAACGTACACCAACATATACACCTGAACACCGTGCTGCGAGAAAATGAACAGCGATGTGTCGGCCTTACTGGGACGAAAACCAAGCTGAGAGAGGAGAGCACTTAGACGAGCATACCAGGCGCGGGGAGACTGCTTAAGACCATAGAGAGCTCGCTGCAATTTGCACACATAAGAAGGATACCGAGCATCCTCAAATCCAGGGGTTGCTGCATGTAGACATCCTCAGACAAGAAGCCATGAAGGAATGCATTACTGACATCAATCTGGCGCAAAGTCCACCCTCGAGAGACTGCCAAAGACAGCACAAGACGAACAGTGGCTGGTTTAACAACTGGACTGAAAGTGTCACCATAATCAATGCCATGCTGCTGAGTGAAACCACGAGCAACAAGACGACCTTTGTACTTATCAACTGAGCCATCAGGACGGTGCTTGGTCTTAAAAATCCATTTGCTGCCAACGATATTTACTCCAGGTGGTCGAGGAACCAACACCCAAGTATGAGTCTGACGGAGAGCCAAAAGCTCGTCAGACATAGCGGCTCTCCACGCAGTATCATCAAGTGCCTCGCGATGAGAAACCGGTGTCGCAAGAAAAGCACGTCGACGAGGATCATAGCGGATGGTACCATCCGTATATTGTTTGTCACGCCTGGTTTGATCACGAGCACGGGTAACCATGCCATGTCCAGGAGCAGCTGTCGTGGCGGGCGGAGCATCCGCCGATGGAGCACCAGCCGTGGGTGACGCGGCCGGAGCGGCAGTGCTACCGGCAGGAGGCGTCACGGGCTGGGAAGGGGGATGGGCCACAGGCGACGGAGGCCCATCTGGCACGTCGCGATGCTCCGGCGAAGGTGAGGGAGGATCCGGAGACGACGGCCCGGTCGGCGTGCATGGTTCGGGGGGCGTGCAGCCATGCACGTCGATCACACCAGCTGGAGCAGCGACATCGGGCACTGGGGTAACCTGCACAGATGGAGAGCTCACACAAACGGGTGCATTAGAAGACAAATAGGACAGGTCATAATTCCGCATATGGACACTCGTAACCGGTTCATCGGAAGGGGAAGCTATAGCATGCGAAAGAGTAGAAACATCAATGACAACACCGGGAGTGGAATACGGAAACACAGACTCGTCAAAAATGACATCACGGGAAATATAAATACGTCCCGTGGACCGATCGAGACATTTGTATCCCTTATGCATAGGACTATACCCAAGAAACACACACATAGTGGATCGGAAAGCGAGCTTGCGTGCATTATACTTACGCAAACTAGGCCAGCATGCGCAACCAAAGGTGCGAAGGAAAGTGTAGTCGGGCTGAACTCCAAGAAGGCGATGGAAGGGTGTGTCCTTATGCAAAACAGGAGTAGGCATGCGATTTATAAGGTAGCAGGCAGTGAGGAACGCCTCGTCCCAATAGCGAAGGGGAAGAGACGAGTGGGCCAAGAGAGCTAACCCCGTCTCAACCAAGTGGCGGTGTTTTCGTTCAGCGATGCCATTCTGCTGAGATGTGTGCGGGCAAGACACACGGTGGGAAATCCCGGTGCGCTGGAAATAGCGATGCAGTTTATGATATTCACCACCCCAGTCAGATTGTACAGCCCTAATCTTTGTGTTCAAAAGGCGCTCAACATGAGCTTAAAACTCATAGAAAACGTGCTCAACATCAGACTTGTGCTTAAGGAGGTAGATCCAACAAAAACGAGAATAATCATCGACAAAACTCACGTAATATTTGTAACCACCGGATGAAGCAATTGCAGGACCCCAAACATCAGAATGAACCAACTCAAGGGGAACAGTGGAAACACGATAAGAATCTTTATAAGGTAATTGTCGACTTTTAGCACGCTGACAAGCATCACAAACCAAGGTTTGACTAGAGGAAGAACACAAAAGATCGTTTTGCCTAACAATAGACTGAACTATATTATTCGAAGGATGACCGAGACGCTGATGCCACTGGGACGGAGTAATCTTGACGCTGGATGACGCATGGCGGGATGATGAAGACGCACGGCTAAACGGGATGGGGTACAGCCCGTCCTGGCTTCTACCGTGAAGAAGGGTGCGCCTCGTGGCCTTGTCCTTAACAAGGAAAAAGAATTTGTGAAATTCAACAAAGACGTCATTATCGCAAACAAGACGATAGACAGATAAAAGATGCTTGCTAATGTGTGGAACATGGAGAACATTGCGAAGCTTAAGAGATGAACCGGCTAAATTTGAATGACCAATATGCGAAATCGACAAACCTGCACCATTGGCCACTTGCACTTGGTCCGTCCCGCCATAGCGCTCATGCATGTGAAGGCGCTCAAGATCACTCGTCAGGTGATCCGTCGCACCGGAGTCCATGATCCAGTGCGGAGGGTTGTTGGAGGAGGTTGAAGCCGTGTTCCCGGAGCGAGAGTTGTCTTCGTAGCGATAGCGACATTCCGAGGCCTCATGTCCCCAGTTCTTGCAGATTTGGCACTTGGGACGCCAGCGACGACCGCCGTTGCCTCCTCCATTGCGACCGTTGCCGCCACCATCGCGGCGTCGGTCCTGGCCACCGCCATCGCGGCGCCGATCCTGCTGCTGGTTGCCCGTGGAGCCTCCTGACGGGCGACGATCTTGCTGCTGGTAGGTGGGCTGCTGCTGATAGCCGCCCGACGCGCCACCAGATGGTCGACCAAGATTGGTCTGGCCTGGGCGCGACACCGCGTTCGCGGACGAGGTCCACTCATCGCCCTCGGCTTGCTGCGACAGTTGGAGCGCCTCATAGTTCAAGACCATGGAGTAGAAGGACGGCAGCGTGACCGGAACGGTCGCCATGTTGAGCGACGCGGCGATGGGGTTGAAGGCCTGCCCGAGGCCAGTCAGCATGTAGTCGATGACGTCGTCATCGGAGAGCGGAGAGCCGGCGGCGGCCATGGCGTCAGCAAGCGCCTTTACCTTCTGCATATACTCGCCCGCCGTCATGTCCTGCTTCTTCAGCGCCTGAATCTGACGCTTGATGTGCCGAACCCCGGCACGGTTCTGCGCGCCAAACATGGACTGAACAGCAGTCCATGCCGCTGCGGCTGTGGAGCAGCCAAGTAGCTGGCACGCGATGTCCTCCGTCATTGAGGAGAGGAGGAGTCCAAGGACCTTCTGATCTTGTGTCCACCACCGATGGTATTCGGGGTTGTCCACGACACGGGCATCAGCACCTTCCCCTTCGATGAGGGTTTTGCTTGGTGCGGCCGTGGTGCCGTCGAGGTACCCATGAAGAGAGGCGCCGGAGAGGTTGGTGAGGGTGAGGGCACGCCACAGCATGTAGTTGTTGCGGTCGAGACGAACGGTGATGGTGGGGATGACTGCGGGAGCTGCGACCGTGGCTGCCGGGGGCGAGACGATGGCGCCGACGGTGGTGGAGAGGGGCAGCGAAGCGCTGGTCATGGTGGCGGCCGAGATCGGATCGGAGGCGCTAGGGTTGAGAGGCGGCGGTGGGCTGATCAGGCTCTGATACCAAGTTTGAGTTTAGGGTTTCGTGGGGTCACAGCCCTCACGTGTCTCTCCTTTATATAATGATCAGCATACAAGGTTACAAGGGTACAACCGTACATGTATCGACAGATGTATTCCTATACAAGATATACACTAGACCTATCTTAACAGAGGATAACTTATAAAGGGTGCAGATTGGCTGAAGGCAATTGAGATTCTGCTAGTTCAATTCAATATGCTTCATAGGTTGCAGAAAGTTGCAAGTCTGAGGCAAATTCAGGATTCAATTAGAAGAGGGTTGGCTGGGAGAACAGAACTTACTCCTTTGTCGGGAGAGATCTGTTTCTGTTTTGAGATGACATTAGGAATTGTACCTAGGGGTTTGAGATCTGTATTGCAACCAAGGACAATGGTTTATAGCAGTTCAGTAGTATCGTTTGTATCATGCTGTCTTGGCCACACCTGTCTGGTTGCTTAGGTTATTCGCCTGAGATGAATTCCTCCTTTGTGACGACATTAGCTTAAGATACTATGATACAACTTCTAGATATGATTACTTCTCCCTGGGAACTGTATGTCTTCACAACTGCAAGTCTGCAACTCGCTGTATGCTCTTGTGATGTTAAAAAAGGAACACAATAATCGAATGAAAACTGCAGCAGTAGAGGATATAGTGAGGGAACCTGCACGATAGTTAACGGTAATTGCCTTATCTCATGAAATAACTGGTGAACTAGAGATAACAAGGAGCTGTCGTTTGCCGTTGTCCTATGGTAAGTGGGATACAGCATCACATTATACCTAAGGCTCTTGAGATAATCAGCATTGTACATCCTGCCGTGGTAGAAGGGTTGAGATGTCAAGTTGAATAATGTCAAATAAAAAATCCAATAACACCTAAAGTTGCCAAATAACAAATTCAAACACACCTAAAGTTGTTTTTACAAGTTAAGAGCATGTAAGATGCTAAGTTAGAAAGCATTGCGCTAGTGGAATAACGATTGAACCGAGTCCGCATACAGTTTTAACACTGATGAGGAAGATACAATCAACAACATAATGATCTAAAGCACATGAGGACTGAAAACAAGCATCATAGTTCATAGAAACACAATTGACAAGTAGGCATATCTGCATAAACAAAATGCCCAAATCAATTATCCAGCAGCACTGAATCCATTATGTGATCTTCTCCCTTCGCTTAGATTGTACAACATCACTATATGCATAGTGTCCTAGAGAGAATTGACTGCCAGACTGTGTTTTTTATTCCCATATTCAGAACTTCAAATGTAAATGTTATATCAAGCATTATGTGCAATGAGTATCTTACAGAAGAGTTGGGATAGCAAGTTAAAGAGAGAATAGTGTCAGATAACACATTCAAACATGCCTAAAACTGTTTTCACGAGTTATAAGCCCGTAAGATGCAATAACAGCAGTGAAACAAAGGGAAAAAAATATATGATTGGAGCATGTTCAGTTAAAAAGCATGACGCAATTGGCATAACAATCTAACTGAATGTGTGTTTAGGTGCAAACAGTTTTAATCCTGATTGGCATAAGAAAGTCCACCTTAGTTCAGATGGACAAAGAAATGGTCTAAAGCTAATTGAGGACTGAAAACAAGCACCATAGTTCCCAGAAACCACAACTGACGAACAGACATTTTTTCATAAACAAAATGCGAAGACACCAGATCGACTATCCAACAACAATTATCCATTCAATCACTCATCCTCCATCCATATGCAACAGATTCCACTACAGACTACATTCACGCAACCAATCGAAACCCTAACACGGTAACAGGCACATGCTGACCGAGCTAAGAGAACCACCGAGCTCAGCCGCCGAAGCCGTAGAGGGTGCGTCCCTGACGCTTGAGCGCGTAGACGACGTCCATGGCGGTGACGGTCTTGCGGCGGGCGTGCTCGGTGTAGGTGACGGCGTCGCGGATGACGTTCTCGAGGAAGATCTTGAGGACACCGCGGGTCTCCTCGTAGATGAGGCCGGAGATGCGCTTGACGCCGCCCCTGCCCAATTTATTGACAAAAAGGACCACTTGTGAGTGCAATTGATAAAAAAGACCATCTTCTCAGTGGCGGCAGCGGCCCCAGACGACACGTGGCACATGCCGCCGCAGGCTGTGGCGGCAGGAGCTTGCCGTCCCCGCGCCGTCCGTCGCTGTCAGCTGTGGCGGGCCATGCCGCCAGAGGCAACGGAGGCAGGGTGACGTGGAGGATGCCTCCACTGAGTGTGGCGGCAGGCCCCGCCCCTTGCCAAAATATCCCATCACGCGATCGCATCGTCATCTTCATCCACGCGGCCGCCAGTCATAGATTAGTTTAGCAAATTGTTCTAGCTCATATCAATTTTTGAAAATTCATATCCTTTGATCCGGAGCTCGCTTTTAGATGAGACTTCTTGCGTTAAGTTTGTAATTAGATTCTGTATAACTTCCTTGTAGAAAGTTTTCCATCCGAGAAACTTTTTCTGACAACTTTTCGAGCAAAATTATTAAAAAACCGCGAAACGTTTAATCTTGTAACAATTATAGAAAAACCATTACACATACAAAATTAGGAAATACTATACCCCTGGATTCATAAAAATGAATAGAACACAATTATGAAATAAAAATTGACTTTGATAAAGTTTCAAAATATTGAAATTTGATTATGAGAATTTGAGTATTTGTACCTAATCCAAATTCTAGAAATCTAAATGAAATGATTCTTTTTGGAAATGGATCATATCGATGTCCTACACCCAATAACATCACTGCCCAAAAATATTTGAAGGACACCGACGCCAAGGCTGTCGATAAGTTTTCCGCTCTCTTGCTTATAAGCTTTTGAGTTTTCACCGATTTGTTTCCAAGTTTCCACCGTCTTGTTCTTACCGGTTTGTTCTCACACTTATTTTCTTAAACCTTTGCCTAGGGCTCTTTCCGGAGTCGCAGATACGCACCGAGGCCGCTGTCAACAAGCTTCGGGTCGAGCAGGTGGTGGATACCAATCTCCCCTGGACCGCCAAGGACTATCTCACCCCTGGACCGCCAAGGACTATCTCACCGCGCTATTCTGCATGATTACCCATATGCGCGCGGTTGACCGGACCCTTGGCTTGTTGCCGAGCGCTGCCACTGCCGTTTTCAAGTGCCTCTGGCCCGGCGAAACTGTTCCGGAAAGCATTGACCTCGTCGCTGAGCGCCTCCTGCATGAAACAACCCGGCGGCTAAGCGAGTGGCGCCACTCTTCTGCCTGTGCCGGAGCTGACATTGCACTTCGCTTTGTGTGCTCTTGGTACGAGGGCCTGGATATGGACGACACCGCTCCCACCAATAAAGATCCAGCGAAGGGTGCCGCTCACCGTGCCAGGGCTTACGAGATCGCCAGCTACGCCACCACCAGCGACTTCATTCCTCCTCCGGCTAACCTCAACGATGTCTTTACCGATGATGAAGAGGAGGAGGATGAAGAAGCCGGAGAAGGCGACCGCCGAGGCTGAAGCGAAGCGTGCGAGGAACCTCGCTGCCGGTGCCCCGAGCTAGCTCCTGCTGCCCCAGAAGTACAAGTCCCTGTGAAACCCCAACAAGCCTCGGAAGACTCCGCTCCGCTTTACCAGACCCCTTGATCCTATCTTGCCTCGCAGAAAACAATGTTCGTTAAATTTGCCCCCGGTATGCTGGGGTGGAAGATGAACAGTATAAGTTTCCTCCTATCTACTGATGAATAGCCTAATCTCTATCCACCAGAGCAAGGTAAAAGTGTAAAATATGACATGTTCAATTAACTCAATTGTTATTTGGATAATATGGACTAGGATAATATGATTTGGATAAATATGATCATGAACAAGATGAATATGTCTAAATGATTTTGATAGATGGGCTTGGCTATAGGCTTCACTTTTGTGAAAATGAATCTTGTTTAGAATAATGAAGGAAATACATCTATAATGAAAATACACAAATCCTCATGTTTGAATTTGAATAATTTCCAAGAAGGTGGGTCGAAGTAGCTTGGGAATTAGTGTTACTGGTTTGGTAAAGTTATTTTTAACCAAGGGCAAAAGGAATCATTTTAAAATGATTTAGAGATTTTATTTTATGCCAAAAATACTCAAATTCTCATCTTTGAATTTGAATATCTGCAAATGGTTTCAAATATTTTTGGGCAGTGATGTTATTGGATGTAGGACATCGATATGATCCATTTGCAAAAAAGAATCATTTCATTTAGATTTTTAGAATTTGGATTAGGTCAAAAATACTCAAATACTCAAATTCTCATATTCAAATTTCAATTTTTTGAAACTTTATCAAAGTGAATTTTAATTTCATAATTGTGTTCTACTCATTTTTATGAATTCAGGGGTATAGTATTTCCTAATTTTGTACGTGTAATTGTTTTTCTATAATTGTTACAAGATTAAACGTTTCGCGATCTTTTAATAATTTCGCTCGAACAATTGTCTGAAAAAGTTTCTCGGATGGAAAAACTTTCTACAAGAAAGTTATACAGAATCTAATTACAAACTTAACGCAAGAAGTCTCATCTAAAAGCGAGCTCCGGATCTAAGGATATGAATTTTCAAAATTTGACATGAGCTAGAACAATTTGCAAAACTAATCGATTCATAGAAGATTGGCGGGCGTGTGGATGAAGATGGATGCGGCGATGGCGGGACCGGATTTTTTGGCATGGCCTGCCGCCACACTCAGTGGAGGCATCCTCCACGTCACCTTTCCGCCGTTGCCCCTGGCGGCATGGCCCGCCACAGCTGACGGCGACGGACGGCGCGGGACGGCAAGCTCCTGCCGCCACAGCCTTCGGTGGCATGTGCCACGTGTCGCCTGGGGGCGCTGCCGCCACTGAGAAAGTGGTCTTTTTTATCAATTGCACTTACAAGTGGTCCTTTTTGTCAATAAATTGGATAGAGTGGTCTCTTTTGACAAAATTTCCCGAGCCAGCCGCCGGATCGCCGGCTTAGTGATGCCCTGGATGTTGTCGCGCAGGACCTTGCGGTGGCGCTTGGCGCCGCCCTTGCCCAAGCCCTTGCCTCCCTTGCCACGGCCCGACATTGCTGACGATGAGACTGGAGAGAAGAGCGCGGAGAAATCAAGTGGGGAAATTTTCTGGTGTGGTACAAGTGCGGGGCACGCGAGTTTATTTATAGGAGTGATCGAACGCTGTGGTGGAAAATGGAAATGGAGGTCCGTCTTCGCGCGTTCGATTGGAGACAGACGGGTGTGATTCGGCACGCGGCAAGCCGTGCGAGCCGATCCGCGGGATTGGAAACACGGCGCTGTGATTGGTTCGCTGGGGAAAAGGCCGGATCGGTGACCTGGAGGAGTCTGTGTACGGAACTAGGCAATAGAGAGTAGAGACGGTGTGCTCGGTAGTCCCTCTATCCCATAAAATAGGATGACATAAAATACTATTTAGATAAAATCAAACTTCTTAAAATTTGATCAACTATATAGAAAAAAGTTTCAACATTTATAATTCCAAATTGATATTTTCAAAACCATCTTGAAAAATATTTTCATATTATTTGCATTTAAAATTTTAGATGATGATATTTTTCTGTACATAGTTGTTCAAACTTTTAATTTGGGAAGGAGGGAGTACCTTCGAGACAAAAATGACCCTTCAGCTAACTAATTTACAAAATAAATTTAGAATAAAACTATTTCATGAAATAACCCTTTTGCACGACGCCCTACGCCCCGGTGCCGTGGTTTCGCTGCACGACGCCTAACTTCGTGGCACCGAGCTTTTTTCCTACATGTCGTGCGCAGGCCAGTATATTATATGTATGGCACCTAGGCCCAGGGCGCCATGGTCGGCATATAGGGTTACCAAACCCACCTGGGAACAGATCGACGGTGTCCTTGCGCGTATCTCCCTGAGTCGCCGCCACCCTCTACTGCATGACTCGCCTCCTCTCCGCCTCCCCCACCTCTCTTCCCTCCAGCTCTCATCGCCAGCTCCTATGAAGGGCGCCTCCGTACGCCTGAAGCTCGCGGTCATGTGGGGTGCTCTAGTGGAAGGTGCTTCCCGTCCGTGTTGAAGGCCGAGCAGCTGCAGGTGGAGTGCACCAGGGCGTGTGGTCCTACCGTCGGCATGGAAGGTATCATCTCTGTTTCTCAATGTCAATTTAGGTTTTGATATTGTTACATCGTAGTGTCAATTTAGGGATTTTTGTTGTTGTTCTATGTGATGTCTCCACATATGATTTAGGTATTATTAGATTCTGAATTACTATATGCACTTCTTTGTATATGTGAAGCAGAAAAATATGACACGCACTTCCTTGAAATATGATATGCACTTCTATGTATGTTGTGCAAGTAAGTTGTTTCAATGTTGCACTTCTCTGGATTTTTGTTGTTGTTTTATGTGATGTCTCTATATATGTTTGCTTGCACTAGAAAAGATGATGAAATTGCTATTAGTTTCTATGTCCTCTTTTTTGGTTTGGAAAGAAGCTATCATATACTCAAAAACCAACTTGTAATGTTGCTTGTAAACTAGCATGAATTTTTTTTTCTAAATGTGTAGGATGACACTTCTTAACCCACACTATGATCAAAATCACCATGGTCTACTCATGGCGGAGGAGAAGAAGGTACATAAAGTGGATGGCAACATATGGTGTGCTAGCTTGAATTCTTTTTTCATGGTCTTATTATGTGCTAACGTGTATTTTTTTGTAGGTTTTCACTCGTCTTCGACTTGGATCTCATGAGGCTCATGATGAAGAGAAGATGGAGTACGATGATCGGTATACTGAGTATGTGTCAATGATCCTTGCACTTGTAATCAGTGGAGCTCCTATGTGTTTTACCACAGACTCGAGGGGATGGCATGATTCGATGAGGTCATTTATTAGGTGTGTGCAGTTGGTAAAAGACATGCCCCGCAGGTGATATATACACATGGATAGAATTGAGGTATAAGAGATGCCCCCATCTTGCTAATGCCAAGGTTTTGCAACAGTATGCCCATGCATATGATACGTCCAATTTGCATCACTATTCTATATCATAATTTACTGTTATTCATCAATATATTTCATATCTAGAGGTAATACTTATGTCATTCCATCTATCTTTGCATGTTTGATGATTATTGGAGAATTAAACGCCGGAGCCAGGATTCTGCTAGAAAACTGACCGTCAAGACACCATATTTCTGAAGAACAACAATTCCCAGAAAATATACAGAAAATCCTATTTTTCCAGATGACGGGGGAAGCCGGAAGGGGAGGCAGAGATGGGACACGAGGGGGCCAAACCACCCCTAGGCGCGGGCCAGCCTCAGGCCGCGCCTAGGCATGGTATGGGTGCCCCTAGCCCACTCCTGGAATCGCCCCCTCGCGTACTTTAACCCCCCGAGAAACCTAAGATCAGGGGAGCGACTAGAGAAATATTCCGCTGCAGCTACGGGGCAGAGAACCTGAGAGGGAGAAAAGCTATCCGGCAGGTAGAAATTTGCCGGGGAAATTACTTCCCGGAGGGGGGAAATCGTCGCCACCGTCACCGCCATCGAGCTGGACTTCATCGAGATCATCATCACCATCATCTCCACCACCAGCACCATCATCACCGATGTCTTCACGCCATCCCGCTGTAACATCTTGGGTTTGATATTTGTCTAGTTCATAGGGGAAACTCTCCCGATGTTGATTACTCCTTGTAGTTGATGCTATTGAGTGAAACCATTGAATTAAGGTTCATCTCCATATTGTTATTCATCATTATATCACCTCTGATTATGATCCATATGATTTCTCGTGAGTAGTTTTTTTAGTTCTTGAGGACATGAGAGAAGTCATGATGTTAGTAGTGGAACTATGTTGAGTAATATGCAATGATTTGATATTTAAGTTGTGGTGCTATTCTCCTAGTGTTGTCATGTGAACGTCGACTACATGATACTTCACCTTTATGGGTCTAGGGAATGCATCGTGTATTTGGCTACTAATTGTAGGGTTGCGGGAGCGACAGAAACCAAACCCCCGTTAGGAAACCGATGCACGAGGGAGTGTAGGATCTCAAAGTTTAAGGTTATGGTTAGATTTATCTGAATTACTTTATTGTAGTTGTAGATGCTTGCAAGAGGTATAATCACAAGTATGTATTAGTCCAAGTATGGGGTAGTACATTAGCATAGGTTCACCCACACAACACTTACCAAATCATTGAAGATTATTCAGCTATGTGAAGCGAAAGCACTTGACGAAATTCCCGTGTGTCCTCAGGAACGTTTGGTCATCATAGGAAAAATAACCGGCTTGTCCTTTGCTCTAAAAAGGATTGGGCCACTCGCTGCAATTATTATTATTGCATTTTATTTACTCATACTTTATTTATCTGCAATACCAAATACCCCTGCAAACTTGTTTGCTAGTGTTTACACTGAATCTTTGATCAAAACTGCTCGTCAACACCTTCTTCTCCTCGTTGGGTTCAACACTCTTATTTATCAAAAGTACTACGATATACCCCCTATACTTGAGGGTTATCAAGACTATTTTTAGCGCCATTGCTGGGAAGTGAAGCGCTATTGAAGAGTGGAATTGGTAAAGGTAACTTTTACTGTAAGTGTTGTTTTTATTTCTGTCTGCTACTGCTTTATTTCATTATGGAGGCGTCTCTGTTTGACTCTCTATTTGGAATTACTACTACCACTGTTACGGTAGTCGATGAACCACCACATTCTCAATTGGATCCTTTTAAAATACCTATGAAAATTGTTGAACGTGTTATGAATAACTGCTATTTTGGAGATGGAACTGTCCGTCCGGGTGATCATTTACTCTTTATACATGAATTATGCGAGTTGTTCAAGTGCGCATGTATCTCAATGGACCAAGTTAAGAGGAAATTATTCTCTTTATCACTCAAGGGAAGATCCGCGGAATGGTATAAGATGCTGAAGAATGACCGATCTATTGGATGGGAGGAAACATGACGTTTTCTCAGGGCCTACGTGCAGATGTCTTATGGTTACTTCTTCAAGGAGCCAGCAAGCACGAGCACACATGACAAATATTCATTGGAGTCCGCAAATGGAGTCCCATGGTTATCTCCTCGAAGGACCGGAATTGGCGGGTACAGAGGACGATCTCTACATGATGAGCCTTATGGTTGCCTCTCTAAGGGGCCAACAAGGACGAGCATTCCGAGGATCCTCCTCTAAGGACCACCCGAGGAACTTCACGGTCACCTTCACGAGGGACCTGCAAGGATGGGCGGAATCAGTGCGGCAGTTGCAGCATGCCTGATGAGCAGCAGGATTGGCTTAGGGTCTGGGGGGCTCGTCCGGAGAAACCACCCCGTCACAGACATCCATCAGGTACCCCTCAACGAGCCGACCCAACGCTGCCACCGTTGGTGTCAGAGGACGCCCGCAGCCACTCCCTCAAGCAGTCGGGTTTTCTCTCCAAAAAGGTGCATGGTGAAGCCGGAGGCAGAAACCTCACGCCACAGAGGCTAAGTGCCAACCCTCGTCGGACCTTCGCTGACTCAAGCCTTGATGATTGTGCGTTTCCGCTTCTCCTAAGCATGTGGCCAAACACTCAGGGACAATCCCCGTGAGCTATTCTACTTACTCCGTGAGGACCTTTAGCAGATAACAACCTGCACAACAAATGGCTAGCCCTCAAAGGCGTAGCCTCGGGGATAGCTCAAACCAAGAAGCCTCCTCGGGGATGGGTCAAACACTCAGCGCTACCCTGACATAGAGGTCATGAAACTGTCATTGCTCATAAGGCAGAACTTAAAACCTAGTTCTAGCAGACACATCACCTCGAGGAGCCTATTGCATTCCCCTCTTTGCGCACCTTAAGTACGACAACCGAAGCAGGAGCCCGGCTACATCAGGTCAAGCGGCATAATTACCCGGCACCAGAGGTTATTCCACATATATACAGAGAGGTGTCCGCCTCCAAGGTAGCGGAATCGGAGGATGTTGCCTTGCGAGAGCCCGTTGTCGTGGATTTATCTATCCCAGCCGGCGGCAAAGGACATTTTCCAGAAGAAGAAACATCAAGCCCCGTGCTCCAACTGCGTCTTACCTTGGCATGGGACAAGGTGACCGACAGGGTCAGGATGTCAACTAAGCCAAGACCCAAGCGCTCGGGAAGCGAGAGTCTCTCCCTCCAGCAGGGCATGCCAAGGATGGAAATAAAGTCGATGCGAGGCAGAGGGTCGTCGTCTTCCAGCTTCACTGCACCTTGCGGAGGTAGAGGAGGTGAAGGCGGGTTGACCTTCTGGGCAGCCTCACTCTTGTTGCGGCTCCCAGGTGGACGACCCCGTGGCCGTTTTGCCGCCGGAGCTTCACCACCTTCTCCCGCCCCAGAGGATGATGCCACACCGGGAGAGCCCCCGCGGCCGCCGCGACCGCCACGAATCCTTCCTCGACCTCCACGCCTCCCGCTCCCTGGAGGGTGAACGCGCGGCCTTCTTGGCGCATGACTTACTCTCTCCAGCACGGCAGGACCCTTGTTTTTCTCAGATCCGAAGAGCCCCTTCGGCGCCATCTGGTGGAAGCAAGAGAAGAGGAAGAAGACTGAGGAGTAGGTGGGGCAACAGGCCACGCGACCCACTCCGCGACGGTCGCGAGATTAACGGCTGCGGATCGACGATCGTTTTGTGTGCACGGCTCAGATGCAAACGGTCATAGGTCAAAGCGCCCATGTGGCGCAATCACCTCGGCAACAGGGGGGCACTTTCCCTTCCAGGATGGCGAACAAATGCAAGTACCTGAGGAACATGCGCTCTTACGTCCTGGAGTACCCCTCTGCGTGCACCACTCGAGCGGGGGTTGGGCATGGTGTATTATCCGGGATCAGTCCCCTCGAGCGTCAAGCCAGGGCTATTGAGCTTTGGTTTCGGGCTTACCCGTAACAACCACCTCACCAAGGTCTCTGATGCTGGATGTCTCGAGCACCACACGCATGGGTACCAGGGAACACAGGGTGCAGAAGGAGTAGATGTCAGGAACGAGGCAGCGCGTCGTTACCTAGAATTGCCTCCCCGAGGAATCGGCTACCAATGCATGACGCCTCTCTCCCTTGCCCAGGGCCCCTCCGTGAGGTTAAAGCTCTCCAATAAGATAAGTCTCCTTTGCCTCCCACCCTCGCAAACCTTTGCGTGGTTTTTATGCGCTCTTGACCCTTCTAAACATACTATCGCAGGGCTCCGAGGCACACCCTCACGAGTTACATCAGCTACCTCGTCTGGAAAGCAACAAGTGACTGATCCTGATCAGGCTAATCACTATGTTAATTTGACCGGAGGATAGTCTCTGAGACGATATGTGGCTGAACACAATGACGTACGGAACCTCCACGAGGGCTTGGAATGCACCCTAACATACTTCATTCGAAAGCATATTTACATTACAGATAGTGCCTCGCGGGCGATGTCTACAATATGCTACTACTAATTATGCGCCTGCCACCAGAAGGAGTGCACCCTTTTCCCCTATGATGGGCAGCAGATCCTCCAGGAGCAAGATAAGCTCGCCCAGAGGAGGATCAACAAAAGGCCCCCTGAATGGGTCTTCACCGGGTCAGGAGCTGGGGTGCGACGGTGACGCGGCGACCATTGCGGTCCCAAACGCTCACCCAGAAGTTCCCGTTGCCGCGATAGCGGAGGCGTAGCCGAGACCCGCGTAGGAGGGCGTTCTCGACAACGAAGTGCCTCCAACCGACGGTGAGGAGGAGGTCTTCATGGCCGCGTCGCTCGGTGTTGACATTCCAATACCGGACCCCGTTGGTATGGTACAAGGCCACGCCGCCGGGCATCTCGCCGGTGCACTCTCGCGCAAAGGTTGCAGGCAACCTCAGCCTGTTAACCCAGTCGGAAGCATCAAGGACGATGAGGAGGTCGACGAACGTAGCGACTCGGCCCTCCTCGGGCTTCATGGCGGCCAGGCGAGGCGGACGCGGAGGTGGGCTCGGTGCTGGCGATCGCTCGCCGCGCCTCTTCCGCGGCTTCTTTGTCACGACTGCCCGGGGACGGCCGCGAGGGAGCTTAGCAGACCCTCTGCTGACGCTCGGCCCCGCAGCTGCCGAGGGTGTCGCTCCTGCGACGGTGGCAGTTGATGGCCCTCCGCCGTGCGCAACCATCTGCAGGCTTCTCGGCTTCCTCGCGATGAAACCCACCGCCGCGTCGGCCAACATCGACAACTCCGACGCCATGGGGATAAGAGCTAGAGAAGATGAAGAATGGGAAGTTAAGAGGGTGGCGAACCCTCTTCCCTCCTAAAAAACCCGGACTGATGGGTCCGCCGATGCTTCGATCGCCGTGCATTGATCACCGGGGAACGCCATGCGCCCCAAAAACCCTGCGCGGAACCGCAAGGCCACGTCTTGTCGCGCCGCGATTTTTAAAACCAACGATGGAGGATCTTCTGCCGTTTGTTGCGCACGGTTCGGATGCAATCGACTATTCCGTCCGGTGGGCCCACGTGAAGAGACTTGCGCCAACAATTGTTGGCCACATGCCATTTCGCGGCCATCAACGACAAGTAGGGTGTCCGGGGGCTACTGTGGGATCCCTGGCAAGTAGGGTGCCACGGACCTATGGTTGCTGGGCCCATGATAGCCTTTCGAAAGCAATCAATCGGGGAGGCGACCCCCGGGTGAGGCTCTGTCAACACCCGGATTTTTAAGTCCAGATGCCTATTATGCCATTCATCGCAATCCCAGGAATATTGTTGTTGCGAGACATAATAGTTGAATATCATAGAGTCATCATTTATTACAACACATAATCGTCTTACAAAGGTAGATCACATGATCCAATATTACAATAGTAGTTGATCTATCGATCAACGAACATCACAAATAGCGGAAGCAAAGTAGTAGTGGCTATCTAATCCACAGGCCAACGCTTGACGTCAGGAGCGGTCCTAGTTGTCGTAGACGTCCTGCTGTCCATCTTCCTCGTCTGCTTGTTCACCTTCATAGTCCGGCCATTTGAATAGCCGGGGACAAAGCCATGAGTACTTTAAAGTACTCGCAAACTAATACTAGTGTAAGTACTATCAATTTTAGTAAGGGGATACTAAGCTCTAGGTTTATTTGCATAAAGCCAAGTTTATTTCATAAACATTTAGAAAAGACTCTTCATTTGCTAAACTAACTCAAGTGGGAACATTAGTGTCATTCCCACAACTCTGTTGTGATTCAATTCAAAGTCACCATTCACCTTTCAAATTCAAGTCCCATGTCATATGTCACATTTTTGAAAAGATCCTGATGACGGAACAGTATGGCCTTTCCAACCGTCCATAACCGTGGACACGGCTATTCGAATAGTTCTACACTCTGCAGAGGTCGTACACTTGTGCCACAATATTTGCCATAATCCGTCAGGGTTAACTGGCCCTGATTTATCATACTCCGTATGCGGACTACCAACCATAACCTTTCACTTACATACTCTAGTATAGGCACCTCTCCCCATGAGCTTGGCCTCCCGGTGAAAACCGCGATCAACCCGGGAGCCGCACGGGGCTTGGGCCGGACATTCACCTCATTCCACGTCATATCGCATCGTTTTGTTTGTTGTAGAGGCAGCCTTCGGCCTAACCCCGATGACGCTTGTTTAGAGGGAACCCATACTAAAGCACATAAATTTCTAGTTAAGCCCTTACCCATATTGGGTATTGTGGGGGTACTTTCAAATTGGAATGGTATCGCATCCGAACCCAACCATCGGTTTTTGTAAAATTCACCAAGTCATTCACAAGTCATATTCACCTTCAAAATCTTTCAATAGAATGAATCATCATTCCAAGGTTTTCAAAGTCATTTCATTTCACATGTTCCCATCTAGAGTAGTCAATTTTATTTGTTTAGCACTAGCAACTAGTCATGAGGGGTGCTAACTAGCTTGTCTTGCTCTAGGCTAACTTTGATGCTCTTGTTCTACTCTATATCTAAACCCAGTGAAATCATGAATCAAAAGTAAACTTTGATAAACAAAATTTAGTAAAGCTTGTAAAGTAAAATCTTGGGATAGGAGCATTAAGCATAAAAATAATGGTGCCTTGCTCTTGTAGAGCTTTGCACAAGGGAACCTTGCAAGAATATTAGCTTGCAAGAATATTAGCTTGCATTAGTCTAGCTTGCATTGGTAATAGCTTGCCTTGATTGGTGATGTGATCAAAGTTTTCTTGCCCTTCCTCTTGGTAGAAGACCTCTTCTTCTTGATAGTCTCCGGTACTAGCGTCTATAAACGAATACGAGGATACAATCACCAAACAACACTTAAGTAGTCTTAATTAGCCTTAATGGATCACAAAATGGATCTAGCATCATTACTTAACATCTATTCACACATTAAGCTAGGGTTTCCTTATTTAATAATAGGAGAATAATTTCCTCTTATTGAACATTGAAGTTAGGGTTTCTCTTTGGTTTGGAGGAATAATTTCCTCTCATTGAATTCTTCTTAAGATTTAATCTTTTCAAATAACCAGGGGTGATAAATGTTGACCAAGGTCAACACTTCACACTTATCATTTGAGAAAAATGATTTAAATGAGATTCATCATCTCATGTGATTTAAATAACTATTGCAAATGAAATACTATTATGATTTAATTTCTACAAGTGAGCAAGTATGAGCCTAAGTAAATAAAGGTCAACACATTACTTCATATCACTTGAGAAATGATTTAAATGAGGTGCTACACCTCATAGATTTAAATTCTAAAATTTGGTATAGTTTAAAATGGACTAGTATTGACTACATAGCCAATATTTTGATTCTAGCCCATGATCATGTACAGAACCCATATCATATTTCTACATATTAAATTATAGTTTGTTAAATGTGAATTATGAGAGGTGGAATCACCTCAAAATTCAAAAGGGTTGATTTTTCATAATTATTCTAAGTCAGAAAAGTCTATGTCTTGTTTATTTTGCTAATTTAATTATACAACAGATATTGGTTTGAATCTAGTGTCATTGGATAGATAATTTCACTGGCTTTCCAACCATATGAAATTCACTAAAAATGGCCAAGTAGATTTGGAGATATTTGATTTCTAGCAAAGCATCTGATAGCAATTTAAATGAAAAAGAATTAAACAAAATTTGAATTCAAACGGGGCGGGAAGAAGTTGGGCCGGCCCAGCTGCTGCCCGGGCCTGGCGTGCATGGCGCATGCACGTCGGGCACGCGCGGAGCGCGCAGATCGTCGGATGACGATCCGACGGCGCTGGGCCGTCGTCTTCCTCCCGAACCAGGGATCTTGCGGGGGCCATATCTCTCACCTCGGAGCTCGGATTGAGGCGTGGTTAGATGCGTTGGAAAGGTATTTTCAAGGGCTACAACTTTGGTGTAGGGCTCGATGGCTATGGTGATGAAAATCTGGGCGGTTTTTGAGGGATGCCGCCGGTGGCCGTGGCGAGCTCTTGGCTCCGGTGTGAGGCAAGGAGGGAGAGAGGGAGGCTCTAGGAGGGAGAGAGGGAGGCTGTGAGGTGGTGTGGTGCTGTCCCAAGAGAGGATGGGGGGTTTATATAGGCTTGAGAGAAGGAGGAGGACAAGTGGTGGCATGGTGAGGTCTACATCAATGGCATGGGCTTGGCATGGTCCTCTTTGCATCATTTTCTTGGTCTATGAGTGCTGCATGCTTGGTTGAGGTGGGATGATGGTATTTGACATAGGGTGCAGGGTGTGAGAGGGCTAGAGGTGTGCACCATTGATTAAAGTGAAAAGCATATGTGGTACATGCAAATGAGTGGCATGCTTGAGCATGGTGATCATGGCCAAGGTGGTATCATATCATGATGTGCTTTTCAGAGTACCATGGTGTACTATCAATGATGGAAAGAGAGAGAGAGAGAGAGAGAGAGAGAGAGAGAGAGAGAGAGAAAAGTGAGAAAGTGATGATTAAAGTGAATTGTACCCCATTTTCACTTTATGTGTACTTTTCATCTCCAAAGCAATGACCTCCCTTGTGTGTAACTTTGGAAAAATGGCTGCATGGTTGTATTCTAAATAATGTTGGGCAACAATGTGTGGCATTGGTTTGAAATTTGGAGAGGTTTTGTGAAAATTCAAATAGTGGAGGGAATCTAGAATTTGTTTCAAGGTGGCATCTTGGCTTGAATAATTAGAGCAATGGTCAAAGCTTTGGTCAAAGTGGTCAACACGAAAAAATGTTCATCTTGATGAGGTCTTGGATGAGGTTCAAATACTTGTTAGGGTTTGGTTTAAGAATCTCTTAATAGAAGAGCTCAAAGTGGGTAAGATAATATAAAATGGCCAAATGACCATTATCACATGTATGTTGATTTTGAGTTTTGCTTTGATTTGATTTTGGTTTCTTTGATGCAATTGTGCTTATTTATCATATCTAAGAGTTTTACAAACAAAAGATCAATCAATGGTGGCCTTGGGTGAAGATTTGAAAAATTGGGTTATGTGTATGTGAGTTAAAAATGGAATTATCTCACCATTTGAATTCTCTCCATTTAATTTGACCTTTGTTGACTCTAATGTGGTTCTTATTAGTTTAGAAACATTTTAAGAGCATTGAACCCAATTCAAAAGGTCTTGTTCAAAGATTTGCAAATTTGGCCTTAATACATAAGAGATGATGTGTCACTTTTTACTAAACTTGTAAATGGTTGATCTTGCTTCTCTTGGACATGGGTTAGGGTACATTTAGTGTTATATTAGGCTTAGAGATGGTTTCACACCATTTGGTCAAGGTTTAAAGTCATAGGTCAAGATTTAGTGAATTGGCTATGTGTCACATAGGTTTCTATGCATATGTTGCATTTGAGATTTTAATTTGACTTGGCTTGATTCAAAAGGTGTTGTTGAGTGTTGAAATGGTATATGGAAGTGATCCAACCATTCTCAACAAGTCCTAGGGTCAATCTTCTCAAATTCACAAATTTGCATTTTACTCTCATATGCCTCTATGGCATTTTTAGTTTCTTTTTATTTTCTTTGGAAACCACTTGGATTAGGTTTGATAAGTGCTAGGTAAGGTGTATGAGGGTTTTCCAAACCTCTAAACAAAGTGGGAAGTTCTAGGGTAAAGATTTATAAATATAGCCATAGGCACATATGCCTCTTTCTTATTTAATTTCCTTTTATTCTATTTTAACTAGTATGGTGATAGGAGGGGTGAGGTTTAGGGTTTAAGATCATTTCAAATACTAATAACAAGCAATCATAGCCATAACACAAGAATTAAGCAAGATCACTATGTATCATACTCTATTTAATAAAAAGTTTTTGTTGGTTCCAAAATTTGGAACTAGTGAAATTCATTTGTTTTATTTTGAAATTCTTGGGATGTTACAGGCTCCACGAGGTATGAAGCCCTCTCGGGGACATCGAGCTGGAGCGGAAGACAGGCTCGGGGAGGAGCTCCCTCGCGGAGGTTCCCAAGCCACCTACCTCCCACAAGTCAGGAGGCCTCCATTGAAGATGATAAGATCAACCAGGGAGTTTAGGATTCCTTGTCCACCAAGCCTGCTGCAAGTACATGTGGAGTGGGCTCTCAGGCTACAAGACAAGCGAGGCTCGCGCCACAAACGTCATGGCTGAGCTCAAAATCTCCGTCCCGAGGAGGCAAGATTTCTTGGCCCCTTTAGTGATTAAAGCGGGCTCGACAAGGACCAGAGGTCCAAGGCTCTGCCCTTGCCACTTTAGTGCAAGGCCCGGTGGACGGCACAATCTGCCAGAGGAGGTGTCATCAACAACCTCAACATCTGCCATGGACCGGCACTTTAATCTTTCCCGCCCTCAGTTTGGAGATGTGGGAACCCTTCCCCCTCAAGATATTTCGAGGGGAAGAGGACCAGCTCTCCTATAAAAGGACTAGCCTTCTAGCGTAGAAGAGGACGATCCTGAGCGATCACAAACCCTAGACATATGTACGGTCATCTTCTTCATTGTGACCTGCAATACATACACCAAAGCAGGACGTAGGGGTTTTACTTCTCCGAGGGTCCTGAACCTAGGTAACTGTCGTCTCTCTCTCTCTCTCTCTCTCTCTCTCTCTCTCTCTCTCTCTCTCTCTCTCTCTCTCTCTCTCTCTTTCTCTCTCAGTGCCCGCCTTCGGTAAGACGACGACGTGATCTTGAGTCCCCTGTGTTTAAACCTTTCGGGTTCGGTGATACCCGTGTTTCTTCGCGGACACGAATCTTCGGTAGAAGTATCTGTTTATTTCTTTCCTTTTTTTACATCTAGGATCTCTTTCCCCCCTTTTTCTACGTCTAGGATCTTCACAATAATATTTTTCTCCGGATCTGGATGTAATAACAATAGGTTCTCCCAAAATCTAGATGTATTTTTTAATTTTTCAGCCACTCCTACTATTTTTTACAGGAAATAAAGGCACATTTACTTTTCCATATTTTTTGTCTGGATTTGTAGTCCACGGATGTGGATGTTTTTCCTCCACGAAAAAGAGAAGGATGTGGGAGATTTGCAGTGCAGCACGGAAAGAGAAAGCGCGAGCGGGAGGTGCACTTTCTATATTTGGAAAGTGCAGTCTGTGGGACTACTATTTTTTTTTTATATTTGATCGACGCACCCTCTAGCACTAATCACGGTGGGGAATAACATAGAGTTGTGTTATGCATATGTCACTACTCTATGTTACTATCTTCATAGTGTACAGTAACTTAGATATAGTATGATGTATAAGTGTAACGATTAGTTTATATACTTATTGTATCTTGAAAATTATGATGTTATGGTAACATAGCTATTTCATCTGTCTCGGTTTAACAGGCACACACGTAGCCCAAAAAACTGCTTTGATCATTATTTTGGTCAATAAAATATAAAATATAAATTAAAATAATTATATCATTCGAAACCTTTTTTTAATACGAATCTAATGGTTTAAATTTTATAGACATATAATTTATATTTTGTTGACTAAATTTATGATAAACTTTGCCTTAAACTACGTGTGTGCCTGTTAATCTGAGACGGAGGGAGTAGTTACCACAAACATCTATTTTTTCATTTAATGTCATATCATGTCATCAAAATGCCTAGTTGACAATGGATGTAGTTCCATATTACTACCTTAGTTACTCCCGCTATGAGTAGTCTGATAGTAATCTGTGCCCAGGCACTATGTAGCGACACCTATTACAATATCACACTTTATGCATTTACTTTCTGTATCATTGTTTGAACAATCTAAGTATTTTTTTATTGTTATTTAGGGGATTTTCTATGCTTATTTTGAACAAGATGTCTATTCGTCCAGGTTGGAATTTTACCTAATTTTTGGAAGATTGGGCAAGATAAACATGATATGATCGATATTGTTTCTGTTTTTTGAAACATAAATAAGTCAGCGATGTTGATAAGACTTACATGATCCATGCTCACGTGTCCAACTTACACATGTAAGAATACCTTTTTTTTACATGGAGCATATTTATTCCATCAATTAGAAGGCACACCTACATCGCTGACCGCTAGCACCATAACATTGTTTGGCATGTCGTCTACCCACACACGGGTAGACACCCGAGCAGTTGCCCCCATTGCTGTTAGAGCATGGGCTAGTTTATTGCTAAATATGGGACTATAAAAAAAGTTAACTAGAGAAACATTTAAACAGACAAAAGACCGAATGTCTTTACAAATTACCCCTCTGAAGGATCAAAGATCGTCGATTGAACCGCGCGGACAAGGTTCTAGGCATCCCTATCTACATCAATACAATTCATGCCCCAGGCCACTGCTTGGTGAAGAGCAACCACACACGCATGTGCATCTTCCCTCGCTACAGTAGCGAAATAATGCAACTTGCTCCTACACCAATGACATGCCCATATCGATCCCTCGCAACAAAACTCCATCCTCCTGACATATCAATTGCTGAAAAACTAGCATCGACATTGATCTTAAAGCGATCCTCCCTTGGTACCCTCCAAATCATAGCACAAGAAGAATACCTCATGACCCTATTCATGGTTACTCAGCCGTTCATAATATGATTTGTTTCTCAACCTCAATAACACGATGAGTGATATAAATCCCGTTAATTTATTCATGACATCGATCGATTAAGCAAAGTGCAGAAATACAAGCTTAATTAGGTATGGCCACATGAGACATTGAACTAGGAATGCAAGGCGAAGGGCACTTCTTGAAAACGATCACGAAAGGCTGGCGCCCATCTTTATCCACGGTTAGCCACCTATATCCCTCGTAATCGTACAAGACCAGATCGCGACACGGCTCCTTGTGGCACGACGCCAGCTTGTACCCGTTGTTGTGTCTCTCTGCACGGAACCGGAACAATTTATTCCTCCTCTCTATCTTCGATGGCACCGGCGCCCCAAGATTGAAGCCGACGGTGACGTGCATCTGGTCCGTGCTGATGTAATCCTTGATGTGCCACTGGAGCTCCATCATGCACATGTTGATGATGTTCTTGAAGGTGAGTAGGAGGTCGCTCGAGAGGCGGGGCACGGAGCCGCCACTCTCCTCCGCCGGCATAATCATCACAGCGTTGCCCCCTTTGGGCTAGCACCGAGCTATGACCGCACGCATAGGGCAGTCGACCGGAGCTATGCTGGCAGCGAAGAGGCATAGGCCGCTCATGTTGCGGTCGGCCGGTAGGATCTGGTAGAGGTTGTTCTTTGTCAGCTCGTGGCCGTCTGTGTCGTAGATTGGCTGCCCCTGTGCCTGTGCAGCGTCGCAAGGGCCGGTTAGCTGGGAGGCCATGGCCATGCCCAAGAACGGGATGATGACAATGAGGAAAGAGCGCTCCATGACAATGAAAGATAATTTGTGGTTGCTTGAGATACTAGTGGTGATGATTGAAAGACATCTAGAGAGTGGGTTTATATAGATGGTGTGAGCCGATGTTTAATTAGCAACATTTACAATAGACATATGCATATCACTAGTTTATTATTCTTTTTATCAACTAGCACCGGCAACATTTTATATGTAATTGATTGGTTTTATATAAATATTGCCTAAGTTCAAACCATTCAATAGCTTTAACCGCTTTATTGTAACCATATTGAGATACTAGCTCTATGCCCGCGCGTTGCTGCGTAAGAATGACAAATATTGTCTTACATGTTTTCTTGAAAAAAATAGCAAGGCAATATATATGCTCGCCTAGTTTGGAAGTCGCTTGCTGGTTTTTGCTTTTTTTGTCTTTATCTTTACAATTTCCAACTCTAATTCCTATTTTTTCATGCATGTAAAAATCTAATGTGTCACTGCAATTAATGATGAGAGAGATCGTATCGATATCAAAGATAGTAAATACCATACCATATCATGTAAATTTAGAAATATTAATGTTAAATAAATTTTATACACCCTTTTACATTGAAATTCTACAAATCAATGAAGTTAATATACTATTGCATGATATCGTCCATTATAGAGATAGTATCATCTACATGATACTACTAATCCCTCCTATCCATATTTGTAGATAGTAGATACCATAACAAAGCATGTTAATTTAAAAAAATTAATGTCAAATAAATTTTGTACATCCTTTTGCATTGAATTCTACAAATCAATGAGATTAATATACTACTGCATGGTATCGTCCATTAGAAAGATAGTATCATATGTATGATACTACTAGTCCCTCCTAGCTATCCATATTATGTGCATATAATTTTTCATTCAAGTCACACTTTGAAAACTTTGACCAAATTTATATATAGTAATATGAAGATCTACTACACCAAATACATAATATATAAAAAATATATTTCATAATAATTATAAAAATATAGTTTATTATATATATTTATATTTCAATCAATACTAGTTCAATGCTCGTGCGTTGCCACAGGTTTGAAAGTTTTTTCATAGTTGTGACAAGCCTGATGATTTGTAATGTACAGAAATATATTGCCATAATATTTTCCAAAAACAATAAAATTCCATGTTGCTTGAAATGTAATTCAATAAGAAGCTATAATTCAACATTATGTATGCATAGAAAGCAATGACCCAACTATTAAAACTCATAGTAAAGTGCATGTGTGTTACTCAAATAAAGTAATCAACCTTGATTAAGTTGTTTGATTTGTTTCACGAATAAGCTTGACTATCACGCTAAGTTTCATGTATTTCCAACATTTCTGTGACTATCATAGTGCTTGAACAAAAACATATACGGTGCCAAGTTAAGAGAAAAAAATACTTGTTGTTAATCTGTAAATGGTGGACATTGGTGTATCCATATGATTTTTTCAAGCCACTTGACCTCCACTTCCGCCCTTTCATAGTGTCAAAATTATCATGACCCCCACTTCCGCCCTTTTATAGTGTCAAAATTATCAGTGGTGCTTTAGACTGATGCTCCAAATCATGAATATGTTGGTTGTGCACATGGTCCAAACTAAGCTCCAGATTTAGTGTTTACAAGATACAAAAATTCAACCAAATCATTCCTCCAAGTAATTGGATATTTTAGTCTCAATTATTACTGGAATTAAAGAAATTATCTAAATAGATTAATCCTGTTGCAATCTATGGCTTCTAAGCTAGGGATGGCACCCGCAGGGTATGTGTATGGGTAGAGCTATCCCATACCCGTACCCGTCACCTTCAATCTTACCCGTCACCCGTACCTATATCCGTCAACATGTACACGTTTTTTCCATACCCGTCACCCGACAGGGTAAATGGGTACCCGTAGGTAAAAATACCTGCACTTACAACACATCAAATTCATCAAAAAATATGACAAGAGGTGAACCGATCCTAAATAGGGGTCTAATCCTTACTAACCTACCAACAATTGTGAGACCGGAAACTCGTGAGGTGTTCAGCCTAGCAACATGAAGGCATGATTAGGTAAAAAAAGTACTATAGGCGTTTTGCCGGTGCTTGAATGGGCATGTGGGCTCGCCTAGGTGTAGGTGGCGGCCGCTCCGAACTTGGTCGGTTCCGCGTGGTTTTTTTTTTGTTTTTTTTGGACTTTTTCACCTCTCTCTCCCAAACCAATCTCTCCTAGACTTTCTCACTCCCTCTCTTTATCTTTTTTTTGCGAGAAATCCACCGACCTATTAATAATCATCAACAGTAGTACAAATAACCCAAAAGGTAAAGAAAATTACAAATTAGTACTCAGACCACCTAGCGACGACTACAAACACTAGCACGAGCCGAAGGCGCGCCGCTGTCCTCGCCCCTCCATCGCCGGAGTCAGGCATAGCTTGTCGTAGTAGAGCTTGTTGTAGTAGACAGACGAGAAGTTGTCGTGCTAAGGTCCCAAGGACCAGCGCACCAGAGCAACAACCATCGCCAATGATAACAACCGTAGATCGGAAGAGACTATCATGAAACCACACCAACAAACATGAAAACCGACCGGATTCCAGGAGATCCGACGGGCACACAACTCCACGCGCCCCCATCAGCGCTAGATGCACCACCGGAGTGAGGATAGGTCGGGAGGACCTTATTCTAACTTCAGGGCATCTCCAGCGGCGCGATGCCAATGGACGCTGAGCGACTGTTTGCGTCCGCCGGGCCGAAAAATGCGTCTCGTACCACCTCCAGCGGGGCGACGCAAAGTGACCGGGCCGTCCGCGACGACGCAAACCTGGCCCAAATATGCGCCTCAGATGCGTCTCTACAGACGCTGCGCGGACGCGCAAAGTGTCCTCTCGCGTCTGGCGGACGTTTCGTCTGGCCCGCTGATACGTCTCAAACGTATCTATAATTTCTTATGTTCCATGCTAGTTTTATGACAATACCTACATGTTTTGTTCACACTTTATATCGTTTTGATGCGTTTTCCGGAACTAACCTATTGACGAGATGCCGAAGGGCCAGTTGTTGTTTTCTGCTGTTTTTGGTTTCAGAAATCCTAGTAAGGAAATATTCTCGGAATCGGACGAAATCAACGCCCATCACCTTATAATTCCACGAAGCTTCCAGAACACCGGAGAGGGGCCAGAGGAGAGCCACAGGGCCACCAGACAGTAGGGCGGCGCGGCCCAAGGGGGGGCGCGCCCCCCTATTGTGTGGCGCCCCCGTAACCCTTCCGACTCCGCCTCTTTGCCTATTTAAAGCTCCCTGACCTAAATCTTCGATACGAGAAACCTTCCAGAGCCGCCGCCATCTCGAAGCCAAGATCTGGGGGACAGAAGTCTCTGTTCCGGCACGCCGCTGGGACGGGGAAATGCCCCCGGAAGGCATCTCCATCGACACCACCGCCATCTTCATCACCGCTGCTGTCTCCCATGAGGAGGGAGTAGTTCTCCATCGAGGCTAAGGGCTCTATCGGTAGCTATGTGGTTAATCTCTCTCTCTGTACCCCAATACAATGATCTCATGAATTGCTTTGCATGATTGAGATCCATATGATGAGCTTTGTATCACTATTAGTCTATGTGCTACTCTTGTGATGTTATTAAAGTAGTCTATTCCTCCTTCACGGTGTAAGGGTGACAGTGTGTGCATCGTGTGGTTCTTGGCGTAGGTTATGATCATAATCTCATGTAGGTTATGGAGTTAATTATTACTATGATAGTATTGATGTGATCTATTCCCCCTTCATAGTGTAAAGGTGACAGTGTGTATGCTATGTTAGTACTCGGTTTAAATTGCAAAGATCTATTATGCTCTAAGGTTACTTAAATATGAATGCCGAATGTTGTGGCGCTTGTTAACTCCGGCATTGAGGTGCTCTTGTAGCCCTACACAACGAATGGTGTTTATTATCAAACAAGAGTATATGTAGCACAAAGGAAAAGAACTTATTTATTATGTGATCAGTGTTGAGAGTGTCCACTAGTGAAAGTAGGATCCCTAGGCCTTGTTTCCAAGCACTGAAACTCCGTTTATTTACTGTTCTGTTGCATGTTTACTCGCTGCCATATTTTATTCAGATTGCTATTACCACTCATATACATCCATACTACTTGTATTTCACTATCTCTTCGCCGAACTAGTGCACCTATACATCTGACAAGTGTATTAGGTGTGTTGGGGACACAAGAGACTTCTTGTATCGTGATTGCAGGGTTGCTTGAGAGGGATATCTTTGACCTCTTCCTCCCTGAGTTCGACAAACCTTGGGTGATCCACTTAAGGGAAACTTGCTGTTGTTCTACAAACCTCTGCTCTTGGAGGCCCAACACTATCTACAAGAATAGAAGCACACGTAGACATCACCCGCCTGGTAGTGACTGATACGTCTCAAACGTATCTATAATTTCTTATGTTCCATGCTTGTTTTATGACAATACCTACATGTTTTGTTCACACTTTATGATGATTTTATGCGTTTTCCGGAACTAACCTATTGACGAGATGCCGAAGTGTCAGTTCCTGTTTTCTGCTATTTTTGGTTTCAGAAATCCTAGTAAGGAAATATTCTCGGAATTTGACGAAATCAACGCCCAATATCTTATTTTTCCACGAAGCTTCCAGAACACCGGAGAGAGACCAGAGGGGATCCAGGGGGCCCCACACGCCAGGGCGGCGCGGCCAAGGGGTGGGGCGCGCCCCCCTATTGTGTGGCCCCACCAGGGCCCCTCCGAGGCTGCCCTTCCTCCTACTTAAGGACTCCGTCGCGAAAAGCCTAAACGAATAAGCCACGATACGAGAAAAGTTCCAGAGCCGCCGCCGTCGCGAAGCCAAGATTCGGGGGACAGAAGTCTCTGTTCCAGCACGCCGCCGGGACGGGGAAGTGCCCCCGAAGCCATCTCCATCGACACCACCGCCATCTTCATCGCCGCTGCTGTCTCCTATGATGAGGAGGGAGTAGTTCTCCCTCGAGGCTAAGGGCTCTACCGGTAGCTATGTGGTTCATCTCTCTCTCCCATGATGTGATCTATATGAATGTGTAGATGTTACTCTTGTCTATTATGCTCTAGAGGTTACTTAAATACGAATTCCGTATGTTGTGGAGCTTGTTAACTCCGGCTTGAGGGAGCTCTTGTAGCCCTACACAATGAATGGTGTTTGTCATCCAACAAGAGAGTGTTTGAGAGTAATACTTATGTGTTCATCTATGTGATCGTGAGCTTTGCAATCTAGATGGCTTATGTTATTCAAGTGGATTTTACTTATGTGATCTCCGGAGACTCCTTGTCCCACGTGTGTAAAGGTGACAGTGTGTGCACCGTGTGGGTCTCTTAGGCTATATTTCACAGAATACTTGTTCACTGGGTTATGATTTGAGTTGGATGTCTCTATGAAATTGTGGTGTGTTAGTACCTCCTATGAATGCTCAAAGTGACATCATGGGGTGTTCATTAGTACTTGGGAATGCATTTTTAAGGTTTGCTTTGCAGCCCTACACGGTGAATTAGTGTTCGTTATCCCGCCAGAGAGTAATTCGGAATAGCATAATGAAGTGCTTATTTATATTCAATTATGATTGCAATGTTGAGAGTGTCCACTAGTGAAAGTAGGATCCCTAGGCCTTGTTTCCAATACTGCAAACACCGCTTACTTACTGTTCTACTGCATGTTTACTTGCTGCCATATTTATTTCAGATTGTTATTACCACTCATATTCATCTATACCACATGCGTTTTAATATCTCTTGCCGAACTAGTGCACCTATACATCTGACAAGTGTATTGGGTGTGTTGGGGACACAAGAGACTTCTTGTATCGTAATTGCAGGGTTGCTTGAGAGGAATATCTCTGACCTCTACCTCCCTGAGTTCGATAAACCTTGGGTGATTCACTTAAGGGAAACTTGCTGCTGTTCTACAAACCTCTGCTCTTGGAGGCCCAACACTGTCTACAAGAATAGAAGCACACGTAGACATCAAGCTATTTTCTGGCGCCGTTGCCGGGGAGGTAAGGTAAAAGGCACTCACACTCCGGACCCCGGCAACTAAGCTATTTTCTGGCGCCGTTGCCGGGGAGGTAAGGTAAAAGGTATTCACATCCTCCGACTACTAAGCTATTTCCTAGCACCGTTGCCGGTGTGTGAGTGCTCGAAGGTATCTCCTTTAGATCCTGCAATTATATCTTTTTGTTTCTTGTTTTTATTTTCACTAGTTAGGCTGGATGGAAAACAACAAAAAAATTAGAGATCTTTATGAACTTTATCTTGAATTAGGACATGATGTGTTTGAAGAGAGAATTAAAAAACCCATGGAACTTTATATGCATGCTTTGAACACCATTGTTGCTAATGCTATGGAAAATTCTAAGCTTGGGGAAGCTGATTTTGATGAGCATGATATTTTTAGTCCCCCAAGTTTTGAGGATATTTTTTTCTTTGATGATACTCTGCCTCCTATTTATGATGATTATAATGATAGTGGTATTTTCGTGCCACCTACTATGGAGGATAAAGGTTATTATGATTATACCATGCCTGCAATTTATGATGATTACAATGATGGTTATGGTAGTTTTACTCCCACTATTATTAATAAAATTTATTATGCTTATGTGGAGAGTAATGATACTTTTATGCATGTGAATAAGAATGCTTTATGTGATACTTATATTGTTGAGTTTGTTCATGATGCCACTTAAAGTTACTATGAGAGAGGGAAACATGGTTATATGCATCTTAATAATATTAAGTTTCCTCTCTTTATTTTGAGAATCTTGAAGTTGCGCTTGTATTGCTTTTCTATGCTTGTTGCATTATGCTTACATGACTTGTTTATTTACAAGATTCCTTTTCATAGGAAGTGGGTTAGGCTTAAATGTGTTTTGAATTTGCTTCTTGATGCTCTCTTTTGCTTCAACTCTTATTTCTTGCGCGAGCATCATTAAAATTACCGAGCCCATCTTAATGGCTATAAAGAAAGCACTTATTGGGAGATAACCCATGTCTTTATTTTACTACATCAATTTTGTTTTATATTTGAGTCTTGGAAGTTGTTACTACTGTAGCAACCTCTCCTTATCTTTACTTTATTGCATTGTTGTGCCAAGTAAAGTCTTTGATAGTAGGGTTGATACTAGATTTGGATTACTGCGCAGAAACAGATTTCTTACTGTCACGAAATTGAGCAGCCCCGTCTATAGGTAACTCAGAAAATTCTGCCAATTTACGTGCGTGATCCTCAGATATGTACGCAACTTTAATTCAATTTGAGCTTTTTCATCTGAGCAAGTTAAGTGCCCCATAAAAATTCGTATTTACGGACTGTTCTGTTTTGACAGATTCTGCCTTTTATTTCGCATTGCCTCTTTTGCTATGTTGAATGGATTTCTTTATTCGATTAACTTCCAGTAGCTTTGGGCAATGTCCAGAAGTGTTAAGAATGATTGTGTTACCTCTGAACATGTGAATTTTTGATTATGCACTAACCTTCTAATGAGTTTGTTTCGAGTTTGGTGTGGAGGAAGTTTTCAAGGGTCAAGAGAGGAGGATGATATACTATGATCAAGAAGAGTGAAAAGTCTAAGCTTGGGGATGCCCCCGTGGTTCATCCCTGCATATTTCAAGAAGACTCAAGCATCTAAGCTTGGGGATTCCCAAGGCATCCCCTTCTTCATCGACAACTTATCAGGTCACCTCTAGTGAAACTATATTTTTATTCCGTCACATCTTATGTACTTTACTTGGAGCGTTTGTTTGTTTTTATTTTTGTTTATGTTTGAATAAATTCATGCTTGTGTGGGAGAGATACACGCTCCGCTCGTTCATATGAACACATGTGTTCTTAGCTTTACTTTTAATGTTCATGGCGAAGGTTGAAACTGCTTCGTTCATTGTTATATGGTTGGAAACAGAAAATGCTTCATGTGATAATTGGTATAATGTCTTGAATAAATTGATACTTGGCAATTGTTGTGCTCATATAGATCATGTTTAAGCTCTTGCATCATGTACTTTGCACCTATTAATGAAGAACTACATAGAGCTTGTTAAAATTTGGTTTGCATAATTGGTCTCTCTAAGTCTAGATATTTTCTGGTTAAGGTGTTTGAACAACAAGGAAGACAGTGTAGAGTCTTATAATGCTTGCAATATGTTCTTATGTAAGTTTTGCTGTACCGGTTTATACTTGAGTTTGCTTCAAACAACCTTGCTAGCCTAAGCCTTGTATTGAGAGGGAATTCTTCTCGTGCATCCAAATCCTTGAGCCAAAAACTATGCCATTTGTGTCCACCATACCTACCTACTACATGGTATTTCTCTGCCATTCCAAAGTACATTACTTGAATGCTACCTTTAAAATTTCATTCTTTGTCTTTACAATACATAGCTCATGGGAAAATAGCCTTAAAAACTATTGTGGTATTGAATATGTTGCTATGTGTCTTATTTCTTATAAGTTGCTTGTTGAGCGGTAACCATGTTTCTGGGGACACCATCAACTATTCCTTTGTTGAATATCATGTGAGTTGCTATGCATGTTCGTCTTGTCTGAAGTAAGGGAGATTTTCATGATCAAATGGTTTGAGTATGCATATTGTTAGAGAAGAACATTGGGCCGCTAACTAAAGCCATGAATCATGGTGGAAGTTTCGGTTTGGACACAAATCCTCAATCTCTTATGAGAATATTATCTGTTGTTAAATGCTTAAGCATTAAAAAGAGGAGTCCATTATCTGTTGTCTATGTTGTCCCGGTATGGGTGTCTAAGTTGAGAATAATCAAAAGCGAGAAATCCAATGCGAACTTTCTCCTTAGACCCTTGTACGAGCGACATAGAGGTACCCCTTGTGACACTTGGTTGAAACATATGTTATGCAATGATAATCCGTGTTAATCCAAGCTAATTAGGACAAGGTGCGGGCACTATTGGTATTCTATGCATGAGACTTGCAACTTATAAGATGTATTATGCATAACACATATGATTTATTACTACCGTTGACAAAATTGTTTCTATGTTTTCAAAATAAAAGCTCTAGCACAAAAATAGTAATCCATGCTTCCCTCTGCGAAGGGCCTATCTTTTACTTTATTGTTGAGTCAGTTTACCTATTATTTCTATCTTAGAAGCAAACACTTGTGTCAACTGTGCATTGATTCTTACATATTTGCTTATTTGCATTCATCATATTACTTTGTGCTGACAATTATCCATGAGATATACATGTTACAAGTTGAAAGCAATTGCTGAAACTTAATCATCCTTTGTGTTGCTTCAATGCCTTCTACTTTTAATCTATTGCTTTATGAGTTAACTCTTATGCAAGACTTATTGATGCTTGTCTTGAAAGTATTATTCATGAAAAGTTTTTGCTATATGATTCAGTTGTTTAGTCATTATCTTTACTATTGCTTCGAATCACTTCATTCACTTCATATGCTTTACAATAGTATTGATCAAGATCATGTTGGTAGCATGTCACTTAAGAAATTATCCTTGTTATCGTTTACCTACTCAAGGGCGAGTAGGAACTAAGCTTGGGGATGCTTGATACGTCTCAAACATATCTATAATTTCTTACGTTCCATGCTTGTTTTATGACAATACCTACATGTTTTGTTCACACTTTATGATGATTTTATGCGTTTTCCGGAACTAACCTATTGACGAGATGCCGAAGTGCCAGTTCTCGTTTTCTCGCTGTTTTTTGTTTCAGAAATCCTAGTAAGGAAATATTCTCGGAATTGGACGAAATCAACGCCCAATATCTTATTTTTCCACGAAGCTTCCCGAACACCGGAGAGAGACCGGAGGGGAGCCGGGGGGCCCCACACGCCAGGGCGGCGTGGCCAAGGGGTGGGGCGCGCCCCCTATTGTGTGGCCCCACCAGGGCCCCTCCGAGGCTGCCCTTCCGCCTACTTAAGGACTCCGTCGCGAAAACCCTAAACGAATAAGCCACGATACGAGAAAAGTTCCAGAGCCGCCGCCGTCGCGAAGCCAAGATTCGGGGGACAGAAGTCTCTGTTCCGGCACGCCGCCGGGATGGGGAAGTGCCCCCGGAAGCCATCTCCATCGACACCACCACCATCTTCATCGCCGTTGCTGTCTCCTATGATGAGGAGGGAGTAGTTCTCCCTCGAGGCTAAGGGCTCTACCGGTAGCTATGTGGTTCATCTCTCTCTCCCATGATGTGATCTATATGAATGTGTAGATGTTACTCTTGTCTATTATGCTCTAGAGGTTACTTAAATACGAATTCCATATGTTGTGGAGCTTGTTAACTCCGGCTTGAGGGAGCTCTTGTATCCCTACACAATGAATGGTGTTTGTCATCCAACAAGAGAGTGTTTGAGAGTAATACTTATGTGTTCATCTATGTGATCGTGAGCTTTGCAATCTAGATGTCTTATGTTATTCAAGTAGATTTTACTTATGTGATCTCCGGAGACTCCTTGTCCCACGTGTGTAAAGGTGACAGTGTGTGCACCGTGTGGGTCTCTTAGGCTATATTTCACAGAATACTTGTTCACTGGGTTATGATTTGAGTTGGATGTCTCTATGAAATTGTGGTGTGTTAGTACCTCCTATGAATGCTCAAAGTGACAGCATGGGGTGTTCATTAGTACTTGGGAATACATCTTTAAGGTTTGCTTTGCAGCCCTACACGGTGAATTAGTGTTCGTTATCCCGCCAGAGAGTAATTCGGAATAGCATAATGAAGTGCTTATTTATATTCAATTATGATTGCAATGTTGAGAGTGTCCACTAGTGAAAGTAGGATCCCTAGGCCTTGTTTCCAATACTGCAAACACCGCTTACTTACTGTTCTACTGCATGTTTACTTGCTGCCATATTTATTTCAGATTGTTATTACCACTCATATTCATCTATACCACCTGCGTTTTAATATCTCTTCGCCGAACTAGTGCACATATACATCTGACAAGTGTATTGGGTGTGTTGGGGACACAAGAGACTTCTTGTATCGTAATTGCAGGGTTACTTGAGAGGAATATCTCTGACCTCTACCTCCTTGAGTTCGATAAACCTTGGGTGATTCACTTAAGGGAAACTTGCTGCTGTTCTACAAACCTCTGCTCTTGGAGGCCCAACACTGTCTACAAGAATAGAAGCACACGTAGACATCAGTGACCCAGCGTCGATGTGTCTTCTCCACCAGTACTGGCGCCGAGGCGTCACTTCGGCAGTCTGCGGCCGCGTAAATGGTGATGCCTCGCGTGGCGCACAACAGTCGCCTACCTCTGCGCACGAAGTAATGGCGATGCCACGCGTGCCGCGACCGTCGGCCGGCATCCGATCTATATAAACAGGGGCGCGAGCATCTCATCTCCTCCCCACAAAACCCTAGCCGCCGCACTACCTCCACCGTAGCGCCGCTACCGCTCAGCCTCCACCGGGGCCACCATGAGCAGCGCCGGCCGCAGCCAGGCTACCGCGCCTCCACCTCCACCTCCACCTCCACCTCCACCTCCCACTCCACCTCCCTTGGCCTCGAGCTCCGACGAGGAGTTTTACTCCGATGACAGCACCGACCTCCTCGACCTGGTCAGGGACGCCGAGGCCCTGGCTGAAGCGGAGAAGGAAGCAGAGGAGGATCGGGCGGCCCATGCGGCGGTTGACGCCGAGCTGGAACAGCGCAGGGTGGCGGCCGCCGCAGCCGTTGACAATGTATTAACTTATCAATGCCTACGTATTGTAGACTAGGGTTTCGTTGGATGTAGAGGGCAAGTAGATCTCGAAGGTTTCAGCCGAAAAGTACTCGACGATTATGAAACTAGGGTTGTGTTGACAATAGATTCGATCCTTTCTTTGCCCCTCGACTCCCCCTTATATAGGAGGCGGAGCCGAGGGGTTCGTGATACACAAGTTACAGAGTCCGGGAGGGTTTCTAACCCGTCCCGTGAAATTACAAGTCTTTATATTTCCTAGTACAACTCTAACTTTCCTTAACACCAATTGGGCTTCCGATCTTTATATTCTTCGACTTGTGGGCCTTCAATAAACCCCGGGTACCATCTTTGGCAGGCCCATTGGGGATGCCTATGTCAGTAGCCCCCGAGATTTTGCTTGAATTGAAGAATCAGGGAAAATCTCCAACTTAAATCATTCAATAGTCTTGCCGAATTTATCACATATCTTTTGGATACGCAAATATTATATTGTACAGGGATAATGGTAGTTGGGGCTAGTTCATCTGACGGATCAGGTACTAGTTAACTGCTCTAGTGGCAATCCGCAAAAACCTACTTCAAGATCACGTCCCTGGACATGATCTTGGGATACTGGTGTAAACTTCGACAGGTGCCGCTTAAGGTCTTACCATTCTGCCGAGTCCCAGTCATATTTTATCGGGTACCTAACGCGTCCGTTAGGATTTTTCTTCACATCTGTTGATATGGAAAAAAGTAGCAAACCGATGTCAGAGACGGCGCCAGGCCGCTCAGAACGGATATGGGGTCTTACCTTCGCAAAGTTTTGCGGCATTCAGAGATTATTCGCTACTTTGGCGCTCTGAGAATATATTATCGAGTGCTTTTTCGGCTGCTGGAATAGCACATTTTATTGAGTCAACGGATGACTTATTTTACCTTCCCGATGGGAGTATATGTAGAGTTATTTGTATAACTCGAAATATGCTCACTTCTTCCTTTTTAATAATTTCATCGGGCACGCGAACAGCGTTCCCGATGGGAGTAGCCCCCGAGGCTACAGCCAAGGACTTGTACTTGGTTGTAGGCTCAACAAATTAGTACCTCATGTCGCTATATTGTTTATTCTTTCTCGAGCTTTCCATATCTATCGGGTGCGCGACTAGCGCTCCCGATGGGAGTAGCCCCCGAGGCTATGAACAAATACTTGTATTTGATCATAGGCTCTCGCCTTTTCTATTTTGTCATACTCGAATACTTCTATTTTCCAAAGTAGCCCCCGAGCATTTGGGCAAAAACTTGTATTTGATCAAAGGCTCTCGAAATAATCAATAATCTTCTGTTGTCGCCATTCTTATGAACCTTCATAGCCGAGAATTTCTCTTGCCAAGGTGACATCATTGATGACGATAGCCACGATCCCTGTATCAGGAAAACGCGAGAACTGCTCTCTCTCTGTCTCATGGGCCCAAATTTCTTATCAAGTTGACACGTCATGCAAGTGGGGGACACACGTCCTCCACTTTTCCTGGCGCACGCACTGTAGCGCCTGTTCGTTCCCTTCTCAGTGAAATTGCGTTTTTACCCCTTGTCCACGTGTACATGATCTATCCCACATTTTCTCCATCCAACGGTGCGTCGATTCACCGCACCTCTATTTAAGGTCATTGTCTTCCTCCTTGGACACTTTCGCTCGCGCCGCTCCTCTGCTCTCCTCTGCCAAAATCCTCCATTGCGCCCCACAGTATTTGAGCTCAACCACACTCGCACTTTGCTCCGACGCCATTGTTGATGCCTCCGCGCATACTCACCAGGCACAGCACTCCCGAGTCGAAGATGGCGACCGAAGATCTAGGGAACACGGAGTGGGAGAGATCCAAAATCTCCCCTCAAGACATCAACTTGCTGAAGAAACTGGGGATCAGCAAGAAGCAAGATGCTCTGCGCTTCCCCAGCGAAGAAAGCTATCCAACCCCTCCCATGGAGTATCGGGTCAGTTTCGTCGACCACCTCATCCGTGGTCTTTCTGCCCCCATTCACAATTTCTTACGGGGGTTGCTTTTTATGTACGGATTGCAACTTCACCATCTTACTCCCAACTCCATCCTCCACATCTCAATCTTCATCACGCTTTGTGAAGCTTTCCTTTGAGTCCAGCCTAACTGGGCTCTATGGAAACGCATTTTCCTTTGTCGCCGTAATGGCTCTGCCAATGCTTCCTATAACATAGGTGGCGTTGTTATCTGCGTCCGCCCTGACGTCGAGTACTTTGACGTCAAATTCACTGACTCAGTACAAGGGTGGCGCAAAAAATGGTTGTACATCCATGAGGAGAATCATGGATCTGTTGAAGACAACATCCCTCCTTTTGATGGTACCGAAAAAATCTGTCGCCGTCGTTCCTGGGATGCAGAGGCTAGCGACGAAGAAAAAGTGGCGACAGAGGCGCTGATGACACTCATCCACCAACTCCAAAATACCCGAGGGCAAGAATTGTCGGGTATCCAAATCACGACTTACTTCCTTAGGATTAGGGTGCAGCCTCTGCAGGCTCGCAAAAATCCCCTTTGGATGTATGCTGGCTATGAAGATGTGGATCGCCTGTCGACAAGTTTATCGGTCAATGACCTAGAAAAACTTGTCCGAAAGATCTCGTCACTTAGCAAGAAAGACGTCGTCCCGTCATCTTGCCATGTGACGCCATATAGCGCCACCAATGCACTCCCGCAGGTGATATTTTTATCATCTGTTTATTCATGCACCCTTTTCTTTTCTCCTTTGGTACTGCTATATTTTCAACTGCTGTTACTAATATAAATCCATGTCGATACTTATTCTATTTTGCTTAGAACCATGAAACTGCGTCACCGCTTCCTCCCCTTCCCGAAGGTGGGGAAGTCGAAGAACGGGCCGTTGTCACCGACGACAACCAGGGTACTTCTCGCCCTGAGAGTGAAACCGCGGTTTCTCGAAAATCCGCGGCATCCTCTGAAAAGGAGATTGAAACCGAGGCTACCGCGTCGACACGCTCTCCTCCCCCAGCTGCTTCTCCAAAGAACAAGAGAAAAAGGGGCGAGGTTCTCGACTCTGGCACCTCCGAAGCTGGTGCTGCACGTGCTGGAGAAACGGCACCTGATGTTGGAAAGAGAGCTTTCAATCCTTACGAGGATGCTCTTGTCAGCTCGTAAGTTCTTGGTGCACTATATTTGTCTGTTCTAGTTACTTTGTCTATATTGTTTCTTATCTTGTCACTTTACTTGTTGTAGTGGCGATGAAGATGAGAATACTCCTATTGACACGACTGCTCGAACGAGCATGTCCGTACTTTAGTTGTTTCCGAAGCTTAGCCTGATGGGGGCGAAACTTCGCCTCCTCAACAAAACACAGAGCATCCGACACCAATTGTGAGCCCCCGAGCCTCTTCACCAAAGAGAGCTAGGGTAGAACCAGCCAAGGAGAATATCCTGTTCCCTGGTAGCTCTAAGACACCTTCATTGGATGACGTATGTGTTTTCACTCTTTCTTTATGTTCTGAGCCTTTCAGTACTTTCAGCTCTCCTTTGTTTCTTGCGAGGTGTTGTCGAGCTTTTACTGGTTATATTGACTTCTTTTTTCTTTTGGTCCTCTCTTCAGCCTTTGATGAAGGAATTTATCCGTCTCGGTACCCAATTCGTCGGGTACCGCGACTATACCAAAAAGCTTGAAGGTACTTTTTTTTATCCACCTCTTCTGTTGAATATACTCCATTTTTTGTCATAACATTTTACTGTCATTTATTTTGCCAGAAAATCTTGCGGATGCCAACAAGCGTGCTGACGCTCTTGCTACCAAGTTAGAGCAAAGCGAAAAAGCTCGCAAGAAAGCTGAAACGAATCTTGCCGCCGTTGAAGATCTTCGAAAAAGACTTCATGACGCGGAAACTTCTCTGAGCGAAAACATAACTCAGCAGTCTGCTCGCGAAAAAGAAATCCTTACTCGCTTGGAGTCGCATAGTCGACGTTTTGTTAGTAAGTGCTCAGATCCTTGCTGTTTTCCTTGTATCGTCTTTGCTCCCTTTTTTCTTTGACCAACTCATTTTTATTTTGTTCAGGCAAAACATATCAAGAATATGAGCTGGAAAACCCTGAAGGTGACCAACTCCTTGACGCGCTTTCTCTTCTTGAGATTCACGGAGATGAGGCCCGCGAAGGCCTTGCTGAAGCTAGGACAGGCCTGTCGCGGCTTTTCCCATACTTCTTCCCAAAGAAGGAAGAACCCCCGACTTTTACTGCTCTCGCGAAGTGCTTCAATTCTCAAGAAGATCTTGGGCTCAAACTTCGCCAAGAGGGTTTGAAGGTTGGTGTTGAAGGGACGATTGCCTTGGTCACCGACAGCCAACAAGTTGTCGACTGGACGACACCAAGGAGATGGAAACAAAGAGGTGGCAGTCGCTGATTAAGGCTGCCAAGCCCAGCTCCAAGAAAATCCTCGCCTACCTTGGATACCAGCCAACTCCCGCTCCTAATTCATCGAAGCCGGACGTCAAGTAGACCATCCTTGTCTTCTTTTTTACTTATCTCTTTTGATGCTGTCGCCACAATAGCTTTGGCGACAACTGCTTCAGTAGTTCACTAGGGACCCTTGTTTTGTAATAGCCATGTACATACTTTGAGAATCAATGGAAATCTATCTTTGCTTGATGATTGATGTCGAATCTTTTATTTCCAGTTGATTTTTGACAACTATACTGCAACTCCTCGTCCTTCCGATGTTTTACCTGCTTCGTCCTGTTTGAAGAAGACACCTATTGCTGTCGAACTTATTGAAGATTCATCGAGTAAAGGTTCGGCACAAGACTTGGAAGAACTTCGCCAACAACTCCAGTCTATGAAGAAACAGTCACTTATGATAATGGAGCAGTCTCGAAAATCTTCCGAGAGGGAAAAAATTGCGCTTCAACAGGCTCAAGATGCCATAGCTGAAAAGGAAACTGCGGTTTCTGAGGCTGCTGCATCTTCTGCACGAGAAAATTACATGCTTCAACTTATGACGGATTCTAGCTTGGATATGACAGGTATGCTTCATTAACTTGGGCGTGCTTAATTTTTCTCTTGCTTGTCTTCTCTTTCTCTGCTGATTCTTTTATTAAAACAGGTTCTTTTTTGGACACTGCTGCCGAGGATGAACGTGTTGAGGCTCGATCCAATGCGCTTCTCAGACTTGCACTGGAGCATGGTTCTAATTTTTGGGGTACACCTGAACGTACCCGCCAAATCGTCAGATTTCAAAATCGCGCGAGTCAGGTCCGCGAGTTTCTCGACTTCTGTACAAGGACCTTGTCTTTAGTTTACGGCACCATGTTCCCGCGCAATAAGATGCCAGAAACCCTTCCTGATTTGATGGAGAAATTTCGGGATGCACCTCGAATCCATGGGTTTGTGCGTGCTCAACTATCTGCTGGCGCCAGATTTTCTATGATGATGATACAAATCTGCTATCCAAAGTTGGACATGAGTAAAATTGTCTCCAAGTGCCTAGCCAAGATGGCGAAAAGGAAGAGGAACGTTGGCAAAATTGATGACATTGTGACCCCTGTAGTAGAAGATATGATGGATGAACTTCTTCGGATGGACGCTGAGTTCTTCGTGAAGGGCAGCTATGCTGAACATAGTACTCGCACTGCAAATAATGAGCGGATTACCATAGATTATATACTGGGCAGCACTTGAAAATTTAGAGCCTAGGAGTTGTATTTTGTATGTTGTAAACATGGTCTATATTGTAAAGTCGCGAAATTTGTTATTTTTCCTTGTCAAGCCCCCGAGCGTTTTGGTGGTGATTTCTTTTTACTGTAATGCGAGGTTGTCCCAAAGCAGAATAAATTATATTGAGTGTACTATATTTGCGGGTGTTAGCCCCCGAGCTTTTTTGCTGATCGCTATTTTGTATCGTCGTTTTATTTTGCGAGGTGCTTTGCACCAAGGCGAAATATTTTACAGGTTTGTATTCGTCGACATTGTATATATATATTGTATCTTCTGGGCGCAAGCCCCCGAGCTTGTCAAAGAAAAAGATATATATCTCTACTATCTTTATTATATTGCAGCACCGCGAGCCCGCCTCATTAAAAACCTTTTCCAGCCCCACTCGGTGCCCTGAAAAAGGAAAAGAGTGCGTCTGAAAACTCGCGGGCGTTTCAGTACATTGTAGTTTTACAGGGAGGACTATATTTCGACTCTAGGCGTAAAAACGCCTGAGTTGTGCCACGTTCCAAGGATTTGGCTCGGCAACTCCTGACTTCTTGTCCTTTATCCTGTATGCTCCTCCTTCGGTTACTTCTGTGACGATGTAAGGGCCAAGCCACGGCGACTCGAGTTTTTCATGGCTTTTCTGATTGAGTCGTAGAACTAAATCTCCAACCTAAAAAGATCGTGGTCGCAAACGTCGACTGTGGTAGTTTTTCAGATCTTGCTGGTACTTAGGGACCCGTGATAACACCTCGTCTCGAGCCTCATCGAGTGCGTCGACATCGTCCTCCAATGCTCGTCTGGAAGTTTCTTCGTCATATTCCGTGACTCTTGGAGAGTCATGCTCTATTTCTATCGGCAGTACTGCTTCGGCTCCATGGACTAGAAAAAACAGAGTCTATTGTGTCGCTGAATTTGGTGTTGTTCGGATACTCCATAACACACTCGGCAACTCTTCTGGCCAAGTATGTCGAGCTTTTTCCAATGGTCCTAACAAGCGTTTCTTGATACCATTGCAGATGATACCATTGGCTTTCTCGACTTGACCGTTGGTCTGCGGGTGCGCAACTGATGCAAAGTGCAATTTGATGCCCACCTCTGCACAGTATGCCTTGAATTCCTTGGATGTGAAATTACTGCCATTGTCCGTGACGATGCTATGAGGTACTCCAAATCGAAAGACAATGCTTTTCACAAACTTGATTGCTGACGCTCCGTCTGGTGAATTTATCGGCTTCGCTTCTATCCACTTGGTGAATTTGTCGACAGCAACGAGCATATACTCGTACCCACCTGGTGAGGCCTTGTGCAATTTTCCTACCATATCGAGACCCCATTGAGCAAAGGGCCAAGACAACGGTATTGGCATCAACTCTGCTGCCGGAGAATGGGGCTTTGCGGCAAATCTCTGGCACGCGTCGCAAGTTCGCACTATTTCCTTCGCATCTTCGATTGCTGTCAACCAATAAAATCCTGCTCTGAAAACCTTGGCCGCGATAGCTCGACTGCTTGCATGATGACCATCTATTCCTTCGTGTACGTCTTTCAGAATTATCCTTCCTTCTTCCGGTGTGACGCACCTTTGTAACACACTCGAGATACTTCGCTTGTACAACTCCCCTTTGACCACAGTGAAGGCTTTGGAACGTCTGATTAATCGCCTTGCTTCGATTGGATCGTCGGGTATTGTTTTCCTTAGGATGTACGATATGTACGCCTGCATCCATGGAATTTGCACCATCATTACTAGCTCCTGTTCCTCTTCTTCTTCCAGTACTTCTTTCGTAGCCCCCGAGGGTTTTTCATCCTTCTCCTTCTTCTTTGGTTTCACCGGCTTTGTAGATCTCTCGGCTATTTCTTCCCAAAACACGCCTGGTGGAATCGCGAGACACTGCGACCCGATGTTTGCAAGAACATCGGCTTCATCATTGCTCAACCTGCTGATGTGATTTACTTCGCATCCATCAAACAGCTTTTCTAGATCATTATACATCTCCTTGTATGCTATCATACTTTCATTGACTGCATCACATTGATTCATGACCTGCTGAGCCACCAATTGTGAGTCGCCAAAGATTTTCAGTCGGGTTGCACCATGATACGTCTCCGACGTATCGATAATTTCTTATGTTCCATGCCACATTATTGATGTTATCTACATGTTTTATGCATACTTTATGTCATATTCGTGCATTTTCTGGAACTAACCTATTAACAAGATGCCGAAGTGCCGGTTCTGTTTTCTCGCTGTTTTTGGTTTCAGAAATCCTAGTAAGGAAATATTCTCGGAATTGGACGAAATCACCGCCCAGGTTCCTATTTTGCCCGGAAGCATCCAGAACACCCGAGAACCGCCAGAGAGGGGGCACAGGCCCACCAGACCATAGGCCGGCGCGGCCTGGGGGTGGCCCGCGCCCCCCTATGGTGTCGTCGCCCCGTTGACCTTCTGACGCCGCCTCTTCGCCTATTTAAGCCCCCTCGACCTAAAACCTCGATACGAAAAAACCACGGTACGAGAAACCTTCCAGAGCCGCCGCCATCGCGAAGCCAAGATCTGGGGGACAGGAGTCTCTGTTCCGGCACGCCGCCGGGACGGGGAAGTGCCCCCGGAAGGCTCCTCCATCGACACCACCGCCATCTCCATCAACGCTCGCTGTCTCCCATGAGGAGGGAGTAGTTCTCCATCGAGGCTCGGGGCTGTACCGGTAGCTATGTGGTTAATCTCTCTCCTATGTACTTCAATACAATGATCTCATGAGCTGCTTTACATGATTGAGATCCATATGATGAGCTTTGTATCGCTACTAGTTGTGTGCTACTCATGTGATGTTATTAAAGTAGTCTATTCCTCCTGCATGGTGTAAAGGTGACTAGTGTGTGCACCGTGTGGTTCTTGTCGTAGGCTATGATCATGATCTCTTGTAGATTGTGGAGTTAATTATCATTATGATAGTATTGATGTGATCTATTCCTCCTTCATAGTGTAATGTGGACGGTGTGTGCACTATGTTAGTTCTTGGTTTATTTTGCAATGATCTATTATGCTCTAAGGTTATTTAAATATGAACATTGAATTGTGGAGCTTGTTAACTCCGGCATTGAGGGTTCGTGTAATCCTACGCAATGTGTTCATCATCCAACAAAAGAGTGTATGTAGCACATATGAGAAAGAGTTATTTATTATGTGATCAATGTTGAGAGTGTCCACTAGTGAAAGTATGATCCCTAGGCCTTGTTCCTAAATACTGCTATCGCTGCTTGTTTACTGTTTTACTATGTTTCTACTGCCTGCAATATTACTACCATCAACTGCACGCCAGCAAGCACTTTTCTGGCGCCGTTACTACTGCTCATATATATTCATACCACCTGTATTTCACTATCTCTTCGCCGAACTAGTGCACCTATTAGGTGTGTTGGGGACACAAGAGACTTCTTGCTTTGTGGTTGCAAGGTTGCATGAGAGGGATATCTTTGACCTCTTCCTCCCTGAGATCGATAAACCTTGGGTGATCCACTTAAGGGAAACTTGCTGCTGTTCTACAAACCTCTGCTCTTGGAGGCCCAACACTGTCTACAAGAATAGAAGCTCCCGTAGACATCAAGCTATTTTCTAGCGCCGTTGCCGGGGAGGAAAGGTAAAAGGTACTCACACTCCGGATCTCGGCTACTAAGCTATTTTCACCATTGTAAGTACTCGAAGCTATTTCCTTTAGATCCTGCAATTGCATCTTTTTGTTTCTTGTTTACACTAGTTTGGCATAATGGACAAGAATGAGCTTCTTATTCTATTTCCTGATTTAAAACATGGATTGTTTGATGCGAAAATTAAAAAACCTATGAAATCTTATTTGCATGCTGGTAGTAATATTAGTATGAACGCTTTGAACACCATTGTTGATAATGATATAGAAAGTTCTAAGCTTGGGGAAGCTGGTTTTCATGATCTTTTTAGCCCACCAAGCATTGAGGAGAAAATTTTCTTTGATGATACATTGCCTCCTATTTATGATGATTATAATGATAGTGGTCTTTTGGTGCCACCTACTATGGAGAGTAAATTTTGTTGTGATTATGCTATGCCTCCTACACTTGATGAGAATAATAATGATAGCTACTTTGTTGAATTTGCTCCCACTATAACTAATAAAATTGATTATGCTTATGTGGAGAGTAATAATTTTATGTATGAGACTCATGATAAGAATGCTTTATGTGATAGTTATATTGTTGAGTTTGCTCATGATGCTACTGAAAGTTATTATGAGAGAGGAAAATATGGTTGTAGAAGTTTTCATGTTACTAAAATGCCTCTCTATGTGCTGAAATTTTTGAAGCTACACTTGTTTTATCTTCCTATGCTTGTTACTTTGCTCTTCATGAACTTGTTTATTTACAAGATTCCTATGCATAGGAAGCATGTTAGACTTAAATGTGTTTTGAATTTACCTTTTGATGCTCTCTTTTGCTTCAAGTTGTTGCGGTCAGAAACCCAACGTCGAGCAACGACTGGCAACACCGTAGAGCCGGGAACAACTCAGGGCTGCGGCTGGCCCTAGTCCCTCAGAGCGACGGCCCGCAAAGCCTACTGGTCACACGTCCGATGCTATCGCAAGGGCGTGCCACCTGACCTATACCTGGTCAGGAAGGTGTTGGATGATGCCTCGCTTAGTTTCCTGCAGGGCACACACGTAAACGTTAAATCCGAGCCTCGATCGGCTCTCAGGTTATCTCGTGAATCGGCTCAAAGAGCCGATCCACCCATGATTCGTACAAGGTGTCCGAATATATGGTGGTCTCGCTTGATCAAGATAAAGCTAATGCGATCTACGACGATTTAGAGTTTTCACCGCATAATCGGATCATCCTACTCACGATTGGGCCTCGCGCTCGCGTACGGTGATCGTAAGCCGATCCTAGACAGGGCCTAAAAACCAACACGAAGTTGATCCCGGAACATCCTGTCTAGGGCTAGCAAACTACACCCTACACGCCGCTGGATCCTCCAACCCTTTGTAAGGCCTAACTATTGCGGATATTAAACTAATCCTTGAAGAACAAGGAGCAAACGTAACGGATCGGATCTACTAAACAATGATCAAGCGGGGTGCCGCTCCTACACCTAAGATAGGTGTAAGGGCGGCTAGATGCATAAGGGTTGTACTACGACAGCATATGATACGAAGAACAATGCTAACCCTAACACATCTAAGATAACTACGTTGCTCGCCATCAAAAAGGCTTCAGCACAAGCAACGCATGAACAACGTAGATAGGGTTATGCTGCCTAGATCGCAATGCGATCTAGGCAGCATGGTGCTTACCGGAGAAACCCTCGAGACGAAGGAGTTGGCGATTGTTATCACCAGAATTTGACCAAGTCAGAGGTGGGCCGCGATCGAAGATGGGTGTGAAGAAATATAGATAGAAGAAGTATGTGAATCGGCCTGTTATACCAAGTTGGGCTTAATTGCCCGTGTATCTGTAACATATTAGATCGTATCTTAGCTTAGAGATAGAATCTTATTCGTGCACGGTTCGGTGCACGCCCGCATTAGAGAGTCCGCTGGACTATAAATATGTACCTAGGGTTTATGGAATAAACAACTCACGTTCAACCCCAAAACAAACCAATCTCGGCGCATCGCCAACTCCTTCGTCTCGAGGGTTTCTATCGGGTAGCGACATGCTGCCTAGATCGCATCTTGCGATCTAGGCAGCACAAGCCCCACGTTGTTCCATGCGTTGCTCGTATCGAAGCGTTTTTGATGGCGAGCAACGTAGTTATCATTAGATGTGTTAGGGTTAGCTTTGTTCTTCGTTTAAGCATGCTTACGTAGTGCAACCCTTGCATATCTAGCCGCCCTCACGCCTATCTCAGGTGTGGGGCGGCACCCGCTTGATCATTATTTAGTAGATCTGATCCGTTACGATTGCTCCTTGTTCTACAAGGATTAGTTTAATATCTGCAATAGTTAGGCCTTACAAAGGGGGAGGATCCGGTGGCACGTAGGGTGGCGTTCGCAAGTCCTAAACGGGATGTTCCTAGGATCAACTTCATGTTGGTTTTTTGGCCTTGTTTAGGATCGGCTTACGAGCACCGTGCGTGGCCGCAAGGCCCAACCTAGAGTAGGATGATCCGATTATGCGGTGAAAACCCTAAATCGTCGTAGATCTCATCAGCTTCATCTTGATCAAGCAGGACCACCAAGTATCCGTGCACCCCGTACGGATCATGGGTGGATCGGCTCTTTGAGCCGATTCACAGGATAACCTGAGAGCCGATCGAGGCTCGTATTTAACGTTTACATGTATGCCCTGCAGGAAACTAAGCGAGGCATCCTCATCACCTTCCTGACCAGGTATAGGTCAGGTGGCACGCCCTGCACTTCGCAACGCCGCGTGTGACCAGAAGAGCATTGCGGGCCGTTGCTCGGAGGGGTCTCGGCCAGCCGCAGCTCTAGGCTCTTCCCGGCTCTACGGTGTTGACAAGGCCGCTGCCCGCCGGTGGGTTTTGGCGGTCAACACATTCGGCACGCCCGGTGGGACAATCGTGTACATCAACCACATCGCCATCTACATCCGAGATGGCGGACGGCACGCCGATCACCTACGAGGATCCGCTCGACGAACTCAAGAAGCAGTACAACGAGATCAAGGCTACCCTCGAAGCCGACCTCATCGGCTCGTATCGCAGGACCCGTCCGCATGGCGTCACGCGGAAGGAGTTCTCACCGGAAGGCGCACTCGATGAAGTGGACCTATCTATCCCGTCAGAAGAACGTACCAAGGTCGTACGCCACGAGATTGGTGGCATGGTGGCTCACTCGTTGCGCCTCCGTTCCGAGAGCCTGGTGAATACTTTGGAGCATGTCGCCGCTCGGATGGTCAGGGAGGTCATGAAGAATCCGCACTCTGTGTTAGAGTCAGCTCTCAGAACCTACCAAGGAAAAGTGTCACTCCAGCCCCGCTTGCCGTTGTCGCGCACATCGGCGACACCAGGAGCGCATAATTCACCGGCGCGTGCCGTTGACAGGATTAACGGTACTCACCCCTGGAGGTGCCAACCAGGACATCCGTTCAACATCAACATGATAGAACTGGGGCACCCCCTTGGTGAAGATAAAGGCGAGGGCAACTGCTCTTATGGCAAAGACAAGGAAGAGGCTGCTCCATGTGATCGGCCCCGACACCGCCAAAACATCCTGGTGATGATCAAGGTAGAGGCCGACGCTAGTAATCGGCCCGCTGTATCCGTATCGCCCGCTCTCCCAGTATGCGGAGTCGACCTCACAGGTGACGGGAAGCTGGGGTACGGGTTCACATCAGCTGATGAGCTAGAGGAAATTGACATCGGTCCTGGGGATAAGCCTCGACCTACTTTTATCGGCAAGAAGTTAGATCCGCAGCTCAGGGGACAGATGATAGCCCTGTTGAAGGAGTACCCGGATTGCTTTGCATGGGATTACACAGAGATGCCTGGTTTGGACAGGAGCATCATTGAGCATCGCCTCCCCCTGAAGAAAGGATTTCGGCCGTTCCAACAACGAGCACGTCAGATGAGGGCCGAGATTCTAGAAGAAGTCAAGAAGGAGATTGAGAAAATGTTGGCCGCCGGATTCATCAGGCCATGCAGATATGCTGAGTGGATCTCCAGTATAGTTCCGGTGGAGAAGAAGGACGGCCGATGGCGCGTGGCCATCGATTTCCGAGATCTTAACAGGGCTACCCCAAAGGACGAATATCCGATGCCCGTGGCGGAAACATTGATAAACGCCGCTGCTGGCCACAAGGTGTTGAGCTTCATGGATGGCAACGCCGGTTATAATCAGATTTTCATGGCCCCGGAAGACATACACAAGACCGCATTCAGAGTACCAGGGGCAGTAGGCTTGTTCGAGTACGTGGTCATGACCTTTGGTTTGAAGAATGCTGGTGCAACATACCAGCGAGCCATGAATTATATATTTCATGATCCGATCGGCAAGTTGGTGGAGATCTATATCGACGACGTGGTGGTCAAATCGGTATCCATGGAGGGACACTTGGACGATCTACGGCGCGTCCTAGAACGGACTCGGAAATTCGGGCTGAGAATGAATCCGAAGAAGTGCGCCTTTGGCGTGACGGCTGGTCAATTCTTAGGATTTCTGGTTCATGAACGGGGAATTGAGATCGGCCTGAAAAGTCAGGAGGCGGTGCGTACCATGCAGCCGCCTACCACGAAAAAGGAGCTTCAACGCCTCATCGGCAAGATCAATTTCGTCCGGCGGTTCATCTCCAACTTGTCAGGACGAATCGAGCCGTTCATGGCGTTGGTGAAGACCAAGTCTGACGACGAGTTTCACTGGGGGGCAGAACAGCAACAGGCGTTTGATGAAATTAAGCGATATCTAACAACGCCGCCTGTGCTAGTTCCGCCCCAGCAAGACAGGCCATTCTACATCTACCTGTCAGTAGCTGATACGTCCATCGCTTCAGTGGTGGTGCAACTTTGCGACGGCGTTGAAAGAGTCGTTTTCTACCTCAGCAGAAGGATGCTGGACGCGGAGACAAGATACCCTGAGGTCGAGAAACTTTGCCTCTGCTTATTCTTCACCTGCACCAAGCTTCACCACATCCTTCTGACGGCGGAGATCATCGTCATCTGTAAATCGGACGTCGTCAAACACATGTTGTCGGCCCCTGTTTTGAAAGGCCGACTTGGTAAATGGATGCTTGCGCTGTCAGAATTTGATCTCCGGTACCAGCCTGCGAAGGCAGTTAAGGGCCAAGCGTTAGCCGATCTCATCGCTGAACGGATCAGCACCAATATAGCAGCACTATCCATTCGTGCATGGGCTATGTTCTTCGATGGATCGGTTTGTGACGATGGTTGCGGCATCGGCATTCTGCTCGTATCGCCTCGGGGGCAGAATACTCCTTCTCCATCGGATTATCTACCCCTTGCACCAACAACGTAGCAGAATATGAGGCGATACGTAAAGGAATGGAATTGTTATTGGAAGCTGGAGCTGAAGCCGTAGAGCTCTTCGGAGACTCAAAGTTGGTGATTAACCAGCTCACGGAGGAATATAATTGCGAAAGCGAATCGCTGTTCCCATATTGGGTGGAATGCCGTGAGTTGATGACACAGTTCCGGTACATCAATTTCAATTGGATCCCAAGGTCCCGGAATACCGATGCCAACAATCTCGCACAAATGGCGTCAGGCTACATAGATATAGCCGACGGAGCGGAAGTTCAGATACAATTCCTGGAACAGAATGATTGGAGAGCCGAGATCTTCGATTATTTGAAAGATTCGGCTCGGGGGCACCTAAACGGGTGAGATACAAGCCATGAAGTATGTCCTTATAGGAGACGATATGTTCTACAGGACATTAGAAGGATTTCTACTCAAGTGCCTAGGACCGACTGAGTCCAATCGGCTCTTACATGAGGTGCACGAAGGCGCATGTGGAACGCATCAGTCGGCTCATAAGATGAAGTGGTTGATCAGGCGATCAGGGTTTTATTGGCCCACTATGCTTGAAGATTGCTTCAATTATTACAGGGGGTGCCAAGCATGTCAGATGTTTGGAAAAATTCAGATGGTGCCAGCATCAGCGATGAACCCCATCATCAAGCCTTGGCCGTTTCGGGGTGGGGCATGGATATGATCGGCAAAATCCATCCGGCATCGGGTAAAAAACATGAATGGATTTTGGTTATCACAGATTACTTCACCAAGTGGGTAGAGGCCGTCCCTATGAAAAAAGTAACATCGAGAGGACGTGATCAAGTTTGTGAAAGAACACGTCATTCATAGGTTTGGAATCCCCGGACTATCACGACCGATGGAGGTTCGGTCTTCACTTCTAAAGAATTTAGGAAGTTCTGTGATGACGTAGGGATTAAACTGATCCGATCATCCCCATATTATGCTCAAGCTAACGGACAGGCCGAGGCGTCCAATCAAAGCCTGATCAAGCTGATCAAGAGGAAAATTGACGAGAACCCTCGGGATTGGCACGAGAAGCTATCAGAAGCGTTATGGGCCTACCGCATGTCGTGCCACGGAGCTATAAAGACCTCGCCGTACCAGCTTGTCTATGGACAGGAGGCCGCATTGCCTTGGGAAATTACGGCTGGATCAAGACGCGTCACATTTCAGAATGATCTGACAGCTGAAGAGTATGCAGCTTTGATGAGCGACACTATTGAGGACGCAACAGAACTTAGGCTTTGGTCGTTGGAGAAGATTAAGGAGAACAAAGCCAGGGTGGCTCGTGCCTACAACAAAAAGGTTAGGCCAAAGGAGTTCCAAGTTGGTGATCTTGTGTGGGAAGCTGTGCTGCCATTGGGAACCAGGGATAAAGCATATGGCAAATGGTCTCCTAATTGGCACGGCCCGTACAAAGTGGTCCAGGCCTTGAAGGGTAATGCGTACATGCTGGAGGAATTGGGCGGCGAAAAGTTCCCCGTGGCTGTTAATGGTCAACACCTCAAGAAATATTTCCCAAGCATGTGGGATGATGGACAGTGAGATGTGGGGGCCGATTTCAGAATCGGCCAGTAAAAAAATATACATCAGAGCCGATGCACAGGCATCGACTTGAGAAAACATATGGAGATTAACAGCATGCAAGTATAGCCGATGCACGGGCATCGACTTCAGAAAACAGAGCCGATACGCTGATATCGACTTTAGCAAAATAAGTTTATACAACAGCTTGGCCTCAGACAACAAGATAAGCCGATATTTTGCCATCGGCTCCCTGTATGACAACTTCATTCGGCAATCGACAAGGGAGCGAAATTAGTTGAGGGATTTTCTTCATTGATAAGGGGATCTATTATATAATTAAAACAACAAACAACCAATGGCTTGGATTAGCTAGAAATAATCAGATTAATAACAACGACCAAGATTTGCCTTCTAACACCCGGCCCCAATGATTTATCTTCTGACGTCCGGGTGTCCGGCCTAATGTTTATTTCAAGATTCCTACATAGGGTTTCCTCTTCCCCCGCATCTAAACCGTGTACCAGATAGACATGTTCAGTCGTTGCCGCCGTGCGCCGCCGCCGTATTTCCATCAGCTTGCTTAGCCGGCACACATCAACGGATCAAAGTCGTGGTTTCTATTTGCCTCTGTTCACATACACCATGCAACCGTGGAGATGTGCAACATGCATGGATCGATCAATGAAATTTTGACTTGCGTCAAGTACCCAGTCGGCCGGACAGCGCATGTCGCAAAGTTTGGCGGATCGCGGGGCGTGATGCAGGATACTACATGTTCCACCACCGTGCTGCCGCGTCTCCTATGGCCGTCTTCGCTGTTGTGCCGCATGGCTCTTCTGAATCTTCCAATCTCTGGTCATCGGCTCGCGGCTGTAGCACTCAACCAAGCGATGGGTCATGAAGACGTCACAGAATAGCTTCATTGGCAGAGGGCACAGGACACAAAGGCTACATACACAGATGGTGGTGCTCCGCGACAGGTTTGGATCAGGTATTGAGGCTTAGGTTATTGCAGAAATTTGTGGTGTGATCACGACATTAGATTTGGACCTTGAAGACCAGGAAAACGGTGTGCCTTTTTCTTATCTTCCTGTTTCCCTTTGAACTGAACGTAAAGCATAAGGAGTCGGCCATAGAAATACAATTTCTTCCACCTGTGTATTAGAGTTTTCTTCCAAATACAAAGCAGTTTGGGATTTAGCTGAAACGACCTTACCAAATACTTTAATTGTGTGCAATGATTTTTTTTGCTGGATTAATGACCAGTGCTAACTGAATTTTGCTTTCTGGCAGCGACAGGTTTGGATGTCGGTCATTCACATTCTAAATTTTGTTCTATAAATATTTGTACTTGATTTGCATCGTATGTTTATGAGACTGTCAGGTACTGAGGCTCTGGTTATTGCAGAAATTTGTGTGTGATCACGACATCAGAATTAGACCTTAAAGGAAAAGATAGCAGTATGCCATTTGTGTGTGGCAAATTATAAAATGACCCCCCTTTGAGTTGAACATAAAGTATAAGAAGTGGTCGGCCATGGAAATGCTATCGCTCCCACATGTGTATCAACTTTGTTCCAAATACGTATCAGCTTAGGACTTGGGTGAAACAACCTTACCAAATACTTTAACTATGTGTAGTGATTTTTTTTCCTGGAGTAATGACCAGTGCTAACTGAATTTTGCTTTCTCGCATGTGTTTAAATATAGTGAATACATTTCAGTCTTTGTCTGACATATTACACTGATATGAAGTCTAATAACTTGCATGAGTAATTCCAGGTGGAAGACGCGGTGGACGGCCGGAGGCTACCCGCTGTTTGGAGAGCTAGGCACAGGGGTGATGTCGCGAGGATCCAAGGGCGATTCCGTATTGTACTCAAGGTGGACTGTCGGTCTTTTTGGATCAGATGCATCAACTCAGGTTATTTGGACTAGACGGTGATTGGATCTTTTCAGCTGATTATATAGAACCTTCTTCCCAATTCTATAAGTACCGAATTAAGAAGAACAATAATGTTTAGCGGTTGATATAGATCACCGTTCTCCTCAGAGCAATACACCATCAATTAATGTTTGACAGCGTGCTCATAATGTTTCGTGTGGCTGTTCTCAGCTTCTGGCGGTTAAGATTGAGTAGGTGAGACGAATGGGTAGGTGAGTTTTCAGCTGGAGCACTCGCATGTTTTTTACCAATATATAGAAGCGCCTAGCTGTTAATTACCTAAGCTAATATACAATTGTTCCTTTTGTTTCAGGTATGTAGTCACTATGATTATGTCATATCCGAGAATGGAAAGAGCCATGCTTTCAACATGAATAAAACAAGTTTAGATATTCGATGAGTTGATATGATGTGGAGAGCCCAATTGGGTCATCCCAGATTCCAAGAGCACTATTGTCAGTGTATCTGGAACATCGAGGCTTTATCATCAGATATTTCAAACTGTTGAGCATACACTCAGGTTAGTAAACTGACATATTATGAACTTCAGGATATTTATAGATCTTTTCAGTTTGACCACCGTGGAATAGAGTTTGCAAATAAAATCAGGGGATAGGGACTTATGGATGACTAAGTGGTCTGACCATGCAACGACTAAGGTGGAAACATGTACATTACGCTTATATATGTTGAAAATGATCTGTATAGTACACCTGATTAAATAGTCAAATTAAGAGAGATCTTAATCATTGAAATTGGATGAAGTAAAGTAACACAGCTATACTTCGCGAAACATTCAAATTTGCACATCAATGTTGGTCAACAAGAAGAAGTCCTGAACATAATAAAACTATTATGTGAAAGAAGTATCAAGATCAGCAACAATAGTCCCTTCTAAAGAAAAAAAATGCGTGCACGTGATAGGCTTGAGACGTTGTACTTAAATGACAAAGCTGAGGAGGTAAATGTGCATTTTTTTATTCCTAAAATTGCTACCATTTTAAATTGTCACACTACTTTTTACATTGTTTTGCTTAACTGCTTCGGATGATAATCAGAAAAATGAATAAACCTTTAAATTTTACAAAAAAAAAAAATTGTACAACAACACTAGCAAATACTGTTTGTTAGATTTTATAGGTCGATCAATAAAGATAAGAGTATTCAATTGTATAGCCTATTTCAGACGTCGTAGTGCCATGCACGTATAACATGTGCCATAGTGATATAAACTTTTCTGTAAATGTTAAATATTATAAAGTCATAGGTGCTACTTCACTGAATTTTCATTTGTCCTTCCTTCTTTATACTGCCCTTCGCTTCAGATAATAATTTCCAATTAATTGTAATTACTCGATGGGAATGGTGCTTCCAGCTGTACGGTTACTACATCCCAACGGCAATTTTTTTCTTCCTATGTATGACATTCACATACACTTTATTATGAATTTTCTTTCGAATTTCTGATGCTATTTCTTATCTGCTAGAAAGTATTATTTTCTTGATCAAACAACTTTCACATATTGGTTGGAGATAAAACAAAAAAAAATAGAAATGGTGTATTATATCTGTCGAAATGAAGATCAGTATATGGCTTATTTTAATAAGCCATATAGTTTAAAGTATATATCAAAACTCTTACCTGGAATGAGACTCTTATTATACAAAATTCATAATAAGAGTATATTATAATATATTACTAAAGCAACAAACATTGTACGACCAAGATTTTACAGAAGTTAGCATACGATTAAAACCATTGGATATAGTATTAGATCATAATGGTCCACTCATCACAGTTTCTTAGATCAACTGTTGCGGTCTCATACATGCCTGAATATGAGAGAAAAAACTCACAGAAATCCCCGTGGTACAGGATGACATCTAGCCTTGACACCTTGATGCCGGATGACATCTAGCATGATCGGCAGATAGTTGCCACTTCCCAATGCTGTTATATCAGATGGCATCGACCGTGGGGAGATTCAGGTGACTCACAACGTATGTGGTCCATGCTGGAGCATCTTTGTTACAGCTAGGAACAAGAATTTAGTCCAGCGGAGGCCCGGAGTCTCACACATCCTCCATATCAATGGTGCGAAAGCTGACAGATACAACTGCTGGCTTGAGGGCTCGACAAGCACCTTCTACACACTGAGCCTTTGCAAATCATCGAAGAAAGAAAAGAAAGGTTTGATCAAATCGATTTTTTTTCTTATTTCTTATGTGAATTCTACTCTTATCGGATTTCACGCCACATGAATATTTACGTGATCTGCAATCAGATATTTTCTCAAAACAAAAACTAATTCCAAGATGGTTCTCAATGATTTTTTTTCACTCGATCGATGAGACATAAAACTACACAATTCAGAATTATTGGCTTTCAACTTTTTTCTTTGGCAACACACACTTTTATGTGTGAAGAATTGTATAGTACAGCCAGTATATGCTTCATTGAAGTGAAAGGCATGAAAGCAAGTTTGATAGCCAGATCTTAAGAAAGAAGAGTAAAAACTAATCGTAATTTCTAATTACCATGTTGTGTGAGCGAAAAGGTGAGCTCTGTTCTTTAGCAAGGAAAAACTAAGTCCCTTAGTGAAGGTCATACAAAGTCAATAAACCACCATCTTTGTACACTAAACCCAAATATCTAATTCGTTAATTACACATCTAGCCGCGCAAATTGCGCGGGCCATATCGCTAGTTTCTTACAAAGAAAGAGCCGATTGCTCGGGAAGGGAGAACAAAAGAAGGGTCTATTGACCAATCTACTATTGCTAGGCCTATACTAGTAGATCTTAATCTACGGGCCGTCGCTTCCTTCGTCGTCCTCGGAACTCTCATCGGCACTACTGCCGATGGGTTCCTCGTCGCTGCTTTCGTAACCCTCTACGGGAGCTTCGTCTTCGTCTTCATCGTCGCTGCTGTCGTCGTCCCACCACATGCGGAGGCGCTTCGCTGGCGGGTAACCCTCGAGGGAGTCGTCGTCGTCGTCATCGTCTTCCTCTTCCTCTTCTTCAGAGGTGGGGCCGCCGTCCCAGGGGAACTGGTCGTCCTCGCTCTCCGACTCCAGTTCCCCGACGGCGAGGAACTGAAGATCTTCGTTCCCACTGGTCAGGGACTGGTCGTCTTCGGACCAGACAGAGAAGGCATGGTCTTCCAGGTCCCATGCTTCTGGGGCGCGGATATCCGGTGGCGTCTCGCGGGAGGAGGAGGACCCGTAGGAAAGCTCGGAGGAGGAGTCGTGGGAGACCGACGAGGAGGAAGAAGAAGAGGAAGACATGGCTGTGGGAGTTTGGGGTTTTTGGGTGCCGATGGCCAGAACAGAGCAGGATGGTGAAATGGCGAACTGCTCAGAGCGGTTAAATAAAGGGGGCCACGGTGAAAAAATTCAATGCCACAGCAGTTTTCGAGGAGGCAGTACTCAAAGACAACGGTCAAATTGTGCGGAGCAATGGTTCTGCTCTGCCATGACATGACCCGACGAAAAATGCTGCAACGGTTCTGCTCTGCCATGACATGACCCGACGAAAGAAAAACGTAATGATTTTGGAAATATCATTTCCAAAACCAGGGGGCATGTGTTATCACCAAAATTTGACCAAGTCGAGGTGGGCCGCGATCGAAGATGGGTGTGAAGAAATATATATAGAAGAAGTATGTGAATCGGCCTGTTATACCAAGTTGGGCTTAATTGCCCGTGTATCTGTAACATATTAGATCGTATCTTAGCTTAGAGATAGAATCTTATTCGTGCACGGTTCGGTGCACGCCCGCATTAGAGAGTCCGCTGGACTATAAATATGTACCTAGGGTTTATGGAATAAACAACTCACGTTCAACCCCAAAACAAACCAATCTCGGCGCATCGCCAACTCCTTCGTCTCGAGGGTTTCTATCGGGTAAGCGACATGCTGCCTAGATCGCATCTTGCGATCTAGGCAGCACAAGCCCCACGTTGTTCCATGCGTTGCTCGTACTGAAGCGTTTTTGATGGCGAGCAACGTAGTTATCATTAGATGTGTTAGGGTTAGCTTTGTTCTTCGTTTAAGCATGCTTACGTAGTGCAACCCTTGCATATCTAGCCGCCCTCACGCCTATCTCAGGTGTGGGGGCGGCACCCCGCTTGATCATTATTTAGTAGATCTGATCCGTTACGATTGCTCCTTGTTCTACAAGGATTAGTTTAATATCCGGAATAGTTAGGCCTTACAAAGGGGAGGATCCGAATGGCACGTAGGGTGGCGTTCGCAAGTCCTAAACGGGATGTTCCTAGGATCAACTTCATGTTGGTTTTTGGCCTTGTTTAGGATCGGCTTACGAGCACCGTGCGTGGCCGCAAGGCCCAACCTAGAGTAGGATGATCCGATTATGCGGTGAAAACCCTAAATCGTCGTAGATCTCATCGCCTTCATCTTGATCAAGCAGGACCACCAAGTATCCGTGCACCCCGTACGGACCATGGGTGGATCGGCTCTTTGAGCCGATTCACAGGATAACCCGAGAGCCGATCGAGGCTCGTATTTAACGTTTACATGTATGCCCTGCAGAAACTAAGCGAGGCATCCTCATCACCTTCCCGACCGGGTATAGGTCAGGTGGCACGCCCTTGCACTTCGCAACGCCGCGTGTGACCAGAAGAGCATTGCGGGCCGTTGCTCGGAGGGGTCTCAGCCAGCCGCAGCTCTAGGCTCTTCCCGGCTCTACAGTGTTGACAAGGCCGCTGCCCGCCGGTGGGTTTTGGCAGTCAACAGCGATGCGCCGAGATTGATTGTGTTGAACGTTGGTTGTTGTTTATTCCATAAACCCTAGATACATATTTATAGTCCAGGGGACTTTCTAATGTGGGCGTGCACCTAACCGTGCACGGGTAAAACTCTAACTTCTAAACTAAGATGCGATCTAATATGTTACAGATACACGGGAAATTTAGCCCAACTTGGTATAAAAGGCCGATTCACGTATTTCTCCCGTATATATATTCTTCAAGCCCATCTTGATCGCGGCCCACCTCTGATCCGGTCAAATTCTGGTGATAACACATGCCCCCCTGGTTTTGGAAATGACATTTCCAAAATCATTATCCCTTTTCTTCATCGGGTCATGTCATGGCGCCTTGCCTCCTTGACTTTATCACCTATCTAAAGAATTCATCTTAAACCGAAGGAATGTCTTTACTTAACTTTGCCGATAGCTAGAGTCAAGCACTCCCCAAAAGAGTCGATGGTACCACATCAGCCTCCACGATAAAACGGGAGCAGGGCCAACCTAAACTGCCCCTCAAACGGTAACCTGCGCCCTTCGTCTGAGAAACTTAGATCCCCAAATCGCCGCCCCGGCAGTTCCACGAATCTCAGATCGCAGCTGCGCCGTCCCAATTCCTCAGCGCATCCAATGGCGGAATCATCCAACGCCAACGCCATGGTCTCCGGTCTGAAGGTAATCCTCAACAGCCCTCTCGTCATGTGCACTAATGTTAGGAGTAAACAGCAAGCACCTGAATTAATGCTCTATTCCGCTATCGATTTTAGGTCTCAGTCATCCTGCTGCCACATCCTTCTCTCGCAAATTCTATGTGCCTTGGTCCTCGCTCTTCCGAGAGTCCTGCCCTCTTAATTTCCTGCGAAGCTAACAGGATCCCCTTCGTGAATCAGAACTTAGATCTGACCTCCTGGGCCGACTATCTGCGAGCCTGGCCTAATCCTCCTGAGGGTTGGGTGGTATGGTACAATAGAGTATCCAAAAACCATTATGCCACCTGGGAAGCCATAGGAATAGCCGATGACCTGTCATTATCATTGTCTCCTCTTGAGAAGAATGAAAATATTCTGAAAACCATCGGCTATTTCTGGTCTGACGCACTGAACTGCTTCATGTTCGGCCATGGCCCTATGACACCAACTCTGCTGGATGTAGCCATGATCACGAGCCTAGACATCGCGTCCCCAAGCCCTTCGCATTCAAACTGCCGAGAGTCCCCTTCACCCTTTCTTCTAAAAAGGGTGTACCAACTGGGAGCCTACCTCAAACGTTATATGAAGACCAAAGGCCCTGTGACAGAGAGAGAACATACGGCCTTCCTGAACTTCTGGTTGGAGCATTTTATCTTCTGTGGCCCATCCCTTGCCCCTACCAAGAATTACCTTTCCCTGGCCTATGAACTGGCTAAAGGCACCCAACTAGGCCTAGGTAAACTGTTTCTTGGAGAGGTCTATCGATCTCTTCAACTGATGTCTGTCAAACTGTTCTCTCAAAAGACAGTTAAAACTGGCGGTCCTTGGTGGTTTATTCAGCTATGGGCGCAGCTATACTTTCAGACCCAGATCCCAGACTTCCCACCTTTGACCTCCTGCACCTTTCCAGATGCCAACGGAAAGGATATCCGATGCACCAGCTATGGCCAAGCTTTGTATGGTCTCCCAGGCAGCAGTCTGATCCCTAAGGAAGCAGCAGGGTGGTTCAAGATCTTCTTTCAAGGTTTAGACAACCCCCTGTTTTTTCCCTATACTGAAGCGGAGAATTTTGAAAATCCAGTCTCCTTTCTACTGGATAATTTTGCCGATGACGCCAGCACCCAGCATCTGTATTCCATCATGATTCGTCCTTGCTTCCTCCCCGTTGGCATGAGTACCTCGAACCGGATCATCAAGCCTGGCTATGAGTGTTATCAACCGGTAGTGGCAGCCCGACAGCTCGGTCTTGGGCAGGTGCCTCCACACTTCTTCTTGCACCATCTGACAGCAAGCAGAGCTGAACTGCCTAACATCCTTACGGGCCAAAGGTGTTATACCTTCTTTGATGCTTTGGCCATTCCCATTCCCCACGACCTCCGTTTCTCCTTCACTACCGATGGTTTCGAGACTTGGTGGTCCATGTGGAAGACCCATGTCTTCAGAAGGGCTTTAGGACCACTGTTGAGACAACTTGATGCCGAGTATGACATCCCCGCAGACCAGGTACGATTACTCAAAATATTTCTTGCAACCGCTTATGATGATTGTTTGCGACCTAACCCCCTCTCCTGACAGCAACAAGATGGCCCAGCTCCCACGCAAGCCGATGGCTCCCCCTTCGTATTCCTTCCTCCGGCCCCAGTGGTTCTCTTCTGCCAGAACTCGCCACCTCTGAAGAAAATCATAATGCAGAGTCAGCCGATTTCACCGAAATCGGCTCCCAAGAGTAAAGCATCTTCGGGGTCAGTTGCCCCCGAGCCTCGACTCAGGCGAGGACGGCAGTGAGAAAGGTGGCTACCAGGAAGACCCTAAAACGCAAAGCTCCTGCCCAGGAAAGCTTGCACGTAAGTTGATCCGTGTCTTGACCGAACACATTTGCCTTTCCAACCTTTGTAACATGGTTGTACCTCTTCTTTCAGGCTTCCACTGAAGAGAACTCCAGTGAGGGAGCACAGTCCAGTCCAAGGGACTCCTCCTCAGGCGATACAGAAAGATCCACCACACAGAGCCAGACGGACTCGCCAACGTCGGCTTCTAGGAAAAGGTCGACTCCCGAGCCTGCTGTCCTTCAGGCTCCGATCCAAACGGGGTCACGCATGAAGCGTAGATGCGTCAAAAGGGCTCGCACAGGCCCTCAAGTCTCCTCGCCGAGCCAGGAAGTTTCAAATGTAATTACCTCAACAGCTCGTGTTCCACATCGTCTCGCTACTAACTGGATTGCCTCACCATTTCCCTTGCAGACTAATGGGGCCTCTAGCGGGGACGTTGAAGAGGTGCCGATGCCATCGGCTACCCTTGGCCTACCCAACTTGCCAAGCGTGACTGACCAAGTGGCTAACCTGGCCCAGACTACCGCAAAGCCGATTGTCACAACCTCGGCTTCCCTTCCTTTCTTGGGAGAGGTAAGATCCATTCTCTCGGGCCTACTCTTTTCCTTTGTCGTATGCTCATGCTGCTCTTGCTCGTCTGTCAGGGGTGTGATCCTTCAAGTTTGCTGACGTTCGACCCCAACTCCATCGAGCCAGCTGTTTCCAAAGCAGGTGAAGAGCCAGACCCTAGCGCGGTCGATGGCCCGCTCCAGCGTCTCAAAGCTTTGCTCTCCTCCTCGGTCGAAAACCTGGTCGAGAACCCCGAGGCAATCAAGGGCATCCTCGAGGACATCCAACCCCGTCTCCCACTAACGCTGCAAGTTAAGCTTTGGCCGGCAGTGACTTTGTCAGTTTTCAGGTCAAGGGTGCAGTCGGCTCGTCAAAGGATTACTCTTCGCCGTGCCCAACTCCCGTTGAGAGCCGATATTGTAGACAAATCTCAACGGCTCAACGAGAAGAAAGCCGCTTTAGACGCCAAGACCGCCACTTCCACCCGTAGTGCCAGACTCGAGACCTTGTGCAAGGAGCTGGAAGACCTTGAAAAGAGGGCCAGGGAGACCAAACAACTTATCCAGGATGAGGAAACCCTCATTGCTCGCTCCCAAGAGGAAGCAAAAGGTCTCACAGCTGATCTGAAGACCGACCTGGCTGAAATTCGTGCTCTGAGCAGCCAGCTGGTGATGGGGAGAGACGAGGATGATGAGGCCGAGATCGCCGAGGTGGATCGAATCCGTGCCGATGCTCTTCGCGCCCTTGATGCTTTTCTTCAGTAGGGCCTCTTTGTGTAAACTGATGCATGTAAACTTGCTTCGCTGTAAGGTTGACTGCCGTGTAAACTGATGCATGTCCCGATTTGTTTTGTTGAAAATCCTCTTTTTTTTTACTGGCCGATTTCCCTACCAGCCACCAATATCATCGGCGGCTTTTTTTTCTTTACTGGCCGATTTCCCTACCAGCCACCAATATTTCTCTGGCCGATTTCCCTACCAGCCACCAATATTTCTCCGCACATGCTTAATGGTGTCGCGCATGCTCATATGCCTAGGTGCCCCCCCGAGCCGATTCTGCCAGGTAACTGCTGATATCGGCTCTATGGTTAGCCAAGGTATTACGATGTGAACGTAGGCTTTGTTAGGAACGCAGTGGATTTTTTCCAGTGCATCAGCCGACGCATCCCATTGCCCACTAGATCGATGTTGAACCCAGGCCGAAAGCATGATGAGGATGATTCTGGCCGATTTCTAGAATCGGCCTCTATGTTAGTAGGTCCATGAAGGCCCGGCGATGTTTCTTCACAGATCTCTTGGGGCCAATCTTACGGATCGGCATTACCGCGTTTGTCCATACATAGTGTCGGAGCCGGTCGCGTGGAACGGCTTCTTCCTTGCCTTCGCTGTGAGAGCAGCTGCCTTCATCTCCGTCCTTACCAGGGTGGTGCCCGAGTCCTATCATGTTGATGTCGAACGAGAATCTTGGCTGGCACCCTCCAGGGTGAGTGAGCTTCACCATGTTTAACGGCGGATGCCGATGAGTTCGGCTTTGAGGACTGCCTTGATCTCGTCGTGCTTCTTCTTGAGCTCGTCAGTCAGATCCTCGTACTTGACCGGAGTGCTTTCCGCTATCTCAGATGTAGATGGCGATGCGGTGGATGTCGAAGATTGTCCCACCGGGCATGCCAGAATGTGTTGCGGTCAGAAACCTACCGTCGAGCAACGACTGGCAACACCGTAGAGCAGGGAACAACTCAGGGCTGCGGCTGGCCCTAGTCCCTCAGAGCGACGGCCCGCAAAGCCTACTGGTCACACGTCCGATGCTGTCGCAAGGGCGTGCCACCTGACCTATACCTGGTGAGGAAGGTGTTGGATGATGCCTCGCTTAGTTTCATGCAGGGCACACACGTAAACGTTAAATCCGAGCCTCGATCGGCTCTCAGGTTATCCTGTGAATCGGCTCAAAGAGCCGATCCACCCATGATTCGTACAAGGTGTCCGAATATATGGTGGTCCTGCTTGATCAAGATAAAGCTAATGCAATCTACGACGATTTAGGGTTTTCACCGCATAATCGGATCATCCTACTCACGATTGGGCCTCGCGCTCACGTACGGTGATCGTAAGCCGATCCTAGACAGGGCCTAAAAACCAACACGAAGTTGATCCCCGGAACATCCTGTCTAGGGCTAGCAAACTACTCCCTACACGCCGCTGGATCCTCCAACCCTTTGTAAGGCCTAACTATTGCGGATATTAAACTAATCCTTGAAGAACAAGGAGCAAACGTAACGGATCGGATCTACTAAACAATGATCAAGCGGGTGCCGCCCCTACACCTAAGATAGGTGTAAGGGCGGCTAGATGCATAAGGGTTGCACTACGACAGCATATGATACGAAGAACAATGCTAACCCTAACACATCTAAGATAACTACGTTGCTCGCCATCAAAAAGGCTTCAGCACGAGCAACGCATGAACAATGTAGATAGGCTTATGCTGCCTAGATCGCAAGATGCGATCTAGGCAGCATGGTGCTTACCGGAGAAACCCTCGAGACGAAGGAGTTGGCGATGCGCCGAGATTGATTGTGTTGAACGTTGGTTGTTGTTTATTCCATAAACCCTAGATACATATTTATAGTCCAGGGGACTTTCTAATGTGGGCGTGCACCTAACCGTGCACGGGTAAAACTCTAACTTCTAAACTAAGATGCGATCTAATATGTTACAGATACACGGGCAATTTAGCCCAACTTGGTATAAAAGGCTGATTCACGTATTTCTCCCGTATATATATTCTTCAAGCCCATCTTGATCGCGGCCCACCTCTGATCCGGTCAAATTCTGGTGATAACACAAGTACTATTTCTTGCGAGTGCATCATAAAAACTGCTGAGCCCATCTTAATGGCTATAAAGAAAGAACTTCTTGGGAGATAACCCATGTGTTATTTTGCTAAAGTACTGATACGTCTCCGACGTATCGATAATTTCTTATGTTCCATGCCACATTATTGATGATATCTACATGTTTTGTACACATTATATGTCATATTTATGCATTTTCTGGAACTAACCTATTAACAAGATGCCGAAGTGCCGGCTCTCGTTTTCTGCTGTTTTTGGTTTCAGTAAATCCTAGTAACGAAATATTCTCGAATCGGACGAAATCAAGACCCGTGTTCCTATTTTCACCGGAAGCATCCAGAACACCCGAGAGCCGCTGGAGGGGCCCCGTGGGCCCCAGATGATAGGGTGGCGCGGCCTGGGCCCTGGCCGCGCCAGCCTATGGTGCCGCCGCCTCTTCGACCCTCTGACGCTGCCCTTCCGCCTATTTAAAGCCTCCGTCGAGAAAACCCTGATACGGAGGACGAAACCCACAGAAACCTTCCAGAGCCGCCGCCATCGCGAAGCCAAGATCTGGGGGACAGGAGTCTCTGTTCCGGCACCCTGCCGGAGCGGGGAAGTGCCCCCGGAAGGCTTCTCCATCGACACCGCTGCCATCTCCACCGCCATCTTCATCACCGCTGCCGCTCCCATGAGGAGGGAGTAGTTCTCCATCGAGGCTCGGGGCTGTACCGGTAGCTATGTGGTTCATCTCTCTCCTATGTACTTCAATACAATAATCTCATGAGCTGCCTTACATGATTGAGATTCATATGATGATGCTTGTAATCTAGATGTCATTGTGCTAGTCAAGTGAGTTTTACTTATGTGATCTCCGGAGACTCCTTGTCCCACGTGTGTAAAGGTGACAAGTGTGTGCACCGTGTGGGTCTCTTAGGCTATATTTCACGTAATACTTACTCACCGTTATGAATGGCGTAGTGAAGTGCTTATTTATATCTCTTTATGATTGCAATGTGTTTTGTATCACAATTTATCTATGTGCTACTCTAGCAATGTTATTAAAGTAGTTTATTCCTCCTGCACGGTGTAATGGTGACAGTGTGTGCATCCGTGTTAGTACTTGGCGTATGCTATGATTATGATCTCTTGTAGATTGTGAAGTTAACTATTGCTATGATTGTATCGGTGTGATCTATTTCCTCCTACATAGCGTGAAGGTGACAGTGTGCATGCTGTGTTAGTACTTGGTTTAGTCGTGTTGATCTTTCTTGCACTCTAAGGTTATTTAAATATGAACATTGAATTGTGGAGCTTGTTAACTCCGGCATTGAGGGTTCGTGTAATCCTACGCAATATGTTCATCATCCAACAAGTGTGTAGAGTATGCATTTATCTATTCTGTTATGTGATCAAAGTTGAGAGTGTCCACTAGTGAAAGTCTATTCCCTAGGCCTTGTTTCTAAATACTGCTATTGCTGCTTGTTTACTGTTTTACTGTGTTACTACTGCTACCATATTACCACCATCAACCACACGCCAGCAATCTATTTTCTGGCGCCATTACTACTGCTCGCATTTATTCATACCACCTGTATTTCACTATCTCTTCGCCGAACTAGTGCACCTATTAGGTGTGTTGGGGACACAAGAGACTTCTTGCTTTGTGGTTGCAGGGTTGCATGAGAGGGATATCTTTGACCTCTTCCTCCCCGAGATCGATAAACCTTGGGTGATCCACTTAAGGGAAACTTGCTGCTGTTCTACAAACCTCTGCTCTTGGAGGCCCAACACTGTCTACAAGAATAGAACCTCCCGTAGACATCAAGCACTTTTCTGGCGCCGTTGCCGGTGAGGAAAGGTAAAAAGGCACTCATACTCCGGTTCCGTGTAACAGCATTTTTCGGCGCCATTGTGTTTGTGCTCGAAGCTATTTCCTTTAGATCCTGCAATTGCATCTTTTTGTTTCTTGTTTACACTAGTTTGGCATAATGGACAACAATGAGCTTCTTATTCTATTTCCTGATTTAAAACATGGATTGTTTGATGCGAAAATTAAAAAACCTATGAAATCGTATTTGCATGCTCGGTAGTAATATTAGTATGAACGCTTTGAACACCATTGTTGATAATGATATAGAAAGTTCTAAGCTTGGGGAAGCTGGTTTTCATGATCTTTTTAGTCCCCCAAGCATTGAGGAGAAAATTTTCTTTGATGATACTTTGCCTCCTATTTATGATAATTATAATGATAGTGGTCTTTTGGTGCCACCTACTATGGAGAGTAAATTTTGTTGTGATTATACTATGCCTCCTACACTTGATGAGAATAATAATGATAGCTACTTTGTTGAATTTGCTCCCACTATTACTAATAAAATTGATTATGCTTATGTGGAGAGTAATAATTTTATGCATGAGACTCATGATAAGAATGCTTTATGTGATAGTTATATTGTTGAGTTTTCTCATGATGCTACTGAAAGTTATTATGAGAGAGGAAAATATGGTTGTAGAAATTTTCATGTTACTAAAACACCTCTCTATGTGCTGAATTTTTTGAAGCTACACTTGTTTTATCTTCCTATGCTTGTTACTTTGCTCTTCATGAACTTGTTTACTTACAAGATTCCTATGCATAGGAAGCATGTTAGACTTAAATGTTTTTTGAATTTGCCTCTTGATGCTCTCTTTTGCTTCAACTACTATTTCTTGCGAGTGCATCATTAAAACTGATGAGCCCATCTTAATGGCTATAAAGAAAGAACTTCTTGGGAGATAACCCATGTGTTATTTTGCTAGAGTACTTTGTTTTATATTTGTGTCTTGGAAGTTGTTTACTACTGTAGCAACCTCTCCTTATCTTAGTTTTGTGTTTTGTTGTGCCAAGTAAAGTCGTTGATAGCAAGGTTGATACTAGATTTGGATTACTGTGCAGAAACAGATTTCTTTGCTGTCACGAATCTGGGTCTAATTCTCTGTAGGTAACTCAGAAAATTATGCCAATTTACGTGAGTGATCCCCAGATATGTACACAACTTTCATTCAATTTAGGCATTTTCATTTGAGCAAGTCTGGTGCCCTTTTAAAATTCGTCTTTACGGAATGTTCTGTTTTGACAGATTCTGCCTTTTATTTCGCATTGCTTCTTTCGCTGTGTTGGGTGGATTTCTTTGTTCCATTACCTTCCAGTAGCTTTGAGCAATGTCCAGAAGTGTTAAGAATTATTGTGTCACCTCTGAACATGTGAGTTTTTGATTATGCACTAACCCTCTAATGAGTTTGTTTCGAGTTTGGTGTGGAGGAAGTTTTCAAGGGTCAAGAGAGGAGGATGATATACTATGATCAAGAAGAGTGAAAAGTCTAAGCTTGGGGATGCCCAGGTGGTTCACCCCTGCATATTTCAATAAGACTCAAGCATCTAAGCTTGGGGATGCCCAAGGCATCCCCTTCTTCATCGACAAATTATCAGGTTCCTTCTCTTGAAACTATATTTTTATTCGGCCACATCTTATGTACTTTACTTGGAGCGTCCGTGTGCTTTTGTTTTTGTTTTTGTTTGAATAAATGCTTGTGTGGGAGAGAGACACGCTCCACTGGTTCGTATGAACACATGTGTTTTTAGCTTTTAATTTTCATGGCGAAGTTTCTTCTTCGTTAAATTGTTATATGGTTGGAATTGGAAAATACTACATGTAGTAATTCTAAAATGTCTTGGATAATTTGATACTTGGCAATTTTTGTGCTCATGTTTAAGCTCTTGCATCATATACTTTGCACCCATTAATGAAGAAACACTTAGAGCTTGCTAATTTGGTTTGCATATTTGGTTTCTCTAGAGTCTAGATAACATCTAGTATTGAGTTTTGAACAACAAGGAAGACGGTGTGGAGTCTTATAGTGTTTACAATATGTCTTTTATGTGAGTCTTGCTGCACCGTTCATCCTTGTGTTTATTTCAAATAACCTTGCTAGCCTAAACCTTGTATCGAGAGGGAATACTTCTCATGCATCCAAAATCCTTGAGCCAACCACTATGCCATTTGTGTCCACCATACCTACCTACTACATGGTATTTATCCGCCATTCCAAAGTAAATTGCTTGAGTGCTACCTTTAAAATTCCATCATTCACCTTTGCAATATATAGCTCATGGGACAAATAGCTTAAAAACTATTGTGGTATTGAATATGTACTTATGCACTTTATCTCTTATTAAGTTGCTTGTTGTGCGATAACCATGCTTCCGGGGACGCCATCAACTATTCTTTGTTGAATATCATGTGAGTTGCTATGCATGTCCGTCTTGTCTGAAGTAAGAGAGATCTACCACCTTAATGGTTGGAGCATGCATATTGTTAGAGAAGAACATTGGGCCGCTAACTAAAGCCATGATTCATGGTGGAAGTTTCAGTTTTGGACATATATCCTCAATATCATATGAGAATAATAATTGTTGCCACATGCTTATGCATTAAAGAGGAGTCCATTATCTGTTGTCCATGTTGTCCCGGTATGGATGTCTAAGTTGAGAATAATCAAAATCGAGAAATCCAAAATGCGAGCTTTCTCCTTAGACCTTTGTACAGGCGGCATGGAGGTACCCCATTGTGACACTTGGTTAAAACATGTGCATTGCGATGATCCGGTAGTCCAAGCTAATTAGGACAAGGTGCGGGCACTATTGGTATACTATGCATGAGGCTTGCAACTTGTAAGATATAATTTACATAACTCATATGCTTTATTACTACTGTTGACAAAATTGTTTCATGTTTTCAAAATCAAAGCTCTAGCAAAAATATAGCAATCGATGCTTTTCCTCTTTGAAGGACCTTTCTTCTACTTTTATTGTTGAGTCAGTTCACCTATTTCTCTCCACCTCAAGAAGCAAACACTTGTGTGAACTGTGCATTGATTCCTACATACTTGCATATTGCATTTGTTATATTACTCTATGTTGACAATTATTCATGAGATATACATGTTACAAGTTGAAAGCAACCGCTGAAACTTAATCTTCCTTTGTGTTGCTTCAATACCTTTACTTTGATTTATTGCTTTATGAGTTAACTCTTATGCAAGACTTATTGATGCTTGTCTTGAAGTACTATTCATGAAAAGTCTTTGCTTTATGATTCACTTGTTCACTCATGTCATTACCATTGTTTTGATCGCTGCATTCATTACATATGTTTACAATATGATCAAGTTTATGATGGCATGTCACTCCAGAAATTATCTTTGTTATCGTCTACCTTCTCGGGACGAGCAGGAACTAAGCTTGGGGATGCTGATACGTCTCCGACGTATCGATAATTTCTTATGTTCCATGCCACATTATTGATGATATCTACATGTTTTGTACACATTATATGTCATATTTATGCATTTTCCGGAACTAACCTATTAACAAGATGCCGAAGTGCCGGTCTCGTTTTCTCGCTGTTTTTGGTTTTAGAAATCCTAGTAACGAAATATTCTCGAATCGGACGAAATCAAGACCCAGTGTTCCTATTTTCACCGGAAGCATCCGGAACACCCGAGAGCCGCCAGAGGGGGCCTGTGGGCCCCGGATGATAGGGTGGCGCGGCTCGGGCTCCCGGCCGCGCCAGCCTATGGTGCCGCCGCCTCTTCGACCCTCCGACGCTGCCCTTCCGCCTATTTAAAGCCTCCGTCGAGAAAACCCCGATACGGAGGACGAAACCCACGGAAACCTTCCGGAGCCGCCGCCATCGCGAAGCCAAGATCCGGGGGACAGGAGTCTCCGTTCCGGCACCCCGCCGGAGCGGGGAAGTGCCCCGGAAGGCTTCTCCATCGACACCGCTGCCATCTCCACCGCCATCTTCATCACCGCTGCTGCTCCCATGAGGAGGGAGTAGTTCTCCATCGAGGCTCGGGGCTGTACCGGTAGCTATGTGGTTCATCTCTCTCCTATGTACTTCAATACAATAATCTCATGAGCTGCCTTACATGATTGAGATTCATATGATGATGCTTGTAATCTAGATGTCATTGTGCTAGTCAAGTGAGTTTTACTTATGTGATCTCCGGAGACTCCTTGTCCCACGTGTGTAAAGGTGACAGTGTGTGCACCGTGTGGGTCTCTTAGGCTATATTTCACGAATACTTACTCACCGTTATGAATGGCGTAGTGAAGTGCTTATTTATATCTCTTTATGATTGCAATGTGTTTTGTATCACAATTTATCTATGTGCTACTCTAGCAATGTTATTAAAGTAGTTTATTCCTCCCTGCACGGTGTAATGGTGACAGTGTGTGCATCCGTGTTAGTACTTGGCGTATGCTATGATTATGATCTCTTGTAGATTGTGAAGTTAACTATTGCTATGATTGTATCGGTGTGATCTATTTCCTCCTACATAGCGTGAAGGTGACAGTGTGCATGCTGTATTAGTACTTGGTTTAGTCGTGTTGATCTTTCTTGCACTCTAAGGTTATTTAAATATGAACATTGAATTGTGGAGCTTGTTAACTCCGGCATTGAGGGTTCGTGTAATCCTACGCAATGTGTTCATCATCCAACAAGAGTGTAGAGTATGCATTTATCTATTCCGTTATGTGATCAAAGTTGAGAGTGTCCACTAGTGAAAGTCTATTCCCTAGGCCTTGTTCCTAAATACTCGCTATTGCTGCTTGTTTACTCGTTTCTATCGCGTTACTACGCTACCATATTACCACCATCAACCACACGCCAGACAATCTATTTTCCGGCGCCATTACTACTTGCTCGCATTTATTCATACCACCTGTATTTCACTATCTCTTCGCCGAACTAATGCACCTATTAGGTGTGTTGGGGACACAAGAGACTTCTTGCTTTGTGGTTGCAGGGTTGCATGAGAGGGATATCTTTGACCTCTTCCTCCCTGAGATCGATAAACTTTGGGTGATCCACTTAAGGGAAACTTGCTGCTGTTCTACAAACCTCTGCTCTTGGAGGCCCAACACTGTCTACAAGAATAGAAGCTCCCGTAGACATCAAATACTTTGTTTTATATTTGTGTCTTGGAAGTTGTTTACTACTGTAGCAACCTCTCCTTATCTTAGTTTTGTGTTTTGTTGTGCCAAGTAAAGTCTTTGATAGTAAAGTGAATACTAGATTTGGATTACTGCGCAGAAACAGATTTTTTTGCTGTCACGAATCTGGGTCTAATTCTCTGTAGGTAACTCAGAAAATTATGCCAATTTACGTGAGTGATCCTCAGATATGTACGCAACTTTCATCTGAGCAAGTCCGGTGCCCTTTTAAAATTCATCTTTACGGACTGTTCTGTTTTGACAGATTCTGCCTTTTATTTCGCATTGCCTCTTTTGCTGTGTTGGATGGATTTCTTTGTTCCATTACCTTCCAGTAGCTTTGTGCAATGTCCAGAAGTGTTAAGAATGATTGTGTCACCTCTCGAACATGTGAGTTTTTGATTATGCACTAACCCTCTAATGAGTTTGTTTTGAGTTTGGTGTGGAGGAAGTTTTCAAGGGTCAAGAGAGGAGGATGATATACTATGATCAAGAAGAGTGAAAAGTCTAAGCTTGGGGATGCCCCGGTGGTTCACCCCTGCATATTTCAAGAAGACTCAAGCGTCTAAGCTTGGGGATGCCCAAGGCATCCCCTTCTTCATCGACAACTTATCAGGTTTCTTCTCTTGAAACTATATTTTTATTCGGCCACATCTTATGTACTTTACTTGGAGCGTCTGTGTGCTTTTGTTTTTGTTTTTGTTTGAATAAATGCTTGTGTGGGAGAGAGACACGCTCCGCTGGTTCGTATGAACACATGTGTTCTTAGCTTTTAATGTTCATGGCGAAGGTTAAAACTGCTTCGTTCATTTTTATATGGTTGGAAACGGAAAATGCTACATGTAGTAATTGGTAAAATGTCTTGGATAATGTGATACTTGGCAATTGTTGTGCTCATGTTTAAGCTCTTGCATCATATACTTTGCACCTATTAATGAAGAAACACCTAGAGCTTGCGAAAATTTGGTTTGCATATTTGGTCTCTCTAAAGTCTAGATAATTTCTAGTATTGAGTTTTGAACAACAAGGAAGACGGTGTAGAGTCTTATAATGTTTTCAATATGTCTTTTATGTGAGTTTTGCTGCACCGGTTCATCCTTGTGTTTGTTTCAAATAGCCTTGCTAGCCTAAGCCTTGTATCGAGAGGGAATACTTCTCATGCATCCAAAAACCTTGAGCCAACCACTATGCCATTTGTGTCCACCATACCTACATACTACATGGTATTTCTCCGTCATTCCAAAGTAAATTGCTTGAGTGCTACCTTTAAATAATTCAAAATTTATCACCTCTGATTTGTGTCAATGTTTTATAGCTCATGAGGAAGTATGTGGTGTTTTATCTTTCGATCTTGTCATTTACTTTTGACGAGACTTTCACAATGGACTAGTGGCACATCCGCTTATCCAATAATTTTGCAAAAAGAGCTGGCAATGGGGTTCCCAGCCCCAATTAATTAACATTCATTAATAATTCTCTTCACATGTTTTGCTCGATTCATCGAGTAAGCAACTTAATTTTGCAAATAGACACTCCTCCATGGTATGTGAATGTTGGAAGGCACCCGAGGATTCGGTTAGCCATGGCTTGTGTAAGCAAAAGGTTGGGAGGAGTGTCATCCATAAATAAAGAAAAACTAAACTAAAGTACATGTGTAAACAAAAGACAAGAGGGATGATCTACCTTGCTGGTGGAGATAACGTCCTTCATGGGAGCCGCTCTTGAAAGTCTGGTTGATGAGGTAGTTAGAGTGCCCACTACCATTCGTTGACAACAAGAAACACCTCTCAAAATTTTACTTTTATGCTCTCTATATGTTTTCAAAACCAAAGCTCTAGCACAAATATAGCAATCGATGCTTTCCTCTTTGACGGACCTTTCTTTTAAGTTGAGTCAGTTCACCTATTTCTCTCCATCTCAAGAAGCAAACACTTGTGTGAACTGTGCATTGATTCTTACATACTTGCATATTGCACTTGTTATATTACTCTATGTTGACAATATCCATGAGATATACATGTTACAAGTTGAAAGCAACCGCTGAAACTTAATCTTCCTTTGTGTTGCTTCAATACCTTTACTTTAATTTATTGCTTTATGAGTTAACTCTTATGCAAGACTTATTGATGCTTGTCTTGAAGTACTATTCATGAAAAGTCTTTGCTTTATGATTCATTTGTTTACTCATGTTATTACCATTGGTTTGATCGCTGCATTCATTACATATGTTTACCATAGTATGATCAAGGTTATGATGGCATGTCACTCCAGAAATTATCTGTGTTATCGTTTACCTGCTCGGGACGAGCAGGAACTAAGCTTGGGGATGCCGATACGTCTCCGACGTATCGATAATTTCTTATGTTCCATGCCACATTATTGATGTTATCTACATGTTTTATGCA